>NC_057849.1:103051249-103368593 GCF_015237465.2 Chelonia mydas | reverse complement strand
CAGCCCCTGTCTCTGGCACCCCCTGCCCACACCAGCCCGTCTCCAGCCACCCCTGCACCCCCTGCCCTGCCCGCATCAGCCCCTGTCTCCAGCCACTCCTGCACCCCCTGCCCTGCCCACACCAGCCCCTAGCGCACCCCCTGCCCTGCCCACTCCAGCCCCTGTCTCCAGCCAGCCCTGCACCCCCCTGCTCTGCCTGCAGCCAGCCCCTATCTCCAGTCAGCTCCTGCCCTGTCTCCAGCCAGCCCCACACCCTCTTGCCTCCAGCCAACCCCACACCCTCCTGTCTCAGCCAGCCCTGCACCCCCTGCCTCCAGCTAGCCCTGCCCCACGCCCCTGTCTGCAGCTGGCCTCACGTCCACTGGTGCCCTGCAGTTCCCAGGGCAGTAACCCTGCACACCTGCTTCAATGAGGGGGGCAGGGAGCAGCTGGGACCCACACATGTGCACACCCTAGGGTGACCAGACAGCAAGTTTGAAAAATCAGGACAGGGGGTAATAGGAGCCTATATAAGAAAAAGACCCCAAAATCGGGACTGTCCCTATAAAATCGGGACATCTGGTCACCCTAGCACACCCCCAGGGAGTGGCAGGGACCCATACATGTGAAACGGAGCTCATTTCTAGTTCAGGCCCATCTTTTTAAAAAGAACTTTAGACTGGGTTAACATACATCCGTATTTTCCCGGACAGGTCTGGCTTTTTGGTTCTTAAATCGCCATCCAGGAGGAATTTTTAAATGTTATGGATATATGGACGTATGGTAACCCCGCTGGTACAAAAAATACATACTGGGGCACATCCCTTAAATCAGAACTTTTTATAGGGAACCGGTTGTTAAGATTTTGGCAGCTCATCACTGGGTACATCCCTGACTCAAAGGCCACCCCCCACTATATTTCAAGTCCCTGACCCAAAGCATCGGGGCGCTAGAGCTTTTCAAAAGAAAGGTTAACATTTGTTAACATGGGGAAAGCAACATATTTTTCTCTAGCCCCATTCTTGAAAATATTTGAACTGTTTTGCCTGGAATTTTCTAACCATGACCCGCAAAATAGCCTGAGGCATATGCACAGTATAGAAACTTAAGCTGTCACAGTTCAAGTTTGGCAAAGTTATAAGCAACTTAAACAGGGTCTTAAAATGGGAAGTGTTGGGAAACTTTAATAAGTAATGCAACTAGCCTTGCCTGTAATGCGTGCATGTATTTGGGGTGAAGGGAGGGAGGAAGGATCTGGGAGGGAGAGGTTGCTTTATTTGTGGGTTTCAAAAAGCTACAGAAGAAATTTAAAGCCCAAATTTCCAGCCTTCAAGCCTGAAAAAAGTAAGCAACGTTTGGTACTCTGTATCTGTGGGTCAAGAGCTTTAATTGCACCGTGCTATCTTTCATTATACAATCTGGACAGCAGTTGCCTTTAGGTTGGGATCCAAACTGATAAGGGCCTTTTTATCACTACATACTACATCAAGCATAGTTTGTAAGAGATAGTCATCTGCTGTACCAACCTGCCTCTTCTCGTTGGAGTTCCCTCCAGGGAACAGATACCAGAAACCTTACATTTAGAAAACTTAAAAGAAAGACTGCTGGTAAATATAATGGTATAAGTGGTATTTAAAGAAGAGCTGTGTAATATAGTACCTAAATCAGCTTTTGCCTCACTGCTATTTTAGTATGCTAGTGGGATAGGTGAACCACTTGCTCTTGACTTGTACCTTGTCTGTAACGATGTTATGCATAATGCAGCAAATAGAATTCTTCATTCCTAAGCAGAGGAAGAGACGTGCTTTTTACAACTCATCTCTTACGGATCAAAGCAAACCTGAAACTTGCCTTATCATGTAAGGCGGGTTAGTGTCCTTGAGCTTTCTATTCCATTTACACATGATTATTCCACATTCTTTGTTACGTTTTGTTAACGTAAATTGCACATGTTTATATATTATGCAGGCTCCATTTCTGCTATTAGTTAGATGTTTTATGTTTCTGTTATAAAGATATATGTAGAAATGATTAAAAATCTGTAAATAGTTGCTTTAGGCTAAGATTTGGTACACACAATCTCAGCTCAGGAATATTCCAATTAAAAAATAACAGCTTGAAAATAATCCCTTTATAAGTGTAGCCATCATTGTTTAATTCTTATTTTCCCCTGCCAAAGCTGATGCTTTAAAATGCCTTTTTGTATTCATACAGTATAACTGAAAACTAGCTTTGATTTAAAGGCTGAAATTTGGCAAATGATGAATCCATGCCGTGGTCATATAGTTAAAATAGATGAGGTAGTATTGTTTGTTCTACACACATTTCTTACTGATTTATTATATACTTTCTTTCAAAATAAGTGAAGTGCAAGGCATGCGGCCAAGAGGCTAACTTCCTTTTAATGCTAATCAATCACAGACACAATTATGATATTTTCAAAAACAAGCTAAAGGTGCAGCGATCTTAGAGTGCCACCAAAAGATGTTCCAATCTGGTACAGTATGTGTCTGGACTGCATTGCTTGACTCATTTAAATTTCAGGCATTTTAGGAAGAACCAAAGCTATGGTTGGAAGTGGATGTTTAGGGGGAAGGATAGCTCAGTGGTTTGAGCATTGGCCTGCTAAACCCAGGCTTGTGAGCTCAATCCTTGAGGGGGCCATTTAGGGATCTGGGGCAAAAATTGGAGATTGGTCCTGCTTTGAGCAGGGGGTTGGACTAGATGACCTCCTGAGGTCCCTTCCAACCCTGATATTCTATGATGTCCTGTGCAATGGTCAGGGGTGTATGACCTCCTAACTGCATGGAGACATAGTAAACAAGAGGCCATATCCTGGCAGAACTGGAAAAATCAACACGTAGCAGCACCCTTACTTGTGATATTCAGATCCCACCTCTCTTACGGGAGGAGAGCTGAACCGGCTTTGTGGTTGTTCTGCTGTTGGTTTCCTCAATTGCAACTCTGGAGCTTGCAGGTGGCTCCCTAGTTCAAAGCCTCTCCAAAAGCCCAGAGAGCCCTAATTTTCAGAGATGCCACAGAGAGGTTGCTGGGACCTTAATGTGATGGGAGAGGGAAGACAAACACGTTGTGTTGTCTCTGGCTCCCTACATCAGTTTTCAGGCCACTTTTGTGGGATTAGATCATTTGCTTCTCTGTGCAGCGTGGAACAAAAGAGGAGTTTTGGGCCAAAATATTAAGTTTAAATATAAAATTTTGCTTTATGAACTGTTTACCAAGAGACTTTTTCTCCGTCTGTGTTATACCATGGCATGAGATTTCTATGCTTGGGGGTTTATGGTAGGATGCTTTCAGTAGAAGGTGTTTGAATCTTGAACTAGCGCCTCTTCAGCCAAGAGCCTGTATTTGCTGAACCTCAGAGAACTCCCTCCAAAGCTCAGACACTTATTGAAATTCACCAATGTACTGTACACGGCCATCAGTTAAGTCCCACTTGTGT
The DNA here is from genome assembly GCF_015237465.2 of Chelonia mydas. Lineage (NCBI taxonomy): Eukaryota > Metazoa > Chordata > Testudines > Cheloniidae > Chelonia > Chelonia mydas. The sequence continues at coordinate 103,365,154 of NC_057849.1, read as the reverse complement.
CCTGTTTTGGATTTGAATTTCACTTTTAGGGATTAAATTATCGGTTGAAGGGAATCCAAACTTTTGGCTGATACTGTTATCCATTTAACACTCTCTGTACATACAGTTGTTTGTTTTCATTATGAATTGTACATGCACCCAAAATATATTTGAGTACATTGTTAGTACAAAATTGAAAGAATACATCAATAAAATATTTTCCTGAATCCATATTTGAACAATAAACTGGAAGTGCTCTCCTTCATGGAGAGGTTTTTTTGTTTTTTTTTACAAAAAGGTGATCTGAAGTCTTTGTAACTACTATATATTTTTAAAAAACCCCTATATTTAGTGTGAGCTGATAAGTGTCCAAAGAAATAGACTGCAAATGTTTCTGGGGGAAAAAAAATCACTTTCTGCTTTTATAGATCCTTGTTGAATTTTGACTTGGACATTAAGTCACATGATGCAGTGAGCTAGGTAATACCTTGGATCAGCGAGCAGTATGGAATCTACACAGAGGAGCAAGGCACAGACCTGAGCCTATCAGGCTTTGGCTGTTAGAGAATTGCCGAATATTGGGAAGAAAAATGAAATCTATCACCTAGCCTTTTGTACCCATCACTAGTTTAGCACTTTCTACGTTAATTAGAATGTCACTAGTGAAGTCTCTGCTGGACTTTATGGAATCTTTGATTCTTTTCCTTTTTTTGGTTTCTAGAAAGCTTTCCTGATATAAGGTATAGTCCTCACAAGTGAAGATAGATGTGATATCACACTTAGACCTTCATGTATTGTACATGTATACAGGCAGTATAGGATCAAATCTTGCTTTCCGTATTTACATGAGTAATGCCATTGATTTCAATGGGATTACTTGTGTCAGTGAGAAAAGCAGGACTTGACCACGTATATAGTGTACATTAGTCTAACTTATCTAAGATATCTTACCACACGTTTTATTGTTGCTTTTTTGTTCAAAAATCATTTCTGACAGGAATCAGATGTGCCATTTGTACAGCAGCTGTTGTTATGATTATGTCATCTTTCTAACTTTTAAAATTCTATTCAGCATAATGTAGCTGATTAGTTACATATGCTTCTGGTGGTGATTAAGACATTTCTGCAGTGAAAGTTACATTGTTCCTGAACCTGCTCCCATTAAGGTCAATAGGAGTGTTGCCATTGATTTCAATGGAAGCAGTATTGGACCCATAATTTCATTTGAAGAACTGATTACAGAGTCACTATAGATGAGTAAAGTGATCAGTGAATAGTGTCATTTGCTCTGGAGTAATAGATTGGGGAAGACTTCTTTCTGGTGAAATATGGAGAAAAATGCTAGAAATCAGTATCAGCTTTCATGTTACTTTTTCATAACATATTTTTACACTTTGTGAATGATTCACCTTTCAATTTACAGCTATACATATCAGGAGCAACTCCACTGAAGCCAATGAAATAAGACCAGTGAACCAAATGGGTACCAGACCTATAGCAGGGCTTGATCCAGTGCTATTGGGTTATTCAGGTTATTGGGAATCTTTCCATTGACAAGTGTGAACTAGATCTGGCCCTGTACAAACAATAGAGCTGGGCAAAAAATTTTTGACTCATAGTTTATTCACCAAAAAACACACTTTCAGTCAACTTGAAACTATTCATGAAATTGACACACACATGCTGAATAGTTTTAGCCTTTTTTAAAAATTTGATATTATTCACAGAATGGCCAGACAAAGTTGAGGAGGTGATTGCCTTAACTTTTTGTCCAATGGTTAGGGTATTCACCTGGAATGTGTGAGATTCAGATTCAGCTCATGCGGAGAAGGGGTTTGAATTTGCCTTCTCTAACTTAAACACATGGCTATTGGTATATTCATATTAAACGAACCACTGTAGCCCAAAGACCTCTTGATGCCAAGTTTCATAGGCCACAGGAGTACATAGGGGTACAAGGATCTCATGGTTTCACCAAAAGCGGTCATGTAAGGTCTTTACTGAAAACCCATGTCACACTGATCATAATCATTACACAATGTATAGAAGGAAACTATGTGAGGGGTTATGTACATATACTAAAAGGTATGTTCTCTAGGTCTGTTGTTAAAACTAGGTAACATAAAGATAGGATGTCTTGAGACAAATGTCTCCCAACAGAGGGTAGAAGACACTTATCTCCATGGTAGACTATTGTGTATTATATATCATACAATAGGAGTCTATTAGCATTGTAAGTCAAAAGCTAATGAAGAGCTGGTGGAGACTTCAGAAGGAAATTAACAGGAAGAGGTAAACAGTAGGGGGTGGGACACCCTATTTTGAACTAAACGTTAAAGTTCTGATAAATTTGGAGGTGCTGAGACACACCCTAGGATCCTTCACTTAGAGTAAATTGACAGAGAATTTGCTTCTCAAAAGGGATCTCAACCAGGCTTGGTTGAAAATGATGGAAGGAACTTTGGGTGAGAAACTTCTTTAGGCAGGATTACATAAGATTAGCCTCAAGAACGCGTGTTATTACTTTGTTTTATATGTAACCTTTTGTTTTCCTCTCACTGATTTTTATTTGAAATCTCTGTTCTCTCTTAAATAAATTATTTTGTTTTATAATTGAGCTCAAGTGCTGTGCATGATACAGGATCTAAGGTAAAACCCGGGGTACACTGTTCCTTTGAGAACAGAGGATCTGGGATTTCTGTGGGCATGTAGTGATCAGGGGCTGGATATCATGGGGACGCTTTGAAGGGACTTGGAGACTGGGGTGGCTCTATTGTCAACCAGCAAGGCAAAGACAGGGCTGGTGTAGCACAGAGGAGGGTGCTTGAATGGCTGAAAGACTGGTTGTGTTAGGGAGCTAACATCCAGCAGGCAAGACTCCCTCCCATGGGAGGCAGGTTGTGACTAGGGCTACAGCTACATTGGTGCAGCTGTGCCGCTGTAAGCTGTCAAATGTAGCTGTGCTAAGCCAATGGGAAAGAGCTCTCCCATTGGCTTAACTATTCTAGTCTAGCCCCCGAGAGTGGCGTTAGCTATGTCGGCAGGAGGAGAAGCTCTCCTGCCGACATAGCACTGTCCATAAAAGCGCTTGTGTTGGTGTAATTTATGTCACTTGGGGGTGGTTTATTTGCACCCCTGAGTGACATAAATTATGCTGACATAAGCTATAATATAGACATAGCCTAGGTGACTCACATCCCTAGGTGCCCTGAGAAGCATCACAACCACAAACTACCCCCCTGCATAGGCTTCTCCCTCTGGGCAGAGGGTGAGAGAACAACATGACCACACATCTGTCATGTTTGCTTAGTACTACTGGAAAGGTCTCAGATACTACAATGATGTGCACTGTATGGCAACCTGTAAAGGATAGAGCAGAACTTGGATCTCCCACATTGCAGGAGCATTTCCTAGCCCTGGACTATGAGATACTCTGGCGTGGGTGTTTCTCAGTGTCTCCTTTTGAAACTTTTCCACTGTTCAGAAATAATTAAATGGATTTGTCATAAATATAAAGGGAAGGGTAAACACCTTTAAAATCCCTCCTGGCCAGAGGAAAAACCCTTTCACCTGTAAAGGGTTAAGAAGCTAGGATAACCTTGCTGGCACCTGACCAAAATGACCAATGAGGAGACAAGATATTTTCAAAGCTGGAGAGGGGCGAGAAACAAAGGCTCTCTCTGTCTGTGTGATGCTTTTGCCGGGAACAGAAAGGAATGGAGTCTTAGAACTTAGTAAGTAATCTAGCTAGATGTGCGTTAGATTCTGTTTGATTAAATGGCTGAGAAAATAAGCTGTGCTGAATGGAATGGATATTCCTGTTTTTATGTCTTTTTGCAACTTAAGGTTTTGCCTAGAGGGATTCTCTATGTTTTGAATCTGATTACCCTGTAAGGTATTTACCATCCTGATTTTGCAAAGGTGATTCTTTTACTTTCTCTTCTATTAAAATTCTTCTTTTAAGAACCTGATTGCTTTTTCATTGTTCTTAAGATCCAAGGGTTTGGGTCTGTGTTCACCTATGCAAATTGGTGAGGATTTTTATCAAGCCTTCCCCAGGAAAGGAGGTGTAGGGTTTGGGGAGGATTTTAGGGGGAAAGATGTTTCCAAGCGGGCTCTTTCCTGGTTATATATCTGTTAGACGCTTGGTGGTGGCAGCAATAAAGTCCAAGGGAAAAAGGAAAATAGTTTGTACCTTGGGGAAGTTTTAACCTAAGCTGGTAAAAAGAAGCTTAGGAGGTTTTCATGCAGGTCCCTACATCTGTACCCTAGAGTTCACAGTGGGGAAGAAACCTTGACATGGTGGTAGAGGTGGGATTAACGTGAAATTATTTTGAGATCAGTCTGAGATTTTTTGAACCAGAAGCACAGATTTTAAAAGGAATATTTTTTTTCCTTTGGACTGCTGAAAGCAGGTTTTAAACTAAAGCAGTTAAGTTTTTTTTCTCTGCTTGGGGCCAGAGCAGAGACAAAAGGGGATTGTCTTTTGTGAGCTGGAGTTTTCTCTACCTAAAGGCAGGGTAGTTAACCTCCTGCAAGGAAATTCACAAGTCTTCACAGACCTGAAGTTGTTTTTTACCACAGAGCAAATAGAGGGGTTTTCTGTCTCTCTGCCTGGAGACAAAGGTGTTAGTTTTTTGGTTTTTTTTAAGGATTTTGATTTTTTGAATAAGAAGACAGATCTTAAAAAGGAAATTTTTTCCCCTTTGGGTTGCTGAAAAGCAGGTTTTCAGCTGAAAGCAGTTAGTTTTTTTTCCTCTGCTTTGGGGTCAGAGCAGAGACAAAAGGGAATTGTCTTTTGTGAGCTGGAGTTTTCTCTACCTAAAGGCAAGGTAGTTAACCTCCTGCAGGGAAATCCATAAGTCTTCACAGACCTGAACAGGTTTTTTTTCCTAGGAGCAACTAGAGGGGTTTTCTGCCTATTTAACTGGAGACAAAGGTGTTAGGGTTTTTTTAAAGGATTTTTCTGTAGGCTGACAATCACTATCAGAGAACATAGGTATCTGGACAGCACAGCAAAATTTTACAAGCCAAGTTTTTTTTTTGGTTTTCTTTCTAACTCTCGGGTGTAAAGTTAGTTAAAAACAGAGAGGTTAGGATGACAGAGTGCACTGTTCAACAGAAGCTGGAATTAGCCAGATTTGAGGCTCAGGAAAGACAAAAGGAACATGAAAGACGGGTAGAACTCAGACAGATGGAGATGAATGCACAAGCGGCCAAAGAAAAAGAAATGGAGGCTGCCCACAGAAGAGCAATGGAGGCAAGGGACAAAGAAATGGAGGCAAGGGACAAAGAACTGGAGGAGAAGGAAAAAGAGAGGAAGAATGCACTGGAGATGGAAAAGGCAAAGGCTCAGCAGAATATACCAACAAACCCTAGCAATCCTTCTCCAGGTACCACTTCCCATCCCAGAAAGTTCCCCACCTACAAGGCAGGCAATGATACCGAAGCCTTCTTAGAAAACTTCGAAAGGGCCTGCCTTGGGTACAGCATCTCTACAGACAAATACATGGTAGAGCTGAGGCCGCAGCTCAGTGGACCCTTAGCTGAGGTGGAGGCTGAAATGCCTAAGAAACACATGAACCAGTATGAACTGTTTAAAACCAAGGTGAGAGTCAGAATGGGGCTAACACCCGAGCATTCCCATCGGCGGTTCAGAGCCCTAAGGTGGAAACCAGACGTGTCATTTACCCGATATGCCTACCACATTGTGAAACATTGGGATGCCTGGATATCAGGAGCAAGTGTTAAATCTTCAGAAGATTTGCCCTTCCTAATGCAAATGGAGCAGTTCTTAGAGGGTGTTCCTGAGAAATAGAAAGATACATCCTAGATGGGAAGCTCAAAACTGTAATTGAGGCAGGGGAGATTGGAGCCAAATGGGTGGAGGTGGCAGAAAAGAAAAAACTGGTCACAGTTGGAGCAGATACCAGAAGGGACAACCTCAGACCACACCCTACTACCGGGGGCAGCCCAAGGCCCCAACTACCCCCAAGGAACCCTCCAGCCACCTTATCGTCCCGCCACACCGTTCTCCAGCAACCCACCTCGCCCCAGTGACCCGTCAGCTGGATGATGTTTTAAATGTAACGAGCCGGGGCATGTAAAGGCCAACTGCCCCAAGAACCCCAACAGATTACAGTTTATTGCACCGGAATCACACCATAGGTCCTCAGGCCCAGATACCTCCCAGATACTCTTGGAGCGGAGGAAACTGTGAGTGTGGGCAGGAAGAAGGTCACCGCATGGAGGGACACTGGAGCACAAGTGTCAGCTATCCATGCTTCCTTAGTGGACCCCAATTTATCAACCCAGAGATCCAAGTGACGATTCAACCTTCAGTCCAAATCTTTCAATTTGCCTACAGCCAAGTTGCCTGTCCAGTACAAGGCTGGTCAGAAACATGGACTTTTGCAGTTATGATGATTATCCCATCCCCATGCTGTTGGGGGAAGACTTGGCCAATCGTGTGACGCTAGCCAAGAGGGTGGGAATGGTCACCCGCAGCCAGGCTAAACAAGCCGTCCGCCTAGCTCTGTTCCGGAAACTTCTACAGGACCGGTCAGAGGTGATGGACTCGGACCCCAGGCCAATGTCTGCAACAGCAGTAGTGGATCCAGTCCCAGAGACCCAGACAGAGCCAGTCCCAGAACCGGAACCGGCGGAACAACCAGCACCAGACCCATTGCCAGCACTGAATCCAGTACTTGCAACCCCAACACCAGAGGGCCCCACCAACCTGAACCAGCAGCAGCCGATAACCCTATACAAGAGGTCAGCAGGAGCCTGAACCCCAACATAGTGCACCAGCGGAGAGCGGTTCACAGTCAACGGAAACAGCCCCATCCCCTACATCGCTTCCAGAGGGACCAAGCCTAGGTCCACAATCCAATGAGGAACTGATGTTCCAGCATCAAGGGAACAGTTCCAGACCAAACAGGAAGCAGATGAAAGCCTCCAGAGAGCTTGGAGGTGGCAGGAGCAACCCACCGCCTCTCAGTCTTCTAATCGATCCAGGTTTGTTGTAGAAAGAGGACTTTTATACAAGAAACTCTTTCTGGTGGACACCAGGAAGACTGGCATCCTCAGAGACAGTTGGTAGTTCCAACTAAGTACCGGGTCAAGCTCTTGAGCTTAGCCCACGATCATCCTAGTGGCCATGGTGGGGTGAACAGGACCAAAGGCCATTTGGGGAGGTCATTCCACTGGGAGGGAATGGGCAAGGATGTTTCTACCTATGTCCAGTCTTGTGAGGTATGCCAAAAAGTGGGAAAACCCCAAGACCAGGTCAAAGCCCCTCTCCAGCCACTCCCCATCATTGAAGTTCCATTTCAGCGAGTAGCTGTGGATATTCTGGGTCCTTTTCCGAAAAAGACACCCAGAGGAAAGCAGTACATACTGACTTTCATGGATTTTGCCACCCGATGGCCGGAAGCAGTAACTGTGCCTGGCCTAGCAGACATTTTTGCTAGGGTAGGTTGGCCCTCCGACATCCTCACAGATGCAGGAACTAATTTCCTGGCAGGAACTATGGAAAGCCTTTGGGAAGCTCATGGGGTAAATCACTTGGTTGCCACTCCTTACCACCATCAAACAAATGGTCTGGTGGAGAAGTTTAATGGAACTTTGGGGGCCATGATACGTAAATTCGTAAATGAGACTCCAGATTGGGACCTAGTGTTGCAGCAGTTGCTCTTTGCCTACAGAGCTGTACCACATCCCAGTTTAGGGTTTTCACCATTTGAACTTGTATATGGCCTCGAGGTTAAGGGCCATTACAGTTGGTGAAGCAGCAATTTACACCTTCTCCAGGAACTAACATTCTGGACTTTGTAACCAACCTACAAAACACCCTCCGAACCTCTTAGCCCTTGCAAAGAAAACCTACAGGATGCTCAAAAAGAGCAAAAAGCCTGGTATGATAAACATGAGAGAGCGTTCCTTCAAAGTAGGGACCAGGTCATGGTCTTAAAGGCTCCAGGCCCATAAAATGGAAGCATCGTGGGAAGGGCCATTCACGTCCAGGACGCCTGGGAGCTGTTAATTATCTCATAGCATTCCCCACCTCCAACCGAAAGCCTAAGGTGTACATATTAATTCTCTAAAGCCCTTTTATTCCAGAGAATTAAAGGTTTGTCAGTTTACAGCCCAGGGAGGATGACACTGAGTGGCCTGAAGGTGTCTACTACGAAGGGAAAGTGCTGGTGGCGTGGAAGAGGTGAACCTCTCCATGACCCTTGGGCGTATGCAGCACAGCAGATCCAGGAGCTGTGCACTAGCTACTCGCCGACGTTCTCAGCCACCCCAGGACTGACTGAACGGGCATACCACTCCATTGACACAGGAATGCTCACCAATTAAAGTCCAACCTTACCGGGTGTCTCCTCAAGCTAAAACTGCTATAGAACGGGAGATCCAGGATATGTTACAGATGGGTGTAATCTGCCCCCTGGCAGTGCATGGGCATCTCCAGTGGTTCTAGTTCCCAAACCAGATGGGGAGATATGTTTTTGCGTGGACTACCAAAGCTAACTGTAACTCACCCAGACAACTATCCAATGCCACGCACAGATGAACTATTAGAGAAACTGGGACGGGCCCAGTTCATCTCTACCTTGGACTTAACCAAGGGGTACTGGCAGGTACCGCTAGATGAATCCGCCAAGGAAAGGTCAGCCTTCACACATGTCGGCTGTATGAATTTAATGTACTCCCTTTCGGGCTGTGAATGCACCGCCACCTTCCAAAGACTTGTAGATGTCTCCTAGCGGGATTAGGAGAATATGCAGTCGCCTACCTTGATGATGTGGCCATATTTTGGATTCCTGGGCAGAACACCTGGAACATCTACAAAAAGTCTTCGAGCGCATAAGGGAGGCAGGACTAACTGTTAAGGCTAAAAGTGTCAAATAGGCCTAAACAGAGTGACTTACCTTGGACACCAGGTGGGTCAAGGAACTATCAACCCCCTACAGGCCAAAGTGGATGCTATCCAAAAGTGGCCTGTCCCAAAGTCAAAGAAACAGGTTCAATCCTTCTTAGGCTTGGCCGTTATTACAGGCGATTTGTACCGCAATACAGCCAAATCGCCGCCCCATGACAGACCTAACCAAAAAGAAAGCCAAATGCTGTTCAGTGGACCGAAGAGTGTCAGAAGGCCTTTAACCAGCTTAAAGTGACACTCATGTCTGACCCTGTACTAAGGGCCCTAGACTTTGACAAACGTTCCTAGTAACCACAGATGCATCCGAGCGTGGTGTGGGAGCAGTTTTAATGCAGGAAGGACCGGATCAAGAATTCCACCCTGTAGTGTTTCTCAGCAAGAAGCTGTCTGAGAGGGAAAGCAACTGTCAGCCAGTGAAAAAGAATGTTGCCATTGTCTACGCTCTGGAAAAGCTACGCCCATATGTTTGGGGATGGCGTTTCCACCTGCAAACCGACCATGCTGTGCTACGGTGGCTTCATACGCCACGGGAAATAACAAAAAACTTATTCGGTGGAGTTTAGCTCTCCAAGATTTTGATTTTGACATCCAACACGTCTCAGGAGCTTCTAACAAAGGCTGATGCACTCTCCCGTGAAAGTTTCCCAGAATCAACTGGTTAAAATCGTCCTTGAGATGTAGAAAATATTGTTAGTCTTTATACACTTGGTAGTATATTTAGAGGTGCATGTTCTTATTAACTCTGTTTTCTCCTAGAGCTCCAGGAAGAAATCCCAGCCAGCGTTTCACCCTATCTGTGATTTGGGGGGCGTGTCATAAATATAAAGGGAAGGGTAAACACCTTTAAAATCCCTCTGGACAGAATAAAAACCCTTTCATCTGTAAAGGGTTAAGAAGCTAGGATAACCTCGCTGGCACCTGACCAAAATGACCAATGAGGAGACAAGATACTTTCAAAGCTGGAGTGGGGGAGAAACAAAGTCTCTGTCTGTGTGATGCTTTTGCTGGGAACAGAAAGGAATGGAGTCTTAGAACTTAGTAAGTAATCTAGCTAGATGTGCGTTAGATTGTGTTTGTTTAAATGGCTGAGAAAATAAGCTGTGCTGAATGGAATGGATATTCCTGTTTTTGTGTCTTTTTGTAATTTAAGATTTTACCTAGAGGGATTCTCTATGTTTTGAATCTGATTACCCTGTAAGGTATTTACCATCCTGATTTTGCAAAGGTGATTCTTTTACTTTTTTCTTCAATTAAAATTCTTCTTTTAAGAACCTGATTGCTTTTTCATTGTTCTTAAGATCCAAGGGTTTGGGACTGTGTTCACCTATGCAAATTGGTGAGGATTTTTATCAAGCCTTCCCCAGGAAATGGGGTGTAGGATTTGGGGAGGATTTTAGGGGGAAAGACGTTTCCAAGAGGGCTCTTTCCCGGTTATATATCTGTTAGACGCTTGGTGGTGGCAGCAATAAAGTCCAAGGGAAAAAGGAAAATAGTTTGTACCTTGGGGAAGTTTTAACTTAAGCTTGTAAAAAGAAGCTTAGGAGGTTTTCATGCAGGTCCCTACATCTGTACCCTAGAGTTCAGAGTGGGGAAGGAACCTTGACAAGACTTAAGTCCTTGCTCCAATAGCTAACACATCCTAGGTGAGTGCCCTTCCCACTTGGCAATGCAATCATTCTCTCTTGTTTTCTGTCCTAATGCCTATTCACTGTCTTTCATAAGACACAGCTGAAGGAGGGAATTGAACCTGAGACTCCCCTATCCCAGGTGAGCGATTTAGCCACAGGGCTAAAAGTTATAAAGAAGCCAAGCCTGCCACTATCAGAACAAGAACCACCTCATCCACCAGCCTGAAGAAGTCCATTTTGGATTGTATGAAACATGTTATATTTGATCTGAAATACTTTTTTTCAATTCACTGAGATTTTTCACAATTTTTTGATTCAGTTTAGGCTAAGCTGTAGCTTTCAATTTTTTTAGGACTTGCAGCTCAATGAGAAATCAGTTATTTGCTTAGCTCTAATCAGGAACCTTCTGTTGTTCTCAGAAATTGAAAATCACCCCAGGCAGAGGGCCAACAGAAGCCTATGAACTCTATAGATCACATTTAAACCCTCAAATTAGGGTTAACGGAAAAATTAAATGTTACCTAGGTCTTTTGTAGGCCTTCTCTAAAGAGAATATTCATCATGGATGAAATTTATCTATGATTCATTATTTCCAGGATTCTTGTACAGTCGTCTTGGAAATAAGTAGAGTTACATTGGTATATATTAATTTCTTTAATTGCCAGGTGATTTTTTTTAAAATTAGCAAACAAAATATTTTCCTTATATAATGGAACCTTTGTATTCTAATTCCAGTAATTAAGCTTAATGTGATAGCTAGTAAATAAGAGTTTGCGGGTCCTCATACCAAACATCATTCATAGCTCAAACCCTCTTTTGTAGATTCTGGTTTTAATAACACCATATAATTTCTGGTGTGATATTGATGAAAAGTAATATATTTCTTTCCAAAAGGGCAAAATACCATTCACAAACTCTGAATGTCAAGAACAACAATCACATTAAATTAGACCTCAGCTCAGTCAGTGTGGGTTTCATGCTGTCCCATGACTCAAGTAATTATTTCCCCAAATACGAGCACTTGATTTTCCCACTTATGATCAGTTCTCTTCTTGGAAAGGTGCCTTGTTGTATTTTGTAATATAAAATAGATATTTTTAGAAAAGCGTAAGAAACCCCAAACCATTTGAACTGCACCACAAGTTGTAAACTCTGATTTTTTTCCTCTCCTTAAACCAAACAAACCCCATTAACAACTCAACTTTTGCACTATTCAAGGGGCTTTTCGTTTGTGAATGGCCTGGAATAGTCAATTAACATAAGAATGCTCCCTCTTTGGTATTCTTGCATAATGTTAAAATCACAGTATTTCCTTAACGGAAGCCCAGTCATTGTATGTGAAAATACCACATTTTGTACAACTAGCTCTTTACTTCTATGAGAATTGGTCTCTTAGAACACTTTTGCGTCAGGAGTGGGAAGAAAAAAGGGGTGGGATTTTTTTGTTAACACAAAAGCAAAGGCAATGGGTAGCTATACAGGAACATTATTAATGGGATCTCCAGCATCTTCAGTGTATGTAATGAATGCACCACTCCTTCTGTACACATTCATTTTCCAATGCTTTAAAATTCAGAAGGATTGTAAATCCTACCATACGGCATCTTTCTTTGTGGGTGGAAAATAAATTGCTTCACAAGTTTTAGCTTCTGTATTAGGTGCCTCAAAAGCCAGGGAAACTAGGGAAATAGCTGTGGCGTGTAGTGCACTTTCCATATGGAATGAAAAGATGACTTGGCTTTAGTAGTCTTACTGGACAAGTAAATATTTTCATTTGGTTCAATGTAAATTAAACATTCTAACAGAGATTGACCTGGATGTGCTCTTAGAGATCAGGTTAGAGTCTTTCAACATAAACCAGAAAAATCTGGTGAAATAATTATCACAAAGAATATTGCCCTGAAAAGGAAGAGCAGAAGCAATAGCAGTGTCAATTTGTCCATCAGCACCTATCTTGGGGGATTTGGGCCATAGGATCCAGTCTTCCCCATACTGTCCCCTCTTTACCCCATGCTAAAGAACCCCAAGGCTGGATTAAGTGATTTAGAGAGATTTGTGTGGGGTGTCCCAAGTTGTGGATCAAATTCAACCCTCTGTAGAGGGCCAGCATAGGGCCTATGCCCCCTGTAAGCCCTCGAGTGTGACTTACGGTGCATAGGCCTTGGTCTGGCCCTCTGCATGGTAGCGAATTGCACTCTAAAACATTAAGGGTGAGATTCTGACTCCTGCTTTGGCTTCTTTATGTTGGATAAAAGGGCTGGAGCAGTGTAAAGGGGCCATACAAATCCTTGTATGTGGTGGGGGGATGACAGTAGATAGCTGTAAGGTGGCTTCCAAAGATCCCTCCTTACAAACCCCAGTGTAAGGGGGCATGTTAGGGTGAGACATGGGGCAGGAGGGGTTTATTAGAGGAGGAGATACAGCACATACCTCTGTGGAGACTTTGGATTGTGCTGTAGCTTGTATGGCAGCTTCTCTGGGCTGCCCTACTTTAGACAGCCTCCACCTCCATCCCCCAGACTATCTCACATGTGTCTAGGACTTTTCCAGCCCTCAGAGCAGTCCAGGATTGGGAGGGTGCAAAACAACCTTCTCCTTCCCTCAACCTTGGCTGTGACTCTCACCCCGGGGTCGTACTTCTTCTGGCAGGACTGTTAATTTAGACACCTCTTTAAGCAAGAGGTGATGTATAATTTGCAACAACCCAGGAATAGCCCCAGGAGACACTGACTCAGAGACATCACTCTGAGTTATAGTTCTCTCCTAGCTCACAAGAGTAAGTAATCTGCTGCTAGCCTATGCCAGCAGTAAATTACAATAGCCCTCACAAAAACTCAGTTGTGATGGACAATGAGTGGAGAGGTGAGGGAGGAGCTATGCCTCTGTCCATTTCCTGACCACCTGCTCTAGGTATGCTGGGAGAATAAGGAAACAAGCTGCTCTAGTTTACATTTTCAAACTGGAGCACAAGGTCTGGCTAGCCTGTGTAGTGAAGTACGTTCGTAGTCTCTTATAGGAGCATGGAGTCCAAATTGTACTCTAGACCTTGGTTTATAACCAAGGCTTTTACTTTCCTTTTTCTATCTCACTCTTTTGCATTACTCAAGACTCAGTCCCCTCTTTTCTTTTTAACCAACCTTGTGATTATTCTTGACCCCAGTAAAAGCCTCATGATTAAAATATCATCTTTAAATTTGGCTTCTATGTCCAATGTGTATTATACTAAAACTGATTGTGTTTGTATTTTCCTTAGGTTTGGTGTAAAATAAACTACTGTAGGCTGAGGGGAGCTATGTGTAGTTTCGGGTTGAAGGCCATTCTTTTAAAAAATGAAATAAATGCACCCAATAACTAATAGGGGTTGGGATGGGAATTGTCTGGGAGACTATGTGAGGGACTCTGCTGTCCCCTAAAGCAGGCAGTGACATTGTCTGGGAAGACAACTCTAGCTACTCCGTTTTCAATGTCCTTCCCTGCAGGAAACACTCAAAGGAAAACAGAGTATGTGAACTCTGACAGACTGCAGCAGTGCATAAACACACAATCAAATGCAGCTATAAAAATATGACGTGATCTATACATAATACATTTGAACCCTAGCAGATTAGATGCCTTTTATTATAGTTTTAAGATGCATCCATGAGATCTGAAAAATAGCCTGATTCTAAGAGAAACAAAAATGATACTCTTTATTTGAAAGTGTTACTTAGTGCTTGTCTTCACTAGAGCATCTGGAAGATGTGCTATGCCAAAAGGAGAGCGCTCTCCCATTGACATAATTACTCCCCTCAATGAGTGTAGACTGGGTGTAGACAGCACGTTAAGTCGATGTAACTTACGTTGCTTGGGGTGGTTTTTTCACACTCCCAAGAGACAAAGTTACATCAACTTAAGAGGTAGTGTAGACAAGCCCTTACTGTACAACTTTTAGGGTTTTAATTGCATTGTCTAACATGCATCATTTTGGCACGCTAGTTTTTCATAAGGGACTTTGGTAATGTAATTCACTATTTTCAGTGCTTACTGAAGTTACATGCCTCGTAGAAAAAAACACAATATGTACTTTCATGCTTCATGCAATTGTTAATAAGCATATGGAACAGGTTACCAGAGAAAAGCAATTTGAAACAAAGAGTACTAATAGCTTGAGAGACATGTAGTTTGGTTTCTGGAGAATGAGGGATGTGGTGAAACAGCAGGAAAGCTGGGACTGTGACCAATCAGAAAATGGGCAGGGGTATTGGACCAGATGGCATTTTCAAGATCCGAAAATGTCATAAGATTTGAAGCTCTCTTCTGCATTTTTCATATTAAGCACCAAATTCATGATCATAATTACTTTGTTCTACTTCACTATATCATTTTTGCATACTTTGACCTGATTGTTCTAAGTACGATTAATTACTGAGAGTTACCTGACAATAATTCTTTCTACCAATAGCTACAATGAAGTGTATCCATATTTCAATTCACGGGGACAATTTTCAGAATCCCTACCCACCCATCCCTTTCCAACAAAGCATCATATTTCTGCACTCTGGTCCTGATTCAGCAACTGAAGTAAAAAAGATGGTGTAACAGGGTGCACAGACCCTGTTTCTAGACTGGCACTAAAAGGATTAACCCTTCTGCCCACAGCTGCCTACAAGCAATACATAGGTACCTGGGAGTCATGTGACTGGTATCTGAACAAGGCATAAAATAAAAAGTAGGGTCTGTTGCTTAGTTATAGAGAGATCAGGGCTAGGGTTTTGTCTCCCTGTTGTGCAGGAGCTGAGCAAGAACCTTGGAACAAGATTAGCAGGAGGCCCTGGAAGAGGTCCAAAGGGACTTGAGGTGCCCTTAACAGTGGGTGTATTCGTTGTTAATAAACCTCAGAAGAAATTAATGTAAAATTCCAATTTTGTGGTGAAATTACCTCCAGGGCATAGAAAGAAGAGGAACTGAGGCACAGAGCACTAGATGGAGTAAGCTGATCCTCCCACAGATGGACTTATGCAAAGGGACATCACAAATAGTGCTGAAGTGGGATTTCAGTGTAGGGTGACCATACATCCAGTTTTGGCAAAAAAAAGGGGGGTGGGATCCATAGTAGGGTGTGGAGGAACTTTGCGGGTTGCGGGGGAGTGGCAACGCCAGGCCTGCGCTGGAGGGAAGGCTCAGAAGAGCAGTTGGGCCAGCCAGCCTGCCCTGCATGCAGAGGGGAGAGGGGGCCTTAGGTGGTCTTGGGTCTGGACAGGCAGCAGCGGGGGCACTGGTGGGGAGGCGGACCTTAGGCCGGCCTTGTAGGGTGTCCCATTTTCCCTTTGGTCCCCCTATTTCACTGTTGCCTAGACCTTGGGATGCCTCTTTGCATAGAATTGAATGTCACCTGCTGGCTGGATTTAGCTTACAGGTTTCAGAAATATTGTGCTGAATGTGCCTAAAACACAGCAGTATTTGGTCAGACACTTGTTTTGCTGGGACAGGCAAAAAACTGGTGTATCTCTGAAGATGCCCTCTTCCTGATGCAATGTGCTGTGAGAGGAAAGGGAAGAGATTGTGCAAAATGGTCTCCTGATGCTGGGCACCAAAATAACTAGCTAAACATGTTGGAATACAAAGGATTTGAATTTGAAGCTTGTTATAGGGCTTTCTAGTCAATAATTAAAGTAATTTCTTCATAGGTTTCAAATTTTTATCTTTTCATTTTTAATTAAACATGAAGAAGGACTGATATTTAATACAAGCCCTGACAGAAGAATGCTTTTGATTAAAAGGCTTGTGGTGGCACTTAACATATTGTATCTTGTAATCTAATTTAATCAGAGTTGTTTTGAATAGTGGTGGAATTAAAAAAGATACAATGAAATAGAGTCCAAATGTGGCATATTAGTTAGCATCCCACTAGTAGTTATTGTCATTTTATAATATTATTTAAAGCCCACAAAAGTGTAATACTTTAAAACTGCATGGGAAATCACATTTTAAATATGGGAAGAATTAGCTTTTGTAACATTTAAACTACCTTTTTTTCAAACCTGCCCAGAGGGCTTTGGAGAGACCAGGTGGGTGAGGTAATATATTTTATTGGACCAACTTCTGTTGGTGGGAGAGACAAGCTACAATAACACTGTGTACGGAAGGCTTTGGACATGCAAGGAATTTAACATCCAAATGCCATAGTTGGGACCGACAATTTCAAACTGGAGGTTCAGCTGAAAAACACAATAGGCCAAATATACTGCTAAGGTAAGCAGGTATAACTGCACTGGTATTAATGGAATTTCACTCTCTTTTCTCAGCAGAGAATTTGGCTCACTATATGCCAGTTATCCAAATTATACGTTTTCCACAGAATTTACTCAATGTATGAAATGGAGTTAATTATTTGCTTTAAGAAACTCCTTTTTTCAGTATTGCTGTGGTACTACATCTTACTCAGACATAGTGCTAAGGCAAGCAAGAGTTATTGTTGTTTAGTAAAGCTAGTCAGAAAAACAACTGAATTTTCCATCCCACAGAAAATTTTGACAGTTCAAAATTTGTATTCAGACCATTTGGGGGTGAACAGACAAAATTTAGAATTTTTGTAAAATGGAAATTCCAAAGAACAGCAATTCAGAAACATAGAAAATATCTTAACAAAATTTTTATTTGGATATAGTCAGTTTTGTTTTGATAATTCTGAAACATTATATTATACTATATAAAATATAATATAATAAAACTTAGAAGGGATTCTGTTCTGTGAAGAACTGCTGGGAAGAGTTGGGGTCCACCTGACAGAGAAGAGGAAGAGCATTTTAAGACACCTACTCACCTACCTAGGCAGGGCAGGTTACAAAAGCCACCTGGAAATTGGGGGTGGAAATAAAAAAATATAATAAGGTCATAGGAGCAACAAGAACAAAAATAGTGAGGGAATCTGCTCAACATCTTAGATGTCTGTGCACAAATTCAAGGAGTATGGGGAATGATCAGGAAGGACTGGAAGTCTTAGTACACAAACCAATTTATGATGTAACCGGCATCACAGAGACTTGGTGGGATACATTTCATGACTGGAAGGGTATTCATTGCATAGAAGGGTATAGTTTGTTCAGGAACGACAGGGAGGGAAAAAAGGGAGGAAGAATTGCAAGAATATATTTACTTGTTCTGAGGTCCATAGGGAGGTGAGGGCAGTCCACTTGGAAGTGTTTGGGTGAAAATAATAGAGGGGAAAGCAGGGGTGACAACATGGTAGGGGTCTACTATAGACCACCAAGTCAGGAGGAGGTTGTGGAAGGGGAATTTCTAGAACAAATAACAGAAATATCTAGAACACAAGACCTTGCAGTAATGGAGGACTTTAACTACCCAGATATCTGCTGGAAAAATAATATGGCAAAACCCAAAATGTCCAATAAGTTCTTGGAATGTATTGAGCACAACTTCCTATTTCAGAAGGTGGAGGACGTAACCCAAGGGTCAGCCATTTTAGACTTGATTCTGGCTAAAAGGAAGGAATTAGTTTTGAATCTGAACGTGGAAAGCACCTTGCGTGGCAGTGATTATGAAATTATCGGCTTCATAACCCTAAGAAAAGGAAGGAGTAAGAGCAGCAGAATAAGAACAGTGGACTTCAAGAAATCAGACTTTAACAAGTTCACAGAATTGGCAAGAGAGATGGCAATCTCTCAGTTTGCTGTTGTACCTTTAATATTGTCTCTATCTCAGTGCAAAATTAAAAAAGAAAGAAAAGTAGGAGGCCATCAAGAACTCTTTGATGACCTGAAAGGCTAAGGCTCCAAATGAATCACACCTAGCAAGGGACATAAAAGGCAATAAGAAGTTTTATAAATACATTCGGAGCAAGAGAAAGATGATGGAAAGTGTAAGTCCACTACTGAACAGGGTAGGAAAGCTAATAACAGATGACACTAAGAAGACTGAGTTGTTTAATGCCTACTTTGTTTTAGTTTTCAATATTAGTAAGTCAGGAGAAGGAACACAAGCCAGAACAGGAAAATAATAGATTAAAGAATATTTAGATAAGTTAGATGTGTTCAAGTCAGCAGGGTCTGACAAAAGTCACCAAGGATACTTAAGAAACTAACTGAAGCAATCTTGGAACCATTAGCAATTATCTTCAGTAACTCATGAAGGATGGGAGAGGTCCCAGAGGACTGTAAAAGGATAAACATATCTTTTAAAAGGGGGGAAAAAGGAGATCCGTCAGCCTAACTTTGATATCTGGAAAGATACTGGATCAAATTATTAATCATCAGTTTGTAAGTACCTAAAGCTAGAAGATTATAAGGTGATAACTAATAGCCAACACGGATTTGTCAAGAACAAAATCATGCCAAATCAACCTAATTTCCTTTTTTGACAAGGTTACTGGCCTAGTGGATAGGGGGGAAGCTGTAGACATGATTTATCTTGATTTTAGTAAAATGGGTGCACAACTGGTTGAAAGACTATACTCAGAGTGTAGTTATCAGTGGTTCACCATCAAACTGGATGGAAGTATCTAGTGGGGTTTCACATAGGTTTGCCCTGGGTCTGGTACAATTAAAGATTTTCATTAGTGACAGGGATAATGGAATGGAGAGTATGCTTGTAAAATTTGTGGATGACACTGAGATAAGAGGGGTTCCAAGAACTTTGGAGGACAGGATTAGTGTTAAAAAGGACATTGAAATATTGGAGATTGGTCTGAAATCAACAAGAGGAAAGTCAGTAACGACAAGTGGAAAGTACTATGCTTAGGAATGAAAAATCAAATGCACAAATACAAATTGGGGAATAACTGGCTAGACAGTCGTACTGCTGAAAAGGATCTGGATCTATAGTGGATCACAAATTGAATACTGGCAAACAGTGTGTTGCAGTTGCAAAAAGGCTAATATTCTGGGATGTATTAACAAGAGTGTCATGTGTAAGACACAAGAGGTAAGTGTTCTGCTCTACTTGGTGCTGGTGAGGCCTCAGCCTCAGTTTTGGGTGCCACACTTTAAGGCTGACAGCCTGTGTGCTGTTGAGGAGGATGAAAGTGTTGGGGAAGGAGAACATCAAGCTTAAGCAAAGGGAAGTGATCCCATAGTTGGGATCCTCCTTCCAGATGATGTAATTGTATGGTCTCACATTGAGGATGCCCCTCCAGGGGAGGGAATGACAGTTATTAGGAAAAGACAGGTAAAAGTAGTGGAGAATTTGATTACTAGGCTGTAAATATTTGGGTTTGTGATGACAGGGAGAACCACACGATGAATTGCTTGCTGGGTGTGAAGCTTGCGGACCTCTTGAAACATCTAGATAGACTTATGTGCGGAGCTGGGGAGGAGCTGGTGATACAAGTAGGTACCAATGACATAGGAAAAGGTCGGCGAGAGATCCTGTAGGCCAAATTTAGGCTGCTGGGTAAGAGATTAAAGTCCAGAACCTCCATAGTAGCATTCTTTGAGTGCTTCCAGTTCCATGCACAGGGGCCGGAAGACAGGCAGAACTGCATGGTCTCAACCTTTGGATGAAGCAATGGTGTTTGAAGGAGTGATTTAGATTTATTAGGAAGTGGGAATCTTTTTGGAAAGGAGGAGCCCATAAAGGTAGGATGGCTCTGCCTAAACCAAAACAGAACCAGATTGTTGGCATGTTAAATTACAAAGGTTGTAGAAGAGTTTTGAAACTGAAAGCTAAAGGAAAAATGACAGGTGTGAAGGAGCACATGGTTCAGACAGAGCTATATTCCTTAGGGGAAGATTTTTTAAAGGGAATACTCTCTAGCCAATGTCAAGGTTCCTTCCCCACTCAGAACTCTAGGGTACAGATGTGGGGACCTGCATGAAAACCTCCTAAGCTTACTTTTACCAGCTTAGGTTAAAACTTCCCCAAGGTACAAACTATTTTACCTTTTGCCCTTGGACTTTCGCTGCCACCACCAAACATCTAACCGGGTTTATTATTGGGAAAGAGCCATTTGGAAACGTCTTTGCCCCCAAAATCCTCACCAAAGCCTTGCACTCCACTTCCTGGGGAAGCTTGCACCCCAAGCCTGGGGAAGGCTTGACAAAAATCCTCACCAATTTGCATAGGTGACCACAGACCCAAACCCTTGGATCTTAAGAACAATGAAAAAGCAATCAGGTTCTTAAAAGAAGAATTTTAATAGAAGTAAAAAGAATCACCTCTGTAAAATCAGGATGGTAAATACCTTACAGGGTAATTAGATTCAAAACATAGAGAATCCCTCTAGGCAAAACCTTAAGTTACAAAAAGACACAAAGACAGGAATATCCATTCCTTTCAGCACAGCTTATTTTCTCAGCCATTTAAAGAAATCATAATCTAATGCATATCTAGCTAGATTACTTACTAAGTTCTAAGACTCCCTTCCTGTTCTGTTCCCGGCAAAAGCATCACACAGACAGACTGAGACGCTTTGTTTTTTCCCTCCCCCCAGCTTTTGAAAGTATCTTGTCTCCTCATTGGTCATTTTGGTCAGGTGCCAGCGAGGTTATCCTAGCTTCTTAACCCTTTATAGGTGAAAGGGTTTTTCCTCTGGCCAGGAGGGATTTTAAAGGTGTTTACCCTTCCCTTTATATTTATGACAGCTGAGTAAAAAGGAGAGTCTAGAAGTTGATACAGAATGGGTAGGAGCTGAAAAGAGTCAAATGAAAGAGTCCCATTCAGTTACGTCACATGAAGGCAGACAACTAAATATTGACAAGTTTTATGAGTGCTTGTATACAAATTCTAGAAGTCTAAAGATCAATATGGGTGATCCTGGTATTAAATGAAGATATTAATATAATAAGAATAAAATAATGGTTAGTTTTCACAGTGAAGAACGGTAAATTTCCCAAGAATCTGTACTGGGACCAATGCTTTTCTCCATATTCATAAATGAGCTGGGAAAGAGGATAAAGAGTGAGGAGGCAAAGTTTGCAGACCATACAAAATTACTCAAGATAGTTAAGTCCAAAGGTGACTGTGACGAGTTACAAAATGATCTTCAAAACTGAGTGAGTGAGCAACAAAATGGCAGATGAAATTCAATGTTTATACATGCAAATTGATGCACATTGTAAAATGAAACATACAAAATGACGGGGTTCTAATTTAGCTGTTACCACTCAAGATAGAGATCTTGGAGTCTTCCTGGATAGTTCTCTGAAAACATCTGCCTAATGTGCAGTTTCAGTTAAAAAAAAGCTAACAAACTTAGGAAACCATTAATATATATTATAATTTGAAAAAGTACAGAGAAGGGCAACAAATATGATTAGGGGTATGGAGCTGTTCATGTTAAAAAAGAGATGACTACGGGGGTGGGGTAATATGATAGAGTTCTATAAAATCATAAATGGTGTGGAGAAAGTAAATAAGGAAGTGTTATTTATTCCTCAGCATAACACAAGAACCAGTCACCCAGTGGAATTAATAGTCTGCAAGTTTAAAGCAAACATAAGGAAGTACTTCTTCACACAACATATAGTCAACCTGTGGAACTCATTGCCAGGGGATGTTGTGAAGTCCAAAAGTATATTTGGGTTAAAAAAAGATCAAGATATGTTCATGAAGGATAGGTCCATCAATGGCTATTAGCCAAGATAGTCAGCGACACAACCCCATGCTCTGAGTGTCCCTAAATCTTTGATTGTCAGAAGCTAGGACTGGACAGAGGATTGATCACTCGATAAATTGCCATGTTTTGTTCATTCCCTATGAAGCATCTGGTACCAGTGTTGCTGGCACAGAGTGCCCGAGGCAAGCAACAGCTGGGTTCGTTGCCCGTGCGTCGCGCCAATGACCACAACGGGGTGGAGAAGCAAGAGATTTATTTGGAGCGCCAAATAGGGTGCAGGGAGACTGAGCTGTCTCAAATCCTGCAGCAGCGCAGCAGATTCCAGTATACATTTTATACCTTTGCCTATTTCACTACACAAGCTTATGCAACCAATTACCTGTTGCCCTGTACAATACCATAGCCAATCAGCTAAAGCAGCCAATTGTGTTTTTCCTCAGTAGCATTGCCCGAGCCTTGCCTTATTTGGTCCTATTTGTTACCAGTTTTTGCTAAACATTTCTGCCTTATCTATCTGTTTCCCAGGCCGAAGCTGGCCTCGGCTGGCGAGCTGTGTGCAAACTGTCTGTTGTGTGCTAGCTTCCTCAGAGTTATGCAGGATCACAGAGGGTTCAAGGACCAAAGGGGCCTTGGTTTATCCGGGCCTAGAGCAGGAGGTCTTCCACCCTCCCAAGTTACCTAGTATAGTGCCCAGTGTCCCCAACACCGGTGACTGTTGGAAGATAGGATATTGGGATAAATGGATCTTTGGTTGGACCCAGTCTGGCCATTCTCATGTTCTTATGTTCTTAAACATGTAGACAAATTAGAGGCAGCCCAGAGGAGAGCAACAAAAATGATAAAAGGTTTAGAAAACCTGTCCCATAGCCTGATGTGCAGCAGTGATTGGAACCCAGGTCTCTCACCTCTCATGTGAGTGCCCTAATCTGGGTTGGGTCTTGGTCAGTCTTTCCTGTTGAAGATGTTCTACTTTGTAGAACACACTTAACAGTCACTGCGCTACCAAAAGCATAAGACTGATTCTAGAGGCCAGTGTCCAGGACACTCACATGAGAGGTAGGCAAAGAAAGTTCAAATCTTTGCTGTATCTCCTGTAATTAGGGGGCTCAGACCTAGGTCTCTCACATCTTGGGTGAATGCTCCAGCTACTGGTCTAAATATTATTAGGGGGTTGCTATGCCTCCTTCTTCTTATGCCTCTAACTCCAGGAGGGGGTTTGTGGCTATAAATCTTCAGCAGAGAGAAGTATTTCTGTATGGCCTGGACTTAGGCACCTCCTCACACTGAGGGGTGGGCCTTAGGCCACATCCCTATCTTGACGTTTCCTACTGGCTAGTTTAGTGGTTCTTCATTCAGCTTGCTGGCTTTTGTGAATCCCGTTTTTAGGTGTTTTAACTCTTTCCCTGCATTGTAGTGGGAACCTGGACACCTAACTTGGGGCTGTGGAGTCCACTAGTCAGCAGGGCACCTAAATATTTGATATCTCAACGCTGAGTCTGAGCCCAAAATGTGTGCGTGCGTGTGTAGGTGTCAAGATACAGCATACAGTTAAAATGGCTGGGTGATTCTAGGCACATGTCTTTTTCATTCCATTTGTTTTGTTCTTTGTGTGTGCAGTTTTTTTTCCCATGTACCACACTTTCCATAAAACAGGCAACACATGAAAGTTGGGCAAAATAGAAATAATCTAATCCATCTGTATTTTATATATTTTTTAAGAAGTGTACTAAATACACCCAATAGCACCTCAACATGATTATTATGACATTCAAGATCTCTCTAAGCTACTCAAAGAAAGGGGCCCTGAGTAAGGATTTGAAGAAGGAGAGGGTAGTAGCATCGTGGATCTGTTCAGGGAGGCATTCCATGCCTAAAGGGCACCATGGGAAACACAGATATTTGGGGGAGAGGTGGACAAGTGAGTGATTAAGACTGGTGAGACTGGTGGTGGTGTAAACGGGGGCGGGGGGGTAACAGAGACAAGAGTCAAGAAGTAGGGAGTGGCAGAACTGTGATGAGAAGAAACTTGAACTATATGTTGTGAAGGGATGGAAAAGGAGAAAGGCAATGAAAGGATTCGAAGGAGGAAATTTGTTATATCAACACATGAGGAACAAGGAAGATGATCTTAGCAGCTACGTTTTGAATAAACTGGAGGGGAATGATGCGGATGTCAAGGAAGCCAGAGAGGAAGCTGTCCTGTTATTAAAACATAGTGAAGACATGGCACTTTCTTTTTACTGTGAGGTTAAACTAGGTGAGGTCAATCACTGGTTGCAGACACAGTGCTGACCTTGCTTAGTTGCCTCATGGTAAACACTACAAGTGCCTTGTCTCTACTTAGAATTTTATAGTGAGATTACCATCACACATTTGTTATCGCACTGTAAAACAAACCAGTTTATGTCAACGAAGACAAAGCCTAAGGCATGGAGAGGTAGATTTGCAAGTCATCAGCATACAGATGCTAGATGAAGCCATGTGGGAAAATGACAACACCTACACAAAGATTGCAAATAAAAAAAATAGAATATCAGGGTTGGAAGGGACCTCAGGAGGTCATCTAGTCCAACCCCCTGCTCAAAGCAGGACCAATCCCCAGTTTTTGCCCCAGATCCATAAATGGCCCCCTCAAGCATTGAATTCTCAACCCTGGGTTTAGCAGGCCAATGGAAAAGAAAGGGCCCTATGGGATCCCCATGGAAAGTGGGAAAAAAGAAAAGGACCCATTGAAGGATCAGACAGGTGGCAGGATAGAATTGCAAAAGCAACACAGGTAAAGGTATTGATAAAGGTAGCATTATCAACACTATCAAATGTAGTTGAAATGACACTGCAATAGAAGCCCATGAGACTTTGCTAGGAGAGCTCTTTAGAGACCTTAATGAGAGCAACTGAATGAAACAGAGTGGAGTGGATAGAGGCCAGACTGTAGGGGCTCCTGGATAGATTTGGAGGTGAGCAACAGTGTCTTTGAGTTTGGAGGTGAGGTGAAAACCATATGGGCACTTCAAAGAGAGACAGGTGGGATTGAGGGCTGAGTTTTGAGGATAGGAGAGACTGATGGGTTTAATCTTTATAATGTTTAGGCTTTACAATAAAAAGATGGTTGAATATTTTTTCAGTATTTTTCTTTAATAATTATGAACCTGCAAAAAGATTTGTTTTTGTCTTGAGCATAAGCTGGTGTTGGTTCTTATTTTAACTAAACTTCAGCATCCATCCCTAATATGAGCTAGTTACATT
The DNA here is from genome assembly GCF_015237465.2 of Chelonia mydas. Lineage (NCBI taxonomy): Eukaryota > Metazoa > Chordata > Testudines > Cheloniidae > Chelonia > Chelonia mydas. Next base: position 103,339,806 of record NC_057849.1, on the reverse strand, counting down.
CAAGAGTAAAATAGAAAATTCAGCAGGAGATGAGTCAAACCTGAACAATGAGAATTTGCTTTGTGTCTAGGAAAAGAGGAGAGTTGTCCTATGCACAAAAATCATAGTTGTTGGCCATCCTAGCTCAGTGAAAAGCAGTGCTGATTTCCTGTAAGAATTATGAAATGAAACTTACTCAGTGAATATCTTCGTATACCACAAAGACTGACAAGTCCCATATTTCTGCTGGAATACCAAAAGACTATTTTACATCAGTGAATTTCAAACTGGCAGCAGCCAAAGTTAGCTAGAGTCCATCAACCATTTTTCATGAGATTAGGGCAACTACTGAAACAATTCCACGGAGTCCCTAACATCAAACTCCCTGTAGAAAACAGGTATTGTAAGAATTTGATTTATCAGCATAGTATAATTTTCAAGGAATAGCACAAGATTAATAAAACCATTTAGATTCATCAGACCAGATTGTAACAAGTGTATATGGTTCCAGGACATTTGCCCCGTGGTCTTCAGTTGGTCATCATTACCCTTCCTTCCAGGAGATTGATTCTGTCTCTATGAGAACTAGGGTTGCCAATTTTGGTTGGACTTATTCTGGGAGGTTTCATCACATGACATAATCTTAATTAAAGATTAATTTTATATTCCTGGAGACTCCAGGACACTCTGGAGGGTTGGCAGCCCTAAGGAGAACTGCTGAAGGAGGAAATTTGACTCATCTCAAGTGAGAATAGCCTAGTGGATAGGGAATGGGACTGGGTTTTAATCCCAGCTCTGCCAGTGACTGAGTGGGTGTGACATTTGGCTAACCATTTCCCCTCACCATGCTTCTTTGTCAGTCTCATTGATTTAGGGAAAATTTTTCAAGCATGCCTATGGCCTAGACTTTTAAAGATATTTAGGCATTGCTATGCTCTGCTTTGCAAGGCCTAAGCAATTTAGATGGCTAAATCTCATTTTCAAAAGTAATGTAGGCACTTTTGAAAACGGGATTTAGCTGTCTCAATCACTTAGGTCTTGCAATGCTGAGCAGAGCAAAGCCTAAATTCCATTAAAAATCTTGCCCAAGTGATTTAGGGGCTGAAACTCTCATTTTAATGGCAGTTACAGGCCTGTAACAATTTTTATTTTTAGAATGTGAGCTCTTCAAGAGCAGGAACTGTCTCTTATTCTGTGTTTGTACAGTGCCTAGCACAATTAAGCCCTGATTTCAGCTAGAGTCTCCAGGTACTACTGCAATACAAATATTAAAATTAATAGGGGATGTACCTGCTAGCATTGAATATTGATCCTTTTTGCTTGACATGAGCACACCTACTGTGACAAAGTCCACATGCTGTGACACATGCACAGAGACTTATTGTGCTACAGCAGGTTTTATTTCACTTTAGAAGGGCTTTCCCCTGTAATCCAGTCATAAAAGGAAAACAGGTAAAAAAAGTAGTTTTTTCATCTTTGACATAAAGGCACATTTTGTCATTTTTATTTTACATGCCAAAATGTTAAAGTGGCTCCAGTGGGTGATCTCAAACCTTGGCAAATAACTTTCCATTAGTTCCATTTTACAAAGGCAGCACCCTTAATAAAAACACATGCTGCACGGGTCTCCTAATGTAGAGGAAATTTTTTCTTGTAATCATCACTAATCTAAAACTGGACTTTTCTGGTTCTTTTTATGCATTTTAGTGTGTGATTATGATATCATACTTTGTCAGCTCCTCATATGTTATCACTGTTTCAAGCCAAAATATCTTATGATTATAAAAAATTTGCTTATTCAAAATATGACAGGCTTCTTAGCGGAGTTTCTGTGCTTCTGTGAACCACAAGTTTAACTTCATGCCAAAAAGAGATTCTAGCCATGGGTCTTTTCCAAAGTACACTTTGGTTATGGTAATAAATTTGGGTAGCTTATATTACAGCTTTTAAAAGTAGAAATTCATAAAATATAGAGTTTTAAGAAACTAAAAGTGACTTTAAAAACCCCTACATCATAAAAAATCAGGAAAACACCTCAAAGACCACCTTGGCACCTTAATTCAGTGCCAAGTAACTTGACCTGGGAAAAGTATGTTCAAGTACTCTAACATTAATGTACAAAGCCATGCAATATGGTAGGTTTTAAATCTTTCTGACTGGTGTGTCTCTGAGACATTTCTAATCCATCTATCTCCAAAGTATCTACACACTAAGGGAACTTCAAGGATGTTGCCTCAGAAAAATAAGTGATTTGGAGTGAACCTCAGTAGTGACTGATACTTGAAAGCAGGACATTGCAGTGAAGGTACAGTATGTTTCCTTCATTTTGTTTTTATCCCCTTCTGCACTCTCACACACATATGGGGACCAGTGAAAATCTGAGTCCCTCCCTGCCCCTGATTCTGTTTCTTTGAGGCTTAGTTTTATGCATGTCAGGGGTCCCTGACTTCTGCATCAGAGAGCTGAGAAGTACATGACAGTATATATTGTGAAAGGTTATTACAAAGGGCACACTTTCAGCTACAATAGTATTTGTGATTTTATTTCTAATGGAGAAAAAGCATGAATTGCATTATTAAAAACTTTAAAATTCTGACATTCTCTTTTTCCAGAGACTTCCTGTGTATGTGTGGGGGTTTTAAGTGAATTTAGTGCTCAGTAAAGGTGTCGGATGGACTTCCCTGGAGAATGAAGTCCTTCACTACAGTAGTGCCAGTAGCATCAGTACAAGCTTCCTTATCTTGTTCACCAAAGTGCTTTATACATTCTCCTTGTAACGGTGAGACTCTCCATGCCTATGTAGTCCTAGCACCCTTTGCTGAGGCTGTCAATAAAAGTGCCAAATATGATGGTGTTCATGTGAGATATATTCAGTTGTCCGCCACAATTTAGGCTTAGTGCTGGTCTACGCTGGGGGGTGGGATCGATCTAAGTTACGCAACTTCAGCAACGTGAATAATATAGCTGAAGTCGACGTACTTAGATTGACTTACCGTGGTGTCTTTACTGCGGTGAGTTGACGGCTGCCGCTCCCCCATTGACTCTGCCTGCGCCTCTCATGGCGCTTGAGTACAGGAGTCGATGGGAGAGCGCTCGGGGGTCGATTTATCGCGTCTAGACTAGATGCAATAAATCGATCCCCACTGGATCGATCGCTGCCCACTGATCTGGTGGGTAGTGAAGACATACCCTTAGGCTATCAACCCATTTCATGTAGGCCACCACATAGCTATAAGCTTTTGGCTGTTACCTATTGTGTGAGATTTTCAAAAGCACTCTGCATTGATTTAACTCTCCTCTGACTGAAGTCACTGAGCAGAGTTAAGTCAAATGTGAGCTCTTTTGAAAATCCCATCCTCTGTAGCAAGGTGGTATGTGAATTTAAGAAAAGTATGGCATTGCCAGTATTGATGGACTTATATGCATTAGTTAAACAATACTATTTGTTCAGTGACTATTTTGCCATGTAAAAGCCAGCTGCATATCAACCTGATCCAAACCCATTGAAGTCAATGGGAATGTGCCCATTGACTTCAGTGGACTTTGAATCAAGCCCTATAGGATTTAAAAGGGGAAATATATCTTCTTTACTAGGTGGCAAAACATGCAATTAATTTTTGCCCTTCTCTGAAATCTGTAATTGCATTTTCTCCCACATGTTCTTTTGACATCTCTGGTGGCAACTCATTCACCAGCTGGGTGGATCAGAGATGGCTATCTTTAAACCAATGTCAGTATTATACCATAGATCAGCTGGTAGTGGGAGATTAAAGAGAGACATGTTATGTCCAATAGCCCTTCATTTCAGGATGTGCGCCTCTCATGTAGAGATACTAAACTTTTCTTTTTTCATTGCATTATCTGAATGTATATATCTTCTTTAAATTGCTTTCTTAAGTAGAGACTGCTTCATTCTTATGTGGTAGGTTTGTTCAGCTATGTGAATGAGAAAAATGCAATACTGACATGTTCTTCAAAAAGAAAATTAGTCTCTAAGGTGCCACAAGTACTCCTTTTCATTTTGCGGATACAGACTAACACGGCTGCTACTCTGAAACCTGACATGTTCTTGTGACTGAGTTTCAGAATAGGTGTAAACTGTTCAAAACACTAAATACCTAACTCATCAGGTGTTAGTTAAAATCTTTCCTTGTCAAAAGACCCAGAGAATTCATTAGGCAAATTCTTCATGGATAAGATACACCATGCCCTATTTATATGGGCAACACCTACTCTGTTTATGTTACTCCATCATTAAAAGCAAAATTGTTATGTGCCATTACACTTTTTTACTATGATTTTTTTCATATGACACACTTGAATAGTGACAGTGTTTGTGTTGCCTAGTCATAATTCTGAATATGTATTAACCAAAATGCATAAATACCTCTAGCATCTGTGTGCTTTGTGGTAAAGATTCCAGAGGTGACTATTCTGGTTTCATTATTTTTAGAAAAACAAGTAGTAATCCCTGAAACATAACAAACAACAATGGTTGGCTTCCACAGAATTCTTCAGTTGCTACCAGTCTTGAAATTAAGGCAGGGTGAAAATAAGAATACAGGGTGTCATTGCCAACGCCCATTTCTGTTTCAGGGTTTAAAAGAACGAATGAAGATTTGTTAAAAATAAATAAAAATAAATGGATGAATCATGTAGAATATTTTATTCATATCTTTTTGTTATAAAAATGCTGATTAAATTTTACAACCAATCAAATCATAACGAAGAAAAGTAAGATAGTTTCCAGTAAAGAAAAAGGCTACCAAAGGTTCACAATTGGAGAGGTTGCTAAGAGATGAAATCTCAAATTGCAGTGCAGTACTTCATTGAGGTCAGAACATGTAGGGATAAAGTGAGAAAGGCCAAAAGCCATGTAGATTTGGACCTTGCAAAGGGAATTAAAACCAATAGTAAAAGGTTCTATAGCCATATAAATAAGAAGAAAACAAAGAAAGAAGAAGTAGGACTGCTAAACACTGAGGATGGAGTGGAAGTTAAAGATAATCTAGGCATGGCCCAATATCTAAACAAATACTTTACCTCAGTCTTTAATAAGGCTAATGAGGAGCTTAGGGATAATGGTAGGATGACAAATGGAAATGAGGATATGGAGGTAGATATTACCACATCCGAGGTAGAAGCCAAACTCAAACAGCTTAATGGGACTAAATCGGGGGGCCCAGATAATCTTCACCCAAGAATATTAAAGGAACTGGCACATGAAATTGCAAGCCCATTAGCAAAAAAATTAATGAATCTGTAAACTCAGCGGTTGTACCGTATGACTGGAGAATTGTTAACATCGTTCCTATTTTTAAGAAAGAAAAAAAGTGATCCCGGTAACTACAGGCCTGTTAGTTTGACATCGGTAGTATGCAAGGTCTTGGAAAAATTTTTGAAGGAGAAAGTAGTTAAGGACATTGAGGTCAATGGTAACTGGGACAAAATACAACATGGTTTTACAAAAGGTAGATTGTGTCAAACCAACCTGATCTCCTTCTCTGAAAAGGTAACAGATTTTTTAGAGAAAGGAAATGCAGTGGATCTAATTTACCCCGATTTCAGTAAGGCATTTGATATGGTTCCACATGGGCAATTATTAGCTAAATTGGAAAAGATGGGGATCAGTATGAAATTTGAAAGGTGGATAAGGAACTGGTTAAAGGGGAGACTACAACGGGTCACAGTGAAAGGTGAACTGTCAGGCTGGAAGGAAGTTACTAGTGGAGTTCCTCAGGGATTGGTTTTGGGTCCAACCTTATTTAATCTTTTTATTACTGACCTTGGCACAAAAAGCAGGAATGTGCTAATAAAGTTTGCAGATGACACAAAGCTGGGAGGTATTGCCAAAACAGAGAAGGACTGGGATATCATACAGGAAAATCTGGATGACATTGTAAACTGGAGTAATAGTAAGAGGATAAAATTTAATAGTGAAAAGCGCAAGGTCATGCATTTAGGGATTAATAACAAGAATTTTTGTTATAAACTGGGGCCGCATCACTTGGAAGTAACAGAGGAGGAGAAGGACCTCGGAGTATTGGTTGATCACAGGATGACTGTGAGCCGCCAATGTGATATGGCCAAGAAAAAAGCTAATGCGGTCTTGGGATGCATCAGATGAGGTGTTTCCAGCAGAGATAAGGAGGTGTTCGTTCCATTATACAAGGCACTGGTGAGACCTCATCTGGAATACTGTGTGCTGTTCTGGTCTCCCATGTTTAAGAAAGATGAATTCAAACTGGAACAGGTACAGAGAAGGGCTACTAGGATGATCCAAAGAATGGAAAACCTGTCTTATGAAAGGAGACTCAAAGAGCTTGGCTTGTTTAGCCTAACCAAAAGAAGGCTGAGAGGAGATATGATTGCTCTCTATAAATATATCAGAGGGATAAATACCATGGAGGGAGAAGAATTATTTAAGCTCATTACCAATGTGGACACAAGAACAAATGGATATCAACTGGCGATTAGGAAGTTTAGACTTGAAATTAGATGAAGGTTTCTAACCATCAGAGGAGTGAAGTTCTGGAACAGCATTCCAAGGGAAGCAGTGGGGGCAAAAGACATATCTGGCTTCAAGACTAAGCTTGATAAGTTTATGGAAGGGATGATATGGTGGGATAGCCTAATTTTGGCAATTAATTGATCTTCAACTATTAGCGGTAGATATGCCCAATGGCCTGTGATGAGATGTTAGATGGGGTGGGATCTGAGTTACTACAGAGAATTCTTTCCTGGGTGTCTGTCTGGTGAGTCTTGCCCACATGCTCAGGGTTTAGCTGATCGCCATATCTGGGGTCAGGAAGGAATTTTCCTCCAGGACAGATTGGCAGAGGCCCTGGGGGGTTTTCGCCTTCCTCTGCAACGTGGGGCACGGGTCACTTGCTGGAGGATTCTCTGTACCTCGAAGTCGTTAAACCACAATTTGAGGACTTCAATAGCTCAGACATAGGGTAGAGGTTTGTTACAGGAGTGGGTGGTTGAGATTCTGTGGCCTGCGTTGTGCAGGAGGACAGACTATATGATCATAATGGTCCCTTCTGACCTTAAAGTCTATGATTCTATGATCTGGAATAGCAGATTAGATAGTGTAGAAAATTTATTATCGGCCCGATTCTCAATTATTAACCTTAAGTTTTGCCAGAAGAGAATTTGGCTCATAATGTTAACAAAACTCATAGAATAAAGTGTCATGCAAAGTATGATTATTTGAAGCCTAGTTATTATAAAAATGACAAGTCAAATCCCTCACAATAGGGATCTACAATGCAAACAGTGTGTGGGCCTGTGTTCGAAAGAACAAGCATGTCTGTTCTTAAGTCTCATGTACATTAAGTATTTGTAAGGCTGTGCAAACTACTTAATAAGTCAATCCAAAGTTGAAATTCAAATTTTTAAAATTTTGTTATCAATTCAAACTGTTTTATTAGAACTACCCCTGCAAAACTTTACAGGCATCCTTTTCCCAATGAAAATGGACTAATTTTTTGGTAAAAATGGGCCTGTTTCTGAGCCAAAATGGGCACATTTTAAAAACAAAAATACCTTTGAACATTCATATTTTTGCAAGTCTTTTACATAATCATAACCATTTCCTCACAATCATGAATAAAACAAACCCTGGAGACTACCAAATAATGTCATAGCAAATGGTAAGCATTTTTGTGTGAAAGTAAACAAAAATAAAATGGTGAATTTCATACAGCTCCAGTGGGAACTTTCACAAAAATATATCTTGATCATTTTAAATCGAAAGGCCTGTGCTGGGATATCCTCAGGGCTTTTATTTAAATAGTTTCTTGTAATGGGTATTTTGGACCTGTCCAGGTGAACCTTTAAGAATCTACCAGACTTCAGTGGAACTTGTGTGGGCATAAAGGTCTCCAGGTTATCTAAGGAAGTTGTGAAATCCCTGTCCTGGGAGGCTTTTAACAACAGGTTAGACAAACACCTGTCAGGGATGGTCTAGGTATATTTAATCCGGTCTCAGCTTGAGGGGATGGAAAGGGTGGAGGCAGGGGTATAATCTACATCAGTGAGTAATGTTGTTATCTAGTGGTTGATCCACAGACAGGCTAACGGTAATTACGGCTATACATAACTAAAGGTGCACTTCAGTTCAAGTGGGAGAGGTCTGGTTTTTGGCACTGAAAGACAAGAGTTCTAGACTGTATTTGTGTATCGATTGTAACTGTTGCTTGCAACATGTGGGGCCTAATAAAAATCCCTTTGAAGCCAATGGAAAAAACTCTCAAAGATGGATTTTTTTTTTGTTACCATGTCCTAGATTTTTGCCTTATAACTCTTCCAGTAAATCATCATCTGAGGTAAAAAATGAACATTTATTTTCACTGATTTTTTTTGCTGACAAATTACTGTAATCACTGTCCTTTTCCCGAAACTCAGACATACTATTGTAGCTTCAAACAGAATGGCAGGAGAAGCCAAGTTTGCACATTGGACACAAGACTGAGCTATCTATATTTATTTGTCATATCTGAATACATTAGATACCACAGCTGTATATACAGAAAGCATAATCAAGATTGGAATTCTATCTCAGTGTATTTAGACTTCTGCTTATTTATATATCAGACAAACTTGGGTGCCTACCTCCCATTGACTTTCACTGTACTCTGAAAATCAGTCCCACTGTGAATACTCAGGAGTTTCACATCTGACTCTGTTAATTGCGATGAGGTAGCAACGAACACTCAGAAAGATGCCTATCCTTGTTTCTGAGGTAAAGTTCTTCCCTCTCTACAGCTTCCAAGTGCAGTCCTCTTGAATAGATTTGATCCTCCAAGTAGCTTCAAATACTAGGAGAAGTAATAAGAAATGAATCCTTTGATGGTCTGTTCCTTAAGTAGAGGCTGCTCTAGTTCTTACACAGTTGGAAGTTTTAAAAGAGAAGTGTCAGAAGTGTCTTATTTGAAAAAAATGAAATAAGTTATGGCAGGGAAGATTATACCACTCCTGAAAGGGAAAGATAATACTGCTCCTGAAGCTGTGGAAATGCTTTCAGTATATCATGAGTGTATAGTTCAGGGAATCAGCCCACACCTAATTCCTCCCTCCTGGAATTAAATATGTCAGTGACTTAAAGATATCTCTGCATTTCCAGCTCAAATGTCTAAATACCCAAATGGATCCTTATAATTAAATGATTTTATGACATCTGGTTTTTTTTCTTCAGAAAACTCTTTTCCTGAATGTCTTAATCTGGACAGGACACAAACAAAGCAAAATTTTGTGATTCACAGGTATTAAAAGTATCTCTGTGTTGTCAAACTGATCCACCTCTTGGTCAGATTTCTTACTGGGAAAACTGTTTATTACATGCAACTCTTATGGGTGCAGGTTTCTTCACCTAAATCCTAGATGGTGAGACGTGATTAGCAAGTGGAATGTTATGTCAACTGCCTCATTCCATTACCTTCTTTTGTTAGAAAATGTACAAAGAGAATTTTTACATAGTTACTATGAGTCAAAACTTTTATGTCAACATTTTTGGGAGTGGAAAGATACAATAACGAAAACATACAAACAATTCAGGACAGTCTGAATTAGCACTGGTTAAACTATTAATTATGTATAATATTTGTAATGTATTTAGCTGGCTTTTTTGGTTAGTGACTCTGCTATGAGCTTGTGACAGGGAGTAGAACTGGCATACCACTCAGCTGTCTGTCTTACCAACCTGGGCTACTTCTCACATGGTGATGTTGTGACATGCTGCAAACCGCTCCAGGTATTGCACTTACATAGACATCCATAGGCAGGGACACACCCAGCTGAGTTACAGGAATGCCTCTCTCAGCCACTCATGAACCAACAACAGAGAAGCTCTTGCCAATTCCCCCCAGCTCACTAGCCTAGGACCCCACAGTGGTATCGTCTTACCCTGGTCAGAAGCGTGACCAGTGTAAGTTTATTATCCTGTCCATCCCTCCCTCAATGTGGAGAGGACATGCACCAGCTTTTATACACTGAGAAGAGGTTTCCACAGCACTTCAAGCAAAACACACTGTTTTAGCTAAAATATAAAACAGATCTATTAATTACAGAAAGATTTTAAGGGATTATAAGTGGTAGGCTTATAATGGATAATGGATAGAGATGGAAAAGAAAAGAAAAATAAGCACACAATCTAAGTTCTATAACCTGAACAGGATTTGAATCAAGCAGTGTCTCACCCTGATAGATAGTACAAACAGGTCACAGATCTTCCATACATAGACTGGAATTCTCCTCCAGCCTAGGACCACCTCCCCAGTTCAAGATCTTTGTCCTTCTGATGTGTTTCCTGGTGTTGAGTTGTGAGGGGAGAGGCCCTGTGATGATGGCACTTCCCCTCTTTTATAGCTTCTTCCAACTTGCTGAAAACAGCCTTTGCTATGAGGTGGATCAAGCGGTCTCCATTGTCTACGTGCTATATCTGAGAAATCTCCAATGTATACAATTCCTAGGATAGTCATTGTGAGTGTGGACTCCCTTTAATGGGCTGTCAGCAGTGTCTGGCTGCTCCATTGTTGTACCTGAAAGGCTGATTGTGGGTGTTCTCAACCTCACAACACATTTCAATAATACACACATAGCAAAACTTCATAATTTCCCATACAATGATAGTACATACAATCCAGTAGGATATTAATATTCCAGAGATCAAGACCTTTACCTCACAAGACATGCTTTGTACAAAATATATAATAATTATATGACAGTGGTGAATATGGGGGTTCCAGGGTGCTGCTTTTAAGGCACAGTGTGCTACAGAACTATCGTAATTTCAGCTAATGTTTCCATTATTCTTCAGCATTCATTGAACAGTTTCAGCTACTAATTTTCAATGTATTAATTGTTCAGCAAAAGATCACTTTGAATATTGTTTATTCACTTTGTGTGACAGGGAATCTAAATCAGATGACTTTGATCTGACCCCTGGATTGGATGATTGCATGTTGAAAAATTGAGAGTTCTGGATTCATGATGACATTTTAAAATATATGTTTGGACAAATAATCAGTCATATTAAAATCTGTGAAAATTTTGAGATTCATGAATGTTTTTGTCAGAATATCTTATTTTCCAAATGCTAATAATGAATAATAGGAGCAAATGAATCAAAATGAAGTGATTTTCTTAAACTGTTCAGTTGGCTATGGTCTGAAGGCTGAAATTTAGTTTGAAGGCTGAATTTAACTTTTCTTGCAGAAAAACCCCAATTAGCACATAAGTATTACCTATCATATGATTGGCCCCTAGTTACTGTTAAGTGTTCCTGATCATGGTCCACATGTTAATGCCTCACATTACAAATATTGTGTGCATTCCAATCAATAAACATTGTGGATGGCAACTGAGGCAGGTTGGTGACCATGAACTTGTGATTTTTCTGGACCATACTCCTTTGGCTTGTTTTCTCTCTTTTTTAAAATAGAGAACATACAGCACTTCTCACTTTCATCACGATATTCAAAAAGGCATTAACTGATCCTCACAACATCCCCGTGTCTGATATCGCTCTGTTATTTAGTAATATTAACACACCCAAAATTGTGACAGATTCTTCCAAGTACAAAGAAGTAGATGTGGTCACTGCTCCAAAGAGCTTCCAGGCTAATTATAGATGTCATTCCGTGAGTGGAATTAAGAGAAAGTGGGGAGGAGAGAGCATGAGAAGGACAAGGGTCACTCACAATACTTTAGATCATGTATATACTCATTTAGGGTGTGTGCACTTCTTGATGATTCAATTGATTATTTTTAAAACACATAAACTGTCATAAATGGCACTTTGTGTGGTAGTATGGAAGAAGTTAGTCATTAGGACGTCAGCCCCATGGCTTGCAGTCAAATGAAAATCTTGCTGATAAACTCACTGTCTTTCAGAATCTTGGACCTGAATCCAAACAGAATTCATTTATTTAGATCTCTGTCCTGTACAGATGTGTTTGAATGGTTCCTTACACCCACATAAGATCCCCCACTGAATTCACTAGGACTCCTGGCAAGTTCACAAGTCACACCAGGGCATCTTTTAGTAGAGCCATAGTGTTTAAGGCCAGAAGGGGCCACCACATCATCTAGTCTGACCTCCTGTCTATCACAGGCCACAAACACCCGCACACTAAACCCAACAATACAGTTAGACCAAGGTATTACAAGAAGACAAGACTATGATATGCCACAGACAGAGAATAGGATGGAATGAGGTGCACCAGTGCTTGAGGCCCCTGCAATGGCAGGAAAATGATATACCCAGATAATCCTGGCAAGTGTCCTGTGCCCACACTCTCTGTGGGGAAACGGGTCACTGTCAGTCTAACCTGGGGGAAAATGCCTTCCCAACCCATATATGATGATCACTTAGACTCTGAGTATCATGAGCAAGAACCAGCCAGCCAGGAGACAGAATGCTTGGTGCTACCTCAGAGCCCTGGCCCACCCCATCCAATGTCCCATCTTCATGGATTGGGCCCTTAGAAAATAAAAATAATTGCTTGCAGCTGGATACCTTAATTTTATTTGTAAAACTTCAATAATTAAATATTAAAATATATATTTGAAGACATACGATTTTAATCCTTTCAAGTTTAAACCTGCAATTAGAGGGAAAAAATAAGAAGAAAGAAAACTGAAGAAACAAGAAATACTAACCTGTTGCTAATGTACTGCTTTCCATTCGTGAACATTCTAAAATACCTAGGTTTCATGTCTCAACTTGACATACAGTATATTATCTTTTACTTAATTAGCAACACTTTCTGTCGCCTCTTTTTCTCTGCAGCACAAATTCATTTTTAAATTTTATGAGATGTCAAACTTCCTCAAGCAGTGTGAAAAACAGCTTGAAGGCTCCGAGTAAAAGGCTTCAGGCCATGATTGACACAGCATGGTAGGACATGTGCTTCCCTGACAAGCGGTAAATTCTCAACTACATTACAATATACAGGTGTTTCTAAGGAAGATTCTGACTAGATAATTTGTGAATATCAGCCTATATATCAACTGTGGCTGAATGTAAATAGCTTTGGACTGGATGCAGGAGTATCCTTTCTTGTGAGAAGTGTGTCTTCCTTGTCAGCACAGGAAAGAGAAGTCTATGTGTCTGTGACAATGAATTATATCTAACCAATGAAAATGAGGATTACAGATTACACTGATGAAAAGTGCAACCATCATTCAGACAGACTTTGACAGGACTTTCCAATCAAGATTCCACTTTCTGGCCCTACTGGCTTAACTTTCTTTCTCTCTCAGTCACACACATAATTGAAGTTCTATTGACGAACAAGTCACATCTTCATAAATAAACCCTACAACAAAGCATCTTGAAAATGATTGCTCACTGAGCTTAACAAATATGTATCATGGAGGAAATGTGTCTGTGCAATGCACTTTGCCACACAGTGACAGCATGTTTTCATGGGCAATTAATTAGTTAGGAATCATTTCCCTTCATTTTAAAACAGAAGCTGTTTTTGCTAAAATAAAAATATAAAGAACTGTGTTTCTCTGCTTACTATGCTGCTGGCTGAAGAGTTTTGCAGACTTCAGATGATGAATCAGCCACCGACACTGCATGGAAAACTTTGTCCTAAATAGGATTCCTGTGTGTCCTTTATTTTCTGTTTTATCTTCCTCTTTTGTATTATTAGGGATATTTGCATGAAAAGAGAGGTTTTTTTTTCTGATTTAGCAATTCATCTGCTCCTGCTGTTTGCTCCTCACATAAAGTCATAATCCCTGGTGACATCATAAGCATCTGTGCAACAGCTAATTGCGGTGTCACAAAAAGGGAATTATGTTTTAAAGTGTCTGAGTGCCACACGTTTTCTGTCAAATTCAATAGACTTGAAGGTACCCAGCGTTTTTCAGGATCATGCCCTAAGGACCTGCTTTTGCTCCCATTGATCTCGACAATAAAATTCCCATTGACATCAGTGGGAGCAGGATGATACTGTAAATGGGACGGAGCAGATGAATACCTAAAGAAACAAAGATGCAGTTTTCATGCAAATGTCCCTTGTAATAAATAAGAGAGAGAGGAATTACAAACAGGAAATATAGGAAACATAGATAGAATTGTGTAAGTGAACGCTTTTCAATATTTCCAGTGAGATGTTAGCTGGACTTTAATAGGGTTGGCCATGACACTTTGATAATTTTTTAGCACTTTCTCCTTGAGGAAATGAGTGGATTGAAAGCTTGCAGCATGACTTTAGTTGTTAGAGGCTCCTTTGACACCGTCGTGTTAAAGACTCGTTATAAAAAGGAATAAAGGGGGGATATTTATGAGAGGTAGGGGGGGAGAGAAGGAGGAGAGGAATATAGTCGCACAGTTAGGAAAGCTTTTAAGTCAATGGGAGTGAGGCCAGCAAAATTAATCAATGACAAGAGCACAACATAAACTAGAAACATGAATCTCTCTCTTGGGAAAATCCATTATAAAAACAAGGAAAAAGAAAGCAAAATGAATTTTGTATGTCCAGTGGGGGTTGCTGTTAGGAAGTCATCATTTGCCAACAGGTAGCACACAATCAAACTGGAGGTAATTGAAAACTTGTCAATTGCTTTAGATAACGAAGGCCTCAATTCTCCAAGTAAAGCCATGATGGCAGACCCCAGTGCACAAGACTTCAGTGGGTCTCTGTGCAAATATGAGGATTTGTCTGCCACTGAGCTCAGTGTGGAACTGAGGCCTAATTTAGGTTCAGTGTGCAAGACACATCCTGTATTAAGTGTAGGGGAGTATAAGAGAATACCGTAGATATTGATGTCACATACTTATTTGGCTTAGTTAAAACTGGCAGTTAGTTCCAAATCTGTATTTCCAACCCTAAATACGGCAGAAAAACGTGGCATGTCAATTACCACTATATAGTAACTATTGACAAATACTGATTTAGGGTATGTCCTCACTACGCTATAGTTCGGCAACTGTGCTGTTGTACCACTGTAGTGTCAATACTTCCTATGTCAACAGAAGGGTTTTTTCTCGAATGTAGGTAATCCACCTCTCCGATAGGTGGCAGCTAAATCAATGGAAGAATTCTTCTGTCGACCTAACTGCATCTGCAGTGGGGATTAGGATGACCTAAGTACATTGCATAGGGCACAGCATTTTTCACAGCCTTGTGTGATGCAGTTAGGTCGACCTAAGTTTTAAGTGTAGACCGGGTCAGAGTTCTTTTCTCTCTCTCACTCTCGCTCTCTCTCTCTCTCACACACACACAATGTGTTTTACATTTTGAAACATGGTACTTGGTGTAAAGGAACAAGTTCCAAGAAGAATTATTAGTGTAATATTCTTTTAAAACCCATAAATATGCAAAGAAATATATTATTCCTGTTACTGTTTTTCTGCCATTAATTTGTTCGGAGCACTTATTAGGGTGTACCTTTTTGTTTCAACTTGACCCAGTCAAAGCAGTTTGAAGACATTTACAATGATGAAGAGGGAGCTTCAATTAACCTTCTTGGCTGAGATATTTGATATGCATGAGTTACTATAGAACAGCCTAATTATCTAATACTCTTTGTGAAAAATTTCAAAGAATGGAATTGATTTATATATAATGAGATCATAATCATTTATTTAATTCTCCATCAGATTTCTGCAGCTGAAATATATGTATATGAACTAGTAGTCCATGAGACCAAAACCAGTACCTAGGAATTTGACCAGTTTCTAGCTTTATATGGAATTTTGATAACTTTGTTTCAAAGGAGATGCCTTAGATTTTGGTAAACTAATTACCCAGTATTAAATAATTGCACTATATATTCAAAACCCATGTGCAGTTATATTTTAATCTCTAATCTAGTGGCATGACACAATGTCAACTGTTTGTACCATGGTGGTTAAAAATACAGTCTACTACTCTTCATCACTTTTATTTTTTCCCATTTTGATTATTTGTAATGCAAATTTAGGATTGTGAAAATTGATTTAATTTTTCTCCATGCGAAAAAATGTTTTCTTTCTCCCCTTGCTCCCTTTAGTTTCAGTTGCATTCAAACAATGTATTTATTGTGTTTAATAATAACACATCTTTAATTTCTGTAATTATTTTTTTCTTAAGTAAATGCTGTCTTTGTAAGAGGGGGCAAACCGATAGACAGGCGGTGCGGGGGGTGGGGTGGGGTGGGGAGGGGAGATAGCATGAGTACTGATGGGGCAAGCGTCCACATTTCACCCTAATATACCTCCCCACTGAGTAGTGTGGCCTTACACCTTCCCAGGATCCAGGATAGTTTTTATGAAGCAGATTGCTGATGTGGCAACAGCCCCAAAGAGCCCTTTAATAACATTAACGACACAAACCTGGCTATTCCCTTTTGAGGCATGCAATAATAATTTTACAGAGTGGAAAACTTAAGCACCGAAGAGTTAAACGATTTACTTAATGTCACAAATCAAGTCAGTGGCAGAACCAGGAAGAGAGTCTGTGTTTCAATTCCCCAGTTCTATGCTTCATCTAACTAGATTAAGCTTCTTTAGTTCAGTGGGTGCTGCTTTGTATTTCAGGTGAGGCAGGAATCAGAAGCATTCATTGCACAAAAGATTCATGCTTAAGAATTGTGTTCTCAGAAGGGATTTGAAAGAAGGCTAGGATGTCACCTGGCAGATGAAAAGGGAGGGAGAAGGGAGAGTAGACCAAGGTGAAGCCTGACCCTGTTGAAATCAATGGGAGTGTTGCTATTGTCTTCATAGGGCCAAGGATTTCCACCAGAAGGACTTAGTGGCAGCAGAGAAGGGGGCATAAAGACTAGAGTGTAGCGGTTAGGGGGAGGTTTGGGACTACAGAAGGGAACAAAAAGGAAGTAGAAAATAATGAGATATGGGATGTAAGAAGGAGTGGACTTGTGTAGTAGGTTCCTGAAGGTAAGGAGAAATGAGACAAGATTGCTTCTTTAACACAAGGTGATGCGCACTATTTTTGCAGGACATTTTTTTTTAAAGTAAATTTCCACTTCTGGCACTCGGGCTATTCCTATATTTCATGGTGGGCAAGTATGAAGCAGAAAACCACACTTTGCTAAGCTTGGCCACAGGAGTCTTCTCTTCTTCCAGAAAATTAGAGATCTTTTCTTTCCACTATTCTGATTGTACCTTTCATTATTGGGTAGGAAAGCTGATTCACTCTGCCTCAATCCTATTGTGTATATAAGATCCCCATCCAGTTTATGTGCTATAAGCAAAGGGCTATTTGACCTTGCTACTTCTCTTTCCCAACATGCTCACTCACGGCTCTCAGACAATGTACAGATTAGTACTAGGTGGAGCTGCTCATTGAAATGTTTATAACACCTAGCTCTTACATAATGCTTTTCATCCATAGGTCTCAAAGTGCTTTACAGAGGAAGTCAGTATCATTATCCACATTTTACAGATATGGCAGAGAGAGGTGAAGTGACTTACCCAGCAGACCCCTGGCAGAGCCAGGAACAGACATTTGAGTCCCAGCCTTGTGCTCCATCCACTAGGTCACACTACCTCATGCTAATTAGAGCTTCATAGAAGTGGTAATGTTTATGAACACTGGGGAAGTAACTTATACCTTTAGGCCAGACGGAATTCTGAGGGCTGGAGAGAGGTTCCTAGTGCAGCATTGGAATGTTAACCATGAATTAGGATTTTTATGTTTAAAATTATTCATATTTGTTAATAATTTGATTTAATATAGTTATTGTCTCTTCTTAAAGATTTCTTTCCTACTAATTGTAGTTACTGACTGCTCCATAAAGTGGACAGAAACTAATAGTGGGTTCTAGGGTTGCCAGCTCTCCAGGATTGTTCTGGAGTCTCCAGGAATTAAAGATTAATCTTTAATTAAAGATTATGTTATGTGACGAAACCTCCAGGAATGCCTCCAACCAAAATTGGCAATCCTAGTGGGGTCCCCACTAGTTGTACTGAGGCTAGGGTTGTTTAATGTTTAGAATTTGTTAATATTTTAAATGAGAAGATAGACAGTAAGTACGTAAAATTGGCTAGTGGTCTAAATTAGCAAATGTGAAGAACAGTGAAAAATTCTAGATGCATTTATTGAAATTGGGAAATGAATGACAAATGAATTTAACTTGGTGCAAAGTAAAGGTATTGGTAAAAATATTCTAAACTCATACAGTAAGAGATCTGAACTTATAGTATTTTTTGGGGGAAAAAGACTAGGGATTTTTTGTGCATTGCTTCAATCCTATTGAGATATCTCTCTTCTACAGCAGCAATTTAAAAAAAGAGTTAGAAAGCATTAATATACATATAACATTGAAGCACGCTTATTTGGAATGCTGTGCCCAGTTTTACACATCTCATATAAGAGAGATGAATTTAGAAGGTCCAGAGAAGAAGGATAGAAACTTTCCTTTCAATCTCATGCACACACTGTGGGCTCACAAGTTTAACTAAAAATGTCTTTGTGGATTTTCTTCAGTCATTCAAAAAACAGTCACCTTTGGTTTGACACCACGCATGCAAAATTACAGATTTGGGGAGTAAGGAATGAATGAGAGAGAGAGATTTAAAGAGAAGTGACCGTAACATCCTAAACTATAGAGTCACTACTCTAAATTAATGATACTGTAATAAGAAGGTTTTTTTGGTTTAATTAAATTAAGACAGATTTTTAAAAATGTTTTAAGAGGCTACGTCAAGTAGGGTGGTTGAAAATTTGTTGTCTTGACTCTTTTTAACTGAAAATGGGTTTTACTACTAAATGTTTTTTTTTTTTTTTAGAAAGAGTCTACTTTCCTCAATATTTTTGCACTTTTTGATAGAAATATTTTGGGGTTTTTGATTTCTCAGTGGAAAAGTTCAATGAAAATGAGAAAAAAATGTGTTCGGCAACATTTTCTGCAGGGTCACTCCCTTCCCCCCCCCCCCCCCACTTTGCTGCCAAGTAGGATAAGTTCCACCTTGTCTGCTTTAAAATATTTGGAGGCTAGAGTAGTATTTCCTTTGGGTTTTAAATACACATTTAAAATCACATTTAAATATTTATCTAAATCAGCAAATATGGAGCTGTGAATTTTCTAAAAAAAAATTGTCACTATCATTTTTGGAAGACCTACAAAACAACATTGTGTCCTGCTCTTGCGCTCCCTCTTCTGGTTCTGCTGTCAGGAAGCAACAAACAATTTTAAGACAGACAGAGAAGTCAACTTAAAAGAGCCATTTCAATCATAATAAGTACATACAGCTTGGGGGAGAAGACACAAAATAAGTAGAGAGAACTATTTTCTAAACTTCTAGGAGGCTGGTATGAAAAAAGAGGTAAAAATTACGATACAAAAGGGAGCTGACAGCATCCTTTTATCTAAAGTATAAAGGTTTGTAGTTGGGGCACTGCAGGAACACGACAATAGCTACATTGTAACAGTCGACATGAAAAATGACAGAGGCAGTGAGGAAAAAACCTCAGTTGTCTTTTTGTTGATAGCTTTTTTTTTGTCACCCATCATTATGTAGAGTGAGATTCCATGAGACTTACACAATGATGATACAGTCCCTGTAGTTTTGTTTAATGTTAAATATGCATAGCTCACTCAGCAAAAGCTTAGGAAATTATGAAAAGGTCTTTGTTTAGTGACAGAGTTAACTTTCTCTCTGACAACTTCAAGCAACAGGAATGTGCCAATGGAACATTTGCCATCGAAACGTGAAAGCAGTGTTAAGGCATATCCAGGTATGGGCAAGATCTGGAGTGTAGTTAGTGAACTGAATGGCAACATTATAAGTAATTACACAAGCGACCAGAGTTAATGACATCTTGGAGGTTAGAAAAGTTTTGCTGTCAGTACTATAACTCTTTGCATTTGTTGTTTATTATTGGGAGCAAAAAATTCAGATTCAGTTTCTGCTTCTGTCCCTCACAAAAGCAAATAATCCTTGAGGTTAACAACTGACTTGTTGGAGTGTCTTCAGAACTTGTTACATGGTTGTAAATCACATTTTCCATACTAAAATACTTACATGGTGCTAATGTTTAATTGTGAGTGAAAAAACAAACCACACAGGGAATATCTTTTTCCAAGAAAATGTCAAAAAGCTAATTCATTTAATTAAAAGTCTAAATTACAGCATCCATATTTTTAAATAGAGTGGATAAATTATTATAAAGACAAACATTTAAAGATAAGCAATATCTCTTCTAATAATTTAAAACTAACATGAATAAAAGTCTCCATGAAAATAATGACAGGTTTCAGAGTAGCAGCCGTGTTAGTCTGTATTCGCAAAAAGAAAAGGAGTACTTGTGGCACCTTAGAGACTAACAAATTTATTTGAGCATAAGCTTTCGTGAGCTACAGCTCACTTCATCGGATGCAACCGATGAAGTGAGCTGTAGCTCACGAAAGCTTATGCTCAAATAAATTTGTTAGTCTCTAAGGTGCCACAAGTACTCCTTTTCTTTTCATGAAAATAATGTTGGTCTCTAAATTACAGCTGCTCAAAATGCCCTTTTTTACCATCGACCTACAGCATGCACATACACACAGATATATTTGCTTTGGTGAACTGTTAATGCACGGTTATGGCCCATGAAATTCTGCAGCACTTGAGTCCCAACTTTTGCAAAAAGGGTAAGAGAATTTGATGACAAATTAGTTAACAGTTCTGTGCCCATAGAATATGCTGCTCCCTGCAGGAGCCCTGATATTTTGCAGTTCCAGAGCCAATTTGTTAACCTCTTGACTATATTTGGATATACAGCAGATTCCTGGGAAAGGGGATATATGTATACAAAAAAGTTGGTTAATCGTTTTGATTTTAAAAATAAAAATGAAATATAGATCTGGATGCCACAAGCAGCTTCAGCTGGTTTTCTTGTGTTTTTTTGCCTTCCCCATCCTTGTTCACCCTTCACAGTGAAGGGTTAAATTTATACCACTGACTTTGCAACAAAGGGGCGTGGTGTTTTAAACCTTGGCACTAGATTCTCATCTCAACCTCTGTCTAGGTCATCACATGATGTCCACAAATGACCAGTCAGCGCAGTCACACATGGCCGCCCACCTCACTCTTTCAGGCTAGAGATGTAAAATGAAGAAGATTTCAAACCAAGAGTACAAAAAGGGTTGAGGGAGGTGGTAGTGGTGGGAGAGTTAGTTTTTTCAACCATTTTTATTTAGATAATCTTGTTAAGAAACATAGTGACATTATTTAAATGCCTTTTAAACAGCAGTTCCTCCCGTGTAGTAAAACCAGGGCCAGCAATCTGGTTTTTGTTTTATTTTACACTGTCATCTAGAATGGAGATAGCGCTGGCATGTTTCTGCTGCTGCAACATTGAAGGTTGTCAGATGCCAACTTAAATGGATGTTACATAGAAAAGCCAGCATCCTGTGGTTAAAATGCCAGCTCTCATTTACGCAGAGCTAGTAGATACATTTTATTATTGTTGTTGGTGGTAGTTTCTTTCTTTCTTTCTTTCTTTCTTTCTTTCTTTCTCTTTTCCATCATGAATCATGACGAACTCTTCAGTGGTACAATTGCCCCAAATGACAGACTCTTAAATTTACAGAAAAAAGCCTGGTGCTTATATAAAAACAAATATTAATATTGGGATGCAACAGAAAAATCTTTTATTCTAATTATATGTAGCCTTAGAGGATATTATCATTATTTATATTATCATAGCAAATAGATGCCCTAACATGGGCTTCATTTTGCTAGGCTCTGTACAGACACATTGTAAGTGACAGTTGCTCTTCTGAAGAATTTATAGTCTAAAGAAACAAAATAGGCAAGGAGTGGGAGAAAGGAAATAATGTTATCCCTATTTATAAATGGAGAACAGAGAAAATAACTTTCTGCCGGAGGAAAAGGAAATCTGTGGCAGAGTGAAGAAGTGAATGCTGTACTACTGCTTCCTAGTCCAGCAACTTAACCATAAAACTATCTTACTTTCTGACTAGCGATATATCTATATATTATAGTGAGCGGTGTGCTAAGGGTTACTCTGTGAGACCTGCTTAATACACGAAACTGTGTTTTGAAAGTTCCCCCCACACTTTCTAATTTAGTACCTCGTCTCCATAATACATGCAGGCTAACACATAAATTTGTATGATAATTGAGAATAATCATTTCTTTCCAGTTAAGATGGTGGACTTGGAGACAGGGATTTACTAGCTGACATGATTCAGAGAGGTTTTGGCTTACAGCTTCTTTTTTAAGTAGCTAGTTAGCTGAAAAACCTCAGATTTATTCATCACCTTTCCTGAGCAGCCACAAGTCACAAACATGCTGACCGTATCAGGCATTCCCATTTTCTTGAAATGAGAAATGGTAGTGGGGGTGGTACTGTGGAATGTGGATTGCAGTCAGTCATGCTAACATTTCTCCTTCTAATCCTTTCAAAATTAAATAAATTAAATGTTCATAAAACTGTTTTACTGGAGTGTGCACTAGTATCAGAAAGGTCCTTAGGGAATGTCTATAATATGACTGTTCTTGGGGTTATTTTCTTTAAATTTCAGTAAGATAAATTTTTTGGGTGGGAATTATGTAGGACTTTTTTGAAAACTTTATATATTTATGGAAATATACAGGTCCCCATCTATATTTTTTTGTAATTCAGCATATAGTCGTACATTATACATTGAATACATTTTGGAAAACTCTTTAAAGTGATTAACTGTCAATATTCAGAGTAGCAGCCATGTTAGTCTGTATTCGCAAAAAGAAAAGGAGTACTTCAATAGTAATTTCTCTTAACTATCTCGGTCTCTAGAGATGTAAGTTATAATCCAACATAAACTAACCTTGGAGGTCATGTATACTGTGGGTTTTATGGTCCCACATGAAATGGATACTGAACTGATTAAGACTTCATTGGGGCAATAGTCCATTATTAAGTAACTGTTCCCCAATGGCAATTTCATATTCTGATTCCAAACATTTAGGTCATTTTTAGCAGTGTTAGAATAAACAGTTTAGCACTGTTCTTTTCTCTATTGTGCGATTGCAGTCAAAGCTACATGGCTTGGCAAAATGTAAACTGGTCAACTGAAAAATGACATTGGAAAAAATGTGGCGTGTGTGTATAGACATATATGTGCATTATATATAATAAATATCAGCCTCAATCCTGCTAAGATTTATGCACTTGCTTAATGTTACCCACTGTAAATAGTTCCACTGATTTCAAGCGACAC
Organism: Chelonia mydas; assembly: GCF_015237465.2. Lineage (NCBI taxonomy): Eukaryota > Metazoa > Chordata > Testudines > Cheloniidae > Chelonia > Chelonia mydas. The sequence goes on along the minus strand of NC_057849.1, from coordinate 103,316,652 downwards.
ACATATATAAGTCTTTGCAGGACTATAGATAATAAGCATGGTGTTTTTGTTATGTGTATATAGTGACTAAAATAACTGATGCCTCATCCCTAGCTGTGGTCTCGAGGTGCTACTACAACGCAAATATTTAATAATATTTTATATATTGTAGTATATGTAACCTATCCTCCCTCTTAGTACAACATAGCTGACTTTCAGAGCTGGCAGCAAAAGTCATGTATGAGGTTGAAAGGGAAGGATGGTGTTCCACAACTTTGATTTATTGTAAATAAAGTATATAGTAAATAGCAAATAAATATAGTACAGTAATTTCCTTTTTGGTGTTATGCTAGTCCTATATGGACTAACAGTTTAATTAGTTGTCAGAGTGCCTAGAGCTTGTGTATGGGCACATTTTTGCATATGAAATCTAAATATATAATATATACAGTTAGAATAATTTTAAAATTTTTGTTTTTCACAGCTATAGAAAAATCTTATCTTTTTGGTATGCTCTTAAGTATTTACTTCAGTCCATTAATAGGCAATTTTTTAGCAAGATAGAACTTTATAATGAGAAGTGTTGAGGTTACTCCAATGGGTGCTGGAAGAATTTGTACAGTGGGGGCGCTGAGAGCTATTGAACCAAGCTGTAAACCCTGTACGTGAATGTGATGGAAACCACTTCTAGCAGGGGTGCTCCCGCATCCGTCTAGTTCCTCTAGTTCCAGTACCCCTGGGGTACTCTTAGGTACATCTACACTACCCCCCAGATCGGCGGGTAGTGATCGATCTATCAGGGATCGATTTATCGCGTCTAGTGTAGACGCAATAAATCAATCCCCGATTGCTCTGCCATCGACTCCTGTATGTCACCACGATGAAAGGCGGAAGTGGAGTTGATGGGGGAGTGGCTGCAGTTGACCCCACGCCATGAGGACATGAGGTAAGTCGACCTAAGTTATGTCGACTTCAGCTACGCTATTCTCATAGCTGAAGTTGCGTATCTTAGGTTGATCCGCCCCTGTAGTGTAGACCAGGCCTTAGTAACCTTCTTAGCTCATTGAGGCCCTGATTTAACAGTCCGTTCTTATTCACAAAGGAGTTGAGCACATGATTAATGCTGTGCTGAAATGGGACAATAATGCATCTCACAGATTCTTATTTCCAGAAAGTTCTGTGCTTGCTTTAGAGCCATAGTAGTGCTGACTGAAACATCAAATCTTTTTTACTTGCCAATATTTTGATCATGCTGAAGAAAAGAACATGATATAGCAGATGAACACAGCAAATGTGGACTTTATTTACTCACACAATATTAGTCTGTTCTTGAAATCATAATGTGTGATTTTCTGAGGAAGTTGTGGGCAAGTGGGTGGGATAATTATATCCACCCTCTTGTGTTCCACCCTGGCTTAGCTTGCATGTTAGTGAAAGCATGTGTTCCAAATTGGTCTGATTGTGAGTAGTAACAGCTGCTACTGTGGTAAACATTAGCAGGACTGATTCTGATTTCTTTCAGACCGACTTTGAAGTGGCACAAATTCCAATGGAGTTATTTTGGTGTAAACGAAAGCACGGCCAGTGCCATTGTATCAGTCACAGTACTGTGCATTTGAAAAACCAGTTAACCACAGCTGAAATGTTGGTTTTGTGTGCTAAATTTTTATGAAATCAAAAAATGTGCACTAAATACATTCTAATATAACATAACAACTGGGATGCGGTCTGGCTATATTTGCTCAAATAATATTAATCAAATCATTTATTTGCCAGATTTCACAATTGGTTCAGTATGCTGTTTGAATTTTTTAAATTATTTGTTCAATTTATTGATCAGGGTGAATATATATGTGCACATTTAGTCAAATTTATGACAACTATCTTTGAATTTTTTAAAATTAAAACCTGTTATTTTTTTCTATTTTTGGCCAATCTGTAGGTCTGGCACATAACAAGCCAATCTGTCTTTAGTGGTCTAGATTTATGCTGAGAAACTCAGAACAAACGAATTTTGATTTGTCAGCTATAATGTCAATATAAAAGGAGATAGAATGTTAAAGGCAACTGATGATAAAATATGCCTAAAATTGTTTTGACCAATTTTTTCAAAAATAGGTGCTTAAAATTAGGCCCCAAAATCCTGATTAAAACTGCACTGAAGTCCTGGGAATACTCCTGCACTGAAGTCAATGGGAATACTCATATGTGTAATGTTAAACACATGAATCTTTGAAAGATCAGGGCCTTAGGCTCTCATATAAGCAAGCTGATTTTCAAAATTGCTTTACAGCCAGTAGCTTAGTGGGGGTTGTGGAATGGTGAGTACTTCTGAAAATCATCCTACTTTTTTAGGAGTCTTAATGAGGACATAGAAGCCTACCTTTAAGCTCTACCTTTTTTAAATCTTAGAATTTATCCTTAAAAATCCTTCTGATCATGCTAAATTAAAAAAAAAAACAGGAAAGTTTATTGTAGGCTCTTCAGCAATATTAAAGTCACAGGTTTATGTGAACATACTACTATTTGAAATATATTTGCTATAATCGCTGTTATAAGACTGGCGAAGCGAGGCAAAAAATTAGAGTAGATTCAATTTAATAACAAAATTTCCTATTACCAGGATTCACAACAAGGACATTTGCCTTACTGCAGACTATAATATATTCCTAAACGTAACAAGATTGTCAGGATGCATGCCAAAATGACACATCCCCTACCTAGAATCCTGTAATGAGTAGCCTATAATGTGCTTTTCTAGCATGTTGTTGTTAGTTCTCCTTAATTAACAGTTATTTTAACTACAGAATACTCATAAAAGACTTGAATGATTAAAAGAAACAACCCCCCCTACCCACATAGGTCAAATTACATTCCTCTTCTTGAGCAGTGATTCCTATCCTCCATAGCCCTTGTGCAGGTTGGATTCATGCAGACTGAGTGGACTCTGACTTTAATGTACAAGACAAAAAGTATTGATTGTCTTTTTACTTCTTCCCTTTATATGGATTTTGTTCTGTTAAAAAGACAGATGCAGGCCATACTTCTGACATAATACTTGAGAAAAAACACAGGTAAATCCCCATGCATCTTTTTGAAAATGTAGCCCATGTTGATAAACTTTCACAGTTTGGCTTCAATGGAGCATAACCCTCAGTCAGGAACCAAAATTATCAATTTTCCTTGTATGGAGAGCTTGAACAACTCAGGGAAATAAACAGACTTCCACCCCATTGCCTAATGATGCTTTTTAAAAGAGTGTCCTCCTATGGATGGCACCTTGCAACAAAACACTGCAGTGCAATGTGGCAATGGGATGATGTTACACTGGCCCTGACAGATTTTTGCACCCCTTTAATGCTCTCTAAGCATTCATCTCACTGAAATAAGGTTAATCCTTTAAAAACAGGAATGGTCAACAACACTAAGGCAGCAAATATGAATGATGTCAGGAACTCTCAACTGAGCTCTCGACATCCATGGGAGGACTCATAGAATGCCTTCAAATGATTGACCATTAATGGGAAATACATAGATTGTTCCAACTGTCTTTCAAGGAATTTTCAGGCTCTGAGCAATGATGGTTACACACCATTTTGTGGTTCTGTGTTTACCCTTTGCCCAGGTGTGGCTAAAAGCAAAGTGAACTATCTTCCGTACTTAAACACTTCTGTCCTCTAGGTCATGCACAATCATGCATAAGGAATGAGTAGAAAGTGTCTTCTTGCCCTTTACCATCATCAAGAGGCACTGAACAAGCAGATGTACCAGCTGGTGTTGTGCACCTTCTTTATTGGTTTTCCTTTTGTACAGGGGGATTGTGTGTTTTCTTCTGTAATCTTGATTTGAGAGAAGTTTATTTGATCCTCAGGTGGCATTATCTTCCAGGGTGCTTCCATCTCATAATACCAAAAGTGGCAGAGTCAAATATATTATGTCATCCTAGGCGTTCTTAAACTTTTCTTTTACAAAATGCGTGGTGTAAATATTGATTTGTTGAACACTAATACATATGATTCTTTGATCATCATCTTCTTGAATATTTAGAAATTCTAGGATGTTCCTATCCTCTTAATGTTCCATAAAAAGGCACATCATATAAGAAAAGATATGACTGGGTCAGAAAGTGAAATTTTGTCTGAGTTAAGTCAGAAAAGATGAAGGATCCTGCTTCATGGCTTTCTTTTAGGTAAGGAAAACTCGCACACACATAACATTCCTCCTGATTAGTGCCACAATTAGTTTGGGTAAAATATTTAATTTCATACCTTATGTCAGGGGTGGCCAACCTTTGGCTCCGGAGCTGCATGTGGCTCTTCAGAAGTTAATATGCGGCTTCTTGTATAGGCACCGACTCCGGGGCTGGAGCTATCAGGTGCCAACTTTCCAGTGTGCTGAGGGGTGCTCACTGCTCAACCCCTGGCTCTGCCACAGGCCCTGCCCCCATTCCACCCCTTCCTGCCCCTTCCCCTGAGCCTGCCGTGTCCTCGCTCCTCTCCCCACCCCCCCAGAGCCTCCTGCATGCTACAAAACAGCTGCGGGGAGGGTGGGGGAGGCGCTGATTGGCGGGGCTGACAGTTGGTGGGAGGCGCTGGGAGCGGGGCAGTGGGAGCTGATGCGGGGGCTGCTGACGTATTACTGTGGCTCTTTGGCAATGTATATTGGTAAATTCTGGCTCCTTCTCTGGCTCAGGTTGGCCACCCCTGCCTTATGTACGGATATTTTTCAGGATTTCATTAGGGCAATCCTCATCCTACAAATTTTGGCCCTTATCCTGCAAAGACTTGTGTGTAATTGAAGACCATGGTGATGGGGGAGAGATAAAGTAGAGAGCTGGGAAAAAAACTGAATAGGGATAGAGACTGATCTACCACTTCACCTTTAGATGTGGCCCATGATTTTAACAACTTTGGCAGGGTAATGTGGGGAGGCTGGAAGTGCTTTTTATGCTTTACTTATTCCACAGATGAACCGATATTTTCAGTCTCTCTCCAAGGCTGTCAGTCTGACACCTCAGAGGAGAACTACACTTAAACCCCCCAGCATAGTCAGGTATATTGTATTCTAGGAAAACTGCAACATTTGCAAATATTCTACACTTTTTTTTCTTCCAGTGGCATACTTTCTAAGCATCTTGTTTCTGCTTAAGAACGTGTGAAGTATCTTGTATGAATATGTATATAGGATCCATTGTGATTTTTTTAATGCTATGTAAAATGATTTTTACTCTACAGACTCTGACAAAATGCCCTAACTACATACTAAACAGGTTTTTGTAATGCAATATAGTAAAACTTTTAAATTTGTAATTAATTTCTAGATGACAAGAATATCATCCAAGGGTTGGGGTTTGATTTAATTATTTTATTTATTGCCTTACTATTTATATTTAGGATTAACAGAGCTCATGATTAAAAATGATTGAAAATTCTGCTGTAAGGTGTTCATCCTGACAAATCCATACCACTGGATGTGCACAGAGAATGAAAAGTAGGTGATATGTTATAGGTATAAGAAGGCTTTAGGGCATATTTATGAAGGAATATGTACATTATTTACTAAAGAAATAAGCTAGTTAATAGAATACAGTTCATTGATAAAATAACAAGCTATACTTAATAGACTAAGTACACTGCTGCATAAGAGGGATTAAATCCTGCAAGGTGTTGAATGCATCCTGGGATGTGCTCAGTACTGTCGACTCCCATTGAAACTAATAAGGTTCTTAACATATCTCTGGAAGTGCCCATCTCCCTGCACTTTGCCTCTGTACCACCCCCTAAGTATGCATGTGCATTACATTACTAAATATGCAGTACATTATAGCTCAAAAAGATTAATCAAAAAATTCCTGACCAGGTCCTTATTTGCTGAATTTGGGCTCAGCCAATGTTGTTGGTGTAAATTTTATGTCATTGTACTTTTGATTCTATTAAAGCCCAGGATGAATGGCTTTTAAAAAAATTGGTTATAAATTGAAATAAATACCTTACATAGTATTGATTCATGACTAAGGCTTTGTCTACACTGGACTTGCTTTGGTAAAACTTTTGTCGTTCAGGGGCGTGAAACCTCCCCCGCAGTGACAAAAGTTTTACTGACAAAAAGCGTCGGTGTGAACAGTGCTTTGTTGGTGGGAGAGCTCTCTCCTGCCGACAAACCGCAGCTACACTGCGCGCCTTTTAGTGACACGGTGCTAGTGGCACAGCTGTGTTGCTAAAAGTTGTGTAGTGAAGACAGCCTACATGATGCTGTTCTTGTCTGAGTTTGTGCAATGCAGAACTATCACTGTTATTCTCATAGTGCTATGTAATTTGCACAGCACTTTACGATTGATGGCCTTGATTCTACTGCTGGGTGAAGTTTTCCAAATTCTTACATTTCAACAAATTTTTTCATTGACATTTTTCATTTCAACCCAGGAAAACCATTCAATTTTCCAGCCAGCTCTAGAGCTGGGAGACATTTGTCAACATTTAGAGTTTTTTTTTCTCCTCCACAAAACCAAACCAAACCAAACCCTGGAAAAATGTCCCTGATTTTTGACCAGCTCTAATGGATTCATTCTATGGCAGTAGAAAGTGTCTGCACTGTCTCTAAGTCCTGAACAAGCCAGTGCAGCCCCCAAAATGTGACTGCTGGTCAACACTGTGGCCAGTTCTGGTTCCCACAATTCAAGAAGGATTTTGATAAATTGGAGAGGCTTCAGCCCATCAGAATGATTAAACACTTGGAAAACATGCTTTATAACAATATACTAAGTAAATACTAAGTATTTAGTTTAACAAAGAGAAGGTTAAGGGGTGTCTGTAGGAGCTACATGGGGAACAAATGGGCTCTTCAGCAATGTTCCCTGTAATTTTTGACAGGCCGTGTGCGCAAAAAATTTCTTCTGTGCAAATTGTGCTTCTGTGCAAATTTTTGTGCGTGTGGTGTTTTGCCATGTGCGCGGGGTTTAGGATCTGTGTGCGCATGCACATGCGCACAGCTTAGAGGGAACAGTGCTCTTCAGTCTAGCAGAGAAAGATATAAAATGATCCAATGGCAGGAAGTTGAATCTAGACAAATTCAGAGTGGAAATAAGGCATGATTTTTTTTTTTTAACAGTTAGAGTAACTTGGAACAACTTACCAAGGGTCATGGTGGATTCTCCACCAACAACAATTTTAAAATCCAGGTTGGATATTTGTCTAAAAGATCTGCCCTAGGATTTATTTTGGGGAAAGTTTTATGGCCTAGGAGATTAAATTAGATGATCACAATGGTCTCTTCTGGCCTTGGAATCTATGAATGTGCAACGGTATGCATGGCAATGAGCATAGGGGTACCGATTCAGAGCATCCCCCAAGCAGTGTTATCTGAAGTCCTGACTGCAACTTATAGATACATGCATGGAGCTCCCTGCTTACCACCTGCTCTTTATTCACTATTTTTGATAGACCAGAGGTGTGCTAGGTGACTCATCCCCACCAAGCACATACAAACCACATCGGACATTGTCATACAAGTGGAATGCATATGCAGACAAGAAAGATGGAGGGGAAAGGAAATATGAGGGTGACAATAGTAAGACTGGATGATTACTTCCTAAAGTCACCCCACATTCATCTTTCTGTTTTTTATTTGTATACCTTTTAATGATTATAATTATCCTTCCTCCATCCATGCTTCTCTTAGGTTTCATAGAAGAAGTGAGTTTTGGAAACAGATTTAAGTGAAGTTAGAGAGGTGTCTGGCTAACCAGATTTGAGGAGAGAGATCCAAGCTTTGCTGAGAACGTGCGGAAAAGCATGGGGATATTCATGAAGGAAGGAGACGAACAGGATGATGTGACTGATGAAGGCAGGCAACGTGAAATTGAGACAGGGTCAGAGATGGAGTCAGGAGGAATGAATAATTCAGGGTCTGGGAAAAAAGGACAGGAAGTTAAAACATAAATCAGTCCAAGTCAATCAAGACATTTTCAATCAATAAAATGAACAGCTAGTCTTACAGGAGTTATGTATGTTTAGCTCCAATTAAAATGACTAAGAGTTTGGGCAGGTCTGCATATGGACTTCAAGATAATTTCTGAGGATGGCTAGTATAGTGTTTAATGACAATGTATAATAAGATAGTATTGCACTGTTAAAAGAAGAGGGCAAATCTGTAGTGCTTTTGGAAGCATTTTATTCTAGTCACATAATCTCAGTTTATAGGGGAAAAATATAAAAGGGTTGAATAAATTACTGTAACACAGTGAGATCAGCATTAAAAAAAATCAGCATTTGCTAAAATTAACTCCCACACATATCAGTTACTCTTGCACTTATAATATGAAGTAATTGTAACAAAAGCAGGTCATGGTAACTGATGACTTTTGAATGGCAAACGCTACAAATTAAACTAAAGATTTTGGACAAATAACAGGTTCTGATATGTGCACTTTTCATGGGCATTTGTTATTTTCCTGCAGAGGTGACAGTACTCACAGCAACTAACATGGTTGCAATATGGCATGTAAGCAAGTGGCTTTCCCAGCCTGCTCCAATACAGCCCACATCTGTCCATTATCAAAACTTCTCTTCCAGCAACTTGTTTCATTTATAAAGAAGTTTACAATCAACATAATAAATTCCAGGTCAGGCTTCCTCCCTAGGCCTACCTGGCCCTAAAGTTCCTCCCTGAGAACTGTTCAGCCCAGACCCTCTCTCCCAAGGAGTTACTCCCACCTCCCTTATACCCAGGGTGGAGGTAATGGGCCCCATCTGCTTCAGTGAGTCATCACTTAGCATCTCCCAGCAGGATCAACACCTGCTAACAGGGTGGGTTCACAGGAGAACACTGCCAGCCTGTTACGTGCAATAATAACATTGTGCATTGTATGGCTAGGTCATAAAAATAATATTGCAATAAAATGCAATATCTGCATAAATCTGTCAACTCAAGGATACAGCTGGAAATATCTGTGCCTCACCCCCTCCGTGCAAAATTACTTACTCCATATTATCAGTGGACTCGGAGCCAACACTTGCAAAACTAACAAGTATCAGCAGAGTCAGTTAGTGACATTGTATGTGGGTGGGATTTTTTTAATGGGGTTTCTGGTTAGACATCACACCCTGTTTCAAATCAGATGTTGGCCATTTCTTACACTCTCCCTATTATTTGTTAGTGCACTTGTTTTTTTAGACTTTACTCATCCTAAGGTTTAATGCATTGCAGAGAAGTGCAGCGCTGAGACTTTAATTAAGCCATAATAAATGAGGTGTAGGGTATTTCCTGAAGACTAAATGATTGGCGGGGAGGAGTAGATGACTCTTTGTTGCACCCCAGGTGCTAGGCCCAAGCAGTTATTAATTCCCAGGAAATGTTTTGTGCTAAAGTTTTACTCTTATAGAATTAATATATAAAAAGCAATGTTAAAGTAGGGTATCCTTTTCTGTATACACTATCTGGATTTAGCATGAGGTCTTTAGTGGTTTTCTTTTTAATTCTGAGACACAGCATCGGCTCTCCCTTCTTAACCAAGTCCACTTCATGGGACTGGAGTCAGATAGAGGTCTGAAGGAGAAACAGGGAAGAGTGAGCAAAAGAATTTCTGGGTTTGTGGACCAAAACAGCCCATTCTCCTTCCCTCAAATTAATGGTTTTCTGGGAAGATAAAAGACTGAAGTGCAATCGAGTGAATAACTTTGCTCATCTGTTTGATGCTGTAGTGTGTTAATATATACAGGGGATTTTTTAGAGAACTGGGGCAATATTAAATACCTTAAGTAGCGGCAATGTCAAAGAAGTTTGAAGCTCAACTTGAAGTTGCACCACTTAGAGCAAAGCTGAATTTGGCCCATAACACCCCATGTATTAGAGAGACAAGGTGGGTGAGGTAATATCTTTTATTGGACCAACTTCTGTTGGTGAGAGAGACGAGTTTTCGAGGCTACACAGAGCTCTTCCACAGGTTTGGGAAAGGTACTCAGATTGTCACAGCTAAATTCAAGGTCAAACAGATAGTTTAGCGTAAGTAGATAGCACATATTCTAAATGACCATTCAAGGTGAAGTGGCTGATTACATCCCTGCAGTCACAGGACAAAAAGAGGGGTTAGTGGGTTACAGACTGCTGTAATAAGCCATAAATCCAGTGTCTCTGTTCAGTCCATGATTTTTAGTGTCTGGCAAAGATATGAATTTAAGCTCCCAGGCTCATGTTTTGAAAGTGTCGTGCAAGTTTTCTTTGAGGATAAGGACTGATAGGTCAGACATCGAGTGATCGCTTTGTGAAAAGTGTTCACCCACAGGTGACAGGGTGATTTGCCTTTTATCGTTCTTCTGTGTGAGTTCATTCAAAGCGTAGTGATTGTCTGGTTTCAGCCACATAGTTGTAATTGGGGCATGTAGTGCACTGGATGAGGTACACCACAGGTTGTGATAGGACCCCCTCTCTTGGCCTTCAAACAATCCCCCAACCTCTTGAAGCTCTTCATCACCAGGAGCAAGCTCCACACAGACCAGGACGCACCAACTCAAAGCAGCACCAGACACCGCCAGAACAATGGATGCCAAACCTGCAGGTGTTCCACTGCTACAATGATCAACAGCCCCCACAACACACCTTTCAAGATCCATGGTGCTACACATGCCTATCGCAACACATGGCCTATCTCATCCAGTGCGCTAAATGCCCCAGTTACAACTATCTAAACCCTCATTTCAGAACTACACATGAGGCCATGTCTTCTCAGACACATCCACTCTCCAGTCACACCTTAATTCTTTTCTTATATCTTGCATTGTTGTAAAAGAGAAGGAGCACAGTGGGATTGCGATTTACTGCTGCATACCCTGTGCTTAACTTAACTTGTGCTCATGAGAAGCCCTATTCACACTTGTCTTGGAGTGCAACAAACCTGCTTTACCTGATGTGCAATGCGCAGGGACTTGCACTGTGGGATCCTATCTGTAATAGCTGCAACTCTCACTGAAATAATAAAAGTAATTCTGAAGCTTAGTGTGGAAAGCTAAATACAAAAATGGAATGGTGTGAGCCCTTAAGGGCTTTTGGGACCACTAGTATATGCTGGAGAAAAGGCCTATGGATGGCCCTAGAGCATGTACTGTTTATCACAAAGACCAATTGAATCAAATGGGAATACCTTTCTAAACACCAGTAGCTGTCTAGCAGGAATGGAATTTGATTGTTTAAACTTGTCCGAACAAACTTCAGGTCTGTCTGGAGCCTGAAACACCTATCATGCTATCAATTGGATTTTTTAAAAAAATTTTTTTTGGTTAACTCCTTTGATGCCACTGGCTGTCTTAAAACATATAGCCTGATTTTATCTCCTTGACAGTGCCTTGTTTATTTTCAAGCTTCCATAGATTTGGTCTGACACTTACACAAGCTTTATAAACATTTATCATTGATGGGCCTGCACTCTAAGGTTTCTTTTAATGACATAATTCAATTCCAAAACAGAATCAGAAAATCTTGGTTCACAAGCAGCTGTTATGGGTACTGAAAACCTTTTACAGTGAGTTAAAATTTCTGGGCCCCATTCTGCCCTCAATGACACACAGAGTCCTTACCAAGTTGAGTAGGATTGCATACATTGACGTGATAGCTGAATTTGACCCTTATGCTTTTTAAAAATCACTTGAAACAAGATCTACTTGACGTGGGCATCTACCTCCCAGAAATCTTTATGGGAACTACATGACCACTTCAAATGGTGAACAGATTCTCCCCCCAGATTAGAAAGATTTGGTTGGAAGAATAAGGGGAAGGAAGAAAAGACTTCTTTTATTTCATGGTCAGCACAGCATCAGCCAAACTTTTAAAAGAAACAACGTGTAAGGGAAAACGTTTTTCAGTGAAGCTCTGCTCTCTACAATCAATTCTTATAAGTTCACAGACTGATTTTTAAGGGCACGATCTTCTGAACACAGCCTCTTTTTGGACTTACAATTTTGCAGACACTTTTATTTGCTATCAACATTCTAGGTATGTAATTTGCAGAACATGGTCAGGTACTTAGACGTGGTAACAATCTTTCCTCCATGATTGTCAGTGGGAATAGAACTTGAGACCTCTTTACTAAAAGCCCAGGTCTCTATCACCTTAGAGAAAGAAATAATGGTTCCATGTTCAGTGTACCTCAGACATTTAGAATGAACTTCTTCTGATGTAGTGTGAACGTGTTTAACATGCTGATATAAGTGTGAGATCATGCCTTCCTCTAATAAGTGGCCTGCATAAAGGATAAGCACCTGCTAATAATACAATTGTCCCTTTCTTCTGAAGCAGCTTGTCAAAGTTCAGGGCCCTGGGAATGTTCCAGTAGAGAACAGAAATTGATGGAATCTGGTATTTTCTTTGATGTAATCTTGTTTATTTACAAAGACTGTACCAGGTCTATGAAAGCAGAAAGAACCAAGAACAAAAGGAGCACTTTCTTATCTTACAGCCCCAAGCCCCACCAGACTCAAAGGCTCTCTCTCTAGCTTTTTCCAGGGTCCCACTGTGCTCATAGATCACTGCTAGTCTTTCTTGATTTTTGCCTGTTTCAGTGTGTTCTCTCTTTCCCACTACACACCCACCTACCCAAAACAAACCTCAACCAAAAGCTCCTGTGCAACCTTTTATCTTAGATGAGGGTTTAGGCTTGCAGTTATGTTAACTGAAGAGTAAGTCAACACCTATCAGTCTCAGTGGTGTTTTTATTCAACCCATAACCAATTTTCACCCAGCTCATAATGGTACTAACCAACTGAGTTTAGGGTTGCCAGTCATCCAGTTTTCGACTGGAATGCCTGGTCGAAAAGGGACCCTGGCGCCTCCAGTCAGCACCGCTGAGCGGGGCGTTAAATGTCCAGTTGGTGGCGCAATGGGGCTAAGGCAGGATAGTCCCTACCTGTCCTGGCACCATGCTGTGCCCCGGAAGTGGCCAGCAGGTCCGGCTTCTAGGCGAAGGGGGGGGGGTGCCACTGGGCTCTGTGCACTGCCCCGAGCACTGGCTCTGTACTCCCATTGGCCGGGAACTGTAGCCAATGAGAGCTGGGGAGATGGTGCCTGTGAGTGAGAGAAGCGTGTGGAGGCTCCTGGCCCCACTGCCTAGGAGCCTCACCTGCTGCTGGCTGCTTCTGGGGTGCAGCACAGTGCCAGGACCGGCCGGGAGTCTGCTTTAGCCCCGCTGCACCGTTGACCGGGAGCTGCCCTATCTAAGCCTGTGCCCCAACACTGAGCCCCAACCTCCTGCCCCAGCCCTGAACCCCCCCAAACCCAGAGCCCCCTCCTGCACCCCAAACTCTTCATCCCCATTCCCACCCCAAAGCCCGCATGCCCAGCCCAGAGCCCATACCCGTCCTGTACCCCAACCCCCTGCCTCAACCCGCAGCCCCCCCCCACTCCAACTCCCTGCCCCATACCAGAGGTCCCTCCCACACCCTGAACCTCTCATTTCTGGCCCCACCCCGGAGCCCACACCCCTAGTTAGAGCCCTCATCCCCTCCCACACTGCAACCACCCGCCACAGCCCAGTGAAAGTGAGTGAGGGTGGGGAAGAGTGAGCCACTGGGGGAAGGGGAATTTAGTGAGCGGGGGCCTGGGGCCTCCCCTGGGGAAGCGGCGGGGCAGGGGGTAGGGCCTCAGGGAAGGGGCAGGGCTAGGATGTTTGGTTTTGTGTGATTAGAAAGTTGGCAACGATAACTGAGTTGCTCCTTTAAGGTTGTGCATTTGATAAAAATACCAAGTTCTTTCCTTGCTGGCAAACTCTGACGGAAATCATTACACATGAACTTGTAGAGAATTCAGAGTGGAGCTGAATACTTCAGTCAATGGGACTTTTATCTGAGTAAGAATTACAGGTCTAGGCCAGAGTGATTTGTAAAGGAAGGAGAAGTTTAAACAAAACTGCACCCAAATTACCTATAATAAGAGTTCAGCAAGTTTTCACGAAGTATTTCATCTGAAATGTTTGTTTTGCAATAATGCAGACTTTGGTAAAAATACTGTAATATAGTAAGAATTTTACAAGTTGACTTTGTGGTTGCTGTTAAGTAAATATTTCACTGAATAAAAACAAATGCTGAGATCCCTGTTCAATTTTTACTTGATATTTATTGAGGCAAACTCCCTTTAATGTCAATGAGAATTTGCCTGAGTAAGGACTCAGCAAAAAGAGGATGGAAAATAGATAAATAAGATAAAAGATGATAATCTAAAAGATATCCTCTACTTCACACACAACTGGTCTAGATGAAGGAATCACTTACTGAAATTTTATGGCCTGTATTATGCATGAGATCAGACTAGATGATCATAAATAGTCCCTTTTGGTTTTATAATCTATGGAGAAAAAGTAAGTATCCTACCGGGCTCATAGTAAGGATGAACTATGAAGTTTGAAACGAAAATCCTGAAGGAGATCCAAACGAGAGAGAAACACTTTAATGAGGATGGAGTTTAAGATATTAATAGTTTTTTGAAAATGATGTTTCCAGCCTTTTAATGAGACAAACACAGGTATGAAATGATGCTCTTTAACTTTCTGTTTTTTTGTTACCTTTGTATATGAGCAGTGTTCTTGCACTTTCCATTTATAATTTACTTCAGGACTATTTATATACAATGCTTAGAGCATTCACAAACTATTCACTCTGTACTGCTATTTTTATGCAAACGATTACCAAATAATGACTTTCTACTTAAGAAATAATTTCCATTGTTGCATGATCTGCTGTACGATAATTGACTATGACGGGAGCTGTGCATCCAGAACAGAAAGCACAGACGTGTAAGTGGGATCAAAGTCAATTACTGGGCTGAGGAGCCCATGACAAAAGGGAACTATTGCTATTAGCATATTTAAAAAAAATGAAGATAATTTAAAATTAAAACAAGAAAAATTCTACACAGCATTCATTTTACCAACTGACATATAATTAGAGCAAAAGTCAGCTACAGCGACTGTGTTAAATAATCAGCTTGACTCAATTGCTGCTTCCCCATATGTCCCTACCTACTTACTAAGCATGTCTGAACGCAGGTGGGACAATGAGATGGGGAGGTGAGATAAAAATGTTTAGTGCTGCAGTAAATGATGTAAAATCAATTGTGAATTATGAAAGCAACTCCTACTGCCTTCTTAGAACACTTTGAATCAGAGAGGTGAATGACTCCATGCTGGATATTGATTTGATTGGCTGCCATGATTATTGGATTATTTTATTTCTGTGGTTCTTCTCCTCCAACTATTATGCCCTCCTCCGTAGGTGGAGAAATCACTTCCTAGGTTTAATTCATTTTACTCCAACTGACAACTATTTTTATACTGATTTTCTGTTTTTTCGGTATCACTTTCTGTTACAAGGCACACACTGTATAATCAATCAACTCCTCTGTAATTACATTGCAAAGACTATGTAAATACCTAATTATTTTCATGCAGATTACTTGATAATTACACTTCCAGTTACCAAGTAATTCAAGGAATAATTATCATGTAACTTACACTTTTTAGGTGGTAGGATAAGGCTTTGTTTTAAAAGATATAGAGAAGCAGATAATTACTTTTGGGTTACATGGTACTAACATTGTCAACAGTCATGTATTTAGAGCATTATTACATGGTTATTTGTGCTTGGTAAAGGACAGTAGTCCCATAATTCCCAAATGTCTTTGCTCTTTTAAATAGGCATTAAATATGACTGATATTAATGCTCACACACACACACACACTTTTAAATGTTAGATTCAAGACAATCTAGGTCTTTTATTAAAAAGTATGCTGAGTGCTTTACAGGAGTCAGGGAAACAAATGGTTTCTGGAAAAGTTTTAAAATTTGAGATTTTTTATGCAATTTTGTGTTGAGAATTTAAATTTGGACAAAAGGAATGGGATGAAATTTTCGTGAACATTTGGGTCCATTTTCTGCCCAGTTCTAATGGTTCCTGTCCCAAAGAGCTTAAAATGTATGATCCTGATACTGAAATCAGATCATCTTGCAATGGTTTGAGCATTGGCCTGCTAAACCCTGGGTTGTGAGTTCAGTCCTTGAGGGGACCATTTAGGCATCTGGGGCAAAAATTGGGGATTGGTCCTGCTTTGAGCAGGGGGTTGGACTAGATGACCTTCTGAGGTCCCTTCCAACCATGATATTCTATGATTCTATGATCTATGATCTATGTTGGTCCGCATTGAAGTCATTTGGGGCTACAGGCTGGTGCAGAGTACCAAACTAACATTTCTGATGCTGGGATCAGGTAGAAGCTCTCACATGTGACAGTCTCTGTGTGGGAATGACAGATGCAACAAGATACGTCACAGCAATAAGACCGCATAGTTATTCAGTAAAGGATTGGGAACATTGTGGTGATTTTGATTTTATAATGATTGCTGTGATTATAGTATATAATATATATAAGATATATAAAGACTGTCAATATTATTGATTCACTTGGCTGGTTTCCATTGGAAATGCTACCGTGGCACAGCTGCACCATTGTAGAGCTTCAGTGTAGACATTACCTATGCTAACCTATGCCCTTCAGTGTAGGTAATCCAGCTCCCCAAGAGGTGGTATTTAGGTTGACAGAAGAATTCTTCCATTGACCTAGCGCTGTCTCCACTGGTGGGTTAGGTCTGTTTAAATATGCCACTCAGGGTGTGTAGATTTTTCACACCCCTGAGCGAGGTAGTTAAGCTGACTTAATTTCCTAGTGTACATCAGGCCTTACTGGGCATTTCAGAAAAACCACAGAGTGTGTCCCACCCACTGGAAGAAAATCAAGGAAACTCCAGGAGTATAAATGTGCACAATCACCTACCCCACTCCTTTGGAGGACTAGCTGATAGGAGATGATATGCCAACATGTAGGGTTCATCTGCAACCTTCCTGCTACTACTCTGCTCCTATTTTGATAACTTTTAAAATATCAGGAGATCGTAAAAGTTTTAACAATCATTAGTTAAAACAATAACAACAACAACAACAACAACAAAAGAGAGCAATTTTTGTTGCCCCAGAAGCAGCCTTCGGCCCTTTACATTTGCAAAGGGGCCTGTGAACTTTTCTACGTTATGGCAAAGAAAGTAGAGGGACACTTTTGCCTCTCTTTTGCACACGTGCAACCCCAGTGATTTCAGTCGCATTGCACAGGTGTCCATAAAAGGGGAATTTGGTCCGTGGTGGTTTTGAGATATTCTTTGCCTTATATCCCATTCTAATCTGAATTTCACAGATTGGAAATCAAGGAAAATGTTGGCATCTGGGTGTGAATTTTGGAAAGCTAAGACCTGAGATACGTACATACTTTTATAGGTACGTACTTGCATAATTGCTACAATTTCATGCACAAATCAGCTACTTTCTGAGCCAAAGGATAAAATAACTCATGTATAACTGGGAAACTGCTGCCAAACAGCATGGTACTGTGCATGTCCTTCATGGCACTAAAATGTCTATACAACATGGCCTAGGGGCATCTGGATAAGTTTCACTGATACTTTTCAAATGCATACTGCCTGTTGGCATCCTGGAGCTGTAGAGATGCTGTATCAACTACAACAGGGGCCATGGCAAACTTGGGCTACCAGGGAGCCTCCTGGCTAGTCGCGGGGAATGGATTGCCAAGTGTTTTATAACATCAGACTGGAGGCAGATCAGATCCAAGATGAACTTCTACATGCTCTAAAATGCTTCAGCCCTGCACCCTCTTGCCATGGGAATTGCCCAATCCTTCCAAGGCTAAATGTACAATATTAGTGTCTGAGGCTATGTCTACGCTTGCAGAGTTTTTGCGCTGTCTGTTTCACTGGTGATAGGGAACCGGTAAAAGAAAAGAGTTGGTTTGTGTTCTCCCACAGGCGTCAGATCCTGTTCACATTTGCAGCACTTCCATCACCGATGAGAGCAGCGCACTGAGGGCAGCTATCCCACAGTGCAGCTCTCTCCATTTTGAGGATAGGTCTTGTGGAAAGGGGGAGGGGGTAATCACAGGGCATCCTGGGTCCCCGCACAGCCTCCTCTCCCCAAACACTGATCAGCTCCAGTAGCTCAGCATTGCTCCAAGCAGGGGATCATTTGCTTTGTGGAGCCGCCATTGTTACCTGGCCAGATGATAAGTGAGCACTTGCCAAGAATACAGGAAGGGGAGTTTCAAAGTTCCCATGGGGAGGGGTGGATGTCTGTTTACCTGGAGTAAGAGCAACAGAGCTTCTGGCCAGAGTGGTCACCTCGGCACTTTGGGATATCCTCCGGAGGCTAAAAGCTCTGTACACAGGAAGAACATGTCTTCACTTGCACACCGCTGCAAAAGCATCACCAGTAAGAGCAGTACGCCTCTCAGGGAAGTGGTTTTCCGTTTGTGGTGAACCTTCTGAGTTTCACTGCAAAAAGTCATTGGCAAGAGTAGGGACTTTTTGCACTTTAAATGGCAAGTGTAGAGATTCCCTGAGAGATAGTGGTTATTTGGCAATAAATAGATCTGGCTTTTTACATTGTCTTAAAAACTTGCTTGGTCTCTTAATTCAAGCCTTCCGTAATCTGGCTGTTCCAATATGTCATTTTTGGGAGTGGCATCAGTCAGCTACTACAACAAACGATGGAGGGTAGGGACTAGTTCTTTCTACTTACTGGGGATTGCTTCTCCAAGCAAAGCCAAAGTCTTGGGATGCCCCATGCCACATGGGTCATGCGCTGAGTCAATCTATCCCTTACTCCACACTCCCACAGCAACATGCACAGAAAAAAATATAAAGTGGCACTGTGAAATAGCAGAAGTGTACTTATTGGTCTCTGACTGCTGCTGCTGCTTAGACAAGCACCAAGGTAGTGGTGATTGATAGGGCTGGGCAGGTCACAATACTATTTCCCTCACGGAGAGTTTCTGACTTACTAGACCTGATTTCTGCAGACGATGTTTAATGAAGAGGACCAGAACACGGGCAATGAAGTAGTGTGGGTGTTACCGTGGGGACTGGTCTACATGCATAGATCATTTATATCTCTTGAGTAAAGCAGGTGGGACTCACTGTTTAAGGTTTCCATGGCATGTGCTATACCAGATTAAATTGGTCTTTCTGCATCTGTGGGCAAACCAGACTGTTGTCCCTTTAAAGACAGCCCCCACTATGCACCCTCATTCTCCTGCTGGCTCAGTTTGCTACGTGTGTACATACGTGTCAGTGTGGACATTCAAAAAGCTAATTTAAAAAAGAACTCAAATACTGTACCACCAAGACTGCTGGGAATCAGGTCAGCTTTGCTACACCGTGATGTCTTATTACAGTAGAACCTCAGAGTTTGGAACACTTCGAAATGGAGGTTGTTCGTAACTCTGAACAAAACATTATAGTTGTTCAGTTGTAAACTTTTGAAAAATGTTAACTTAATACAGCGTTGAAAATTTACTATGCAGAAGAAAAATGCTTCTTTTAACCATCTTAATTTAAATGAAACAAGCACAGAAACAGTTTCCTTCCCTTGTCAGTTTTTTTTAAACTTTCCCCTTTGTTTAGAAGTTTATGTTTGTACTGTATTTGCTTTGTGTGTGTGTGTATGTATGTGTGTGTGCATGCTGCCTGATTGCATACTCCCAGTTCCATATGAGGTGTGTGGCTGACCAATCAGTTTGTAACTCTGGTGTTCGTAACTTTGTAACTTCTACTGTAGTACGATGAGAAGCGCACTCAGGAAAGTAACAAATACTTTCCTAATGGATTGTATTTTCTAAATGGACAACCAATCCAATTCTCAATGACTGAACGACAATCTCCACTCATTGATATATTTTACTTTCCACAGCCAAATCTCTGTACAACTTTTCATGAGTGATGTACCTGAGTATTCAGATTCTAATGCCTAAACTGTATTGTTAAATCTATTCAACTAAATTTGGGTTATTGCTGATTATGTACTATATGTATCGTATGACTTTTAAAAACTAACTTTGTATTTGTGGCTAATCTAAGCACTATACCAGATGTACAGACACTCTTTCCCCAACCTATGTATTATATACATTTTTAACATTAGTTTTAATAAAATGTTTAAATCTGTTCTTACCTTCACAGTGTCACAAACTTAGGATTTTATCATGAGTCTTGTGATATGTAGTATTTTTCTGAACTGCTAGAATCAATAGATTGCATGAAAGTATCAGCTTTCATTTTTTAAAGAAGTATTTTACACGCCCTCTGCAGAGAAAAGCTTCAAAACATGCAGCAACTGCAACCTAAAGACTCAGTAACTAGGAAGCAATAGGTAAAAACCAACACCCTATTTTTGAGGGGGAAAAAAAAAACCCTCATGATTTTAAACCAATCAATCTTTTGATTTTGTTGGGCCTGACTCATGATTTTTGGCAATACCATGCTTATCGTTCATTAGTGTATGAAAATTGGCCTTGTGAAGGCTACAGTAGTATGCTGAGACTGTTTGTCTATTCTGTGTTTTTATAGCACCTAGGTTCTAGTCCATGTCTGGAGTTCCTAGGCACTTGGATAATAATAATGATAATAATTAATAATAAAGACCAGATTAATTTAATGTTGGTGCAGCTGCTGGTCTGAGAGGCTAGCATGGGAGTATTTTAGAAAGAAATTGCAACTTCAGTGACAAGGTGAGATTATGCTGGTGAGCCATCAGGGTAATGTAAATAAACAAGCACTTATGCTCCTGAGTACTTTATCTGCTGCCTCTTTTGTACCTTAGTGGATGGCTCAGCAGCTACTAGGAGGTAATTGGAAATATCTTCCTTTCCTAATGTTTCTGGCTTGCCCCACCTGGCTCCTGGCAATGCCTGCATCAGCCACCGCTTCCAGCAGCTCCCATTGGCCTGGACCAGGAACCAGAGCCACTGGGAGCCACGATCGGCCAAACCTGCGGATGCGGCAGGTAAACAAACAGGCCCGGCCTGCCAGGGGCTTTCCCTGCACAAGCGGCGGAACAAGTTTGGGAGCCACTGGCCTAAGCAATTCTCCCTGTGTCCACACCCAAAACCCCAACTATTTTTGCATGACCAGTCACCTTCTTAACAAAAGTCCATGCATGTTTTTCTCCTACTTGCAATCCCAAATATTAGGGTAATTGTGTGCATTCAAGCTTTTGAAAAAATATTCCTTCATTTTTTTATTACAGTCGTGGTGTGTTGTGCTAAGTGAACGTTAGAAAATGTATCCTGTTTTGATTCAAAGTGGACATTAAGACTTTCTGAAATAAAGACTGTTTACTGGGTTTTTCCCATCCCTCTTAGTAACAACTATTCAATTCAGCATTTCCTCAAAGGAGCTACCCTGTGAGAGTCACTGAAGTAATTTACAACATTTTTGTATTAACTTGCACCTTTGCATATTGTATGAAAATTAATGTAGTGTTAGAATTAGGCTGTGTTCCTTTACACATCCAACACAGCTGTAGTTGGCATTTTATAAATGGATTTAGGATTCCAGAATGATTCAAGTGAAAAACCTATTAAGCAAGTCTTTTCTTAAAATATACGATATTGCTGATAAAAGCTTTTCTCTTTTCAGAATACATGAACACATACAAAGAATTTCCCTGCTATGTTAAAATAATGCAAGGGTCTGAATATCGCTGATAAAATCCATTATATTTAATATGGCTGAAAAATGTCTATTATATAAATATGACCCAGTCTACCCTACATTTATTTTCAAACTGTACTAGCCAGAACTAGGTTTAAACCTGATTTTTCCCAGCAACATACTTTCCCATGTCTATTGAGGAATGAGTTAAACCACATTTTATGAACTGATTTTAAATAAATATGTCATAGAGTTGTCAAACTGGTCAAGCACATGCAGGCTCCCCACCCTCTGGCGAGCCTGACATATACTGCAGGCCACTGTAGCGGGAAGTTGGGATTACTTCATCCGTCTCTCATTTCAGGTATTTTATGCCAGGGAAAGTTGAATCCAAACTCAAGGCCAATAGCTGTGACTGTACAACTGTACAGTTGTTCTGTACAGCTGTGCAAAGGGGTATCTGGAAGCTGCAAGGAGCAGACTCCATGCACAATTCTGTGCACTTGTGTTAGAGCCAATCACAACCAGACCCACTTTGTCATCCTTAAAGACTTCCTTCACATATGGAGTTTTGATGAGTGAATGTAACAGCTGTGGTAACTGTGATGCTGGTAAAGCAGGTGCCAACTCTGGCCAAGGCTGTACATGTCAGCTGAGCACTGACAAACTCATAGCTGGAAAGCAAACCAGCTCACCTGTATGTTAGTTGTTCAACATATAAGAGTGTATTTAGTGTTTAGATTCTATGAAATGCTTGTAACGTCTGTATTTCATGCTGAAAAGAAATATATAAATTTTGTTTTATAACTTTGAAAATATTTGCTCTGAACTTGAGAACCCAGGCATGGGAATTGTTGCCCACACCCCCACCCAATCAAAATTAAGTGGAAAATCATGATACAAAGGATTGGTGAATGGCCCTGTCAACTTTGGAAATGCTTCGAGCAAGGGAGCTCGTCTCATGGACTGGAAGGCTAAATGTAAAAGATAAAACAGAGTCATAAGAAAATTTTTCATCTCTTCCTACTTTGAACTCACACAGGGCCAGAGACAGTAAACTAAGACAAAGGTCTGCAGGGATTACCACATGGTCCACCCTGACAGACATTTTGACTTGACAGATTACTATATTTCTGTCATCTTTAGGAGCCATAGATGGTAATTCATTTTTTGTGTATATGCTTGCTTGCTTTAACCTGTAAAAAACTCACTCTTATGTCTTTTTTCCTAGTTAATAAACCTTGAGCTAGTTTATTACAGGATTGGCTACAGATGTTGTCTTTAGTTTGAGACCTAAGGTACACATTGATCTGGGGTAAGTGACTGGTCTTTTGGGACTGGGCTCAACCTGAATATTTTGTGATTTTTGGTGTAGGTGGCCATTTATCACTAAGTCCAACTTCCCTGGATAGCAAGATAGACTGGAGGCCTACAGGGACTGTCTGTGACTTCATGGTCAGAACTCCTGTAAAGAGTTAGTAAGCAATCTAGTTAGATATGCGTTAGATTCTGTTTTGTTTAAATGGCTGATAAAATAAGTTTTGCTGAATGTAACGTATATTCCTGTTTTTGTATCTTTTTGTAACTTAAGGTTTTGCCTATAGGGATTCTCTATGTTTTGAATCTGATTACCCTGTAAAGTATTTACCAACCTGATTTTACAGAGGTGATTCTTTTACTTTTTTTTTTAATTAAAATTCTTCTTTTAAGAACTGGATTGCTTTTCATTGTTCTTAAGATCCAAGGGTTTGGGTCTGTGTTCATCTATGCAAATTGCTGAGGATTTTTACCAAGCCTTCCCCAGGAAAGGAGGTGTAGTGCTTGGGGGGATTTTGGGGGTGGAGACGTTTCCAAGTGGGCACTTCCTCTGTTCTTTGTATAACACTTTGGTGGTGGCAGCGTTTAACCTAAGCTGGTAAGAACAAGCTTAGGGGGTCTTTCATGCAGGTCCCCACATCTGTACCCTCGAGTTCAGAGTGGGGAAGGAACCTTGACATGGTTCTGACCTGCATTCCTGCTCTGGTAAGACTGTTATAGTGATCCAGGAGTTCACATTTGCTACTGGGTTGGTGAAGTCTAAATATAGATCATACCACTAGTCTGGGATGTCTGCCCTGTTTTTGACAGTCTGCCCTCAGGCTGGCACTCACAGACGTGAGCCACTCCTGACGTGATGGTAATGAATGAGGTTAACTGTGCCACTCTAGTGGTTGATCCATGTACCAACATTCTTTCTGAAATGTTTGCCAAAGTTAAGTGACTGAAAATATATAGACCTACAATGCCATCACTTCTAAATTCTTATTACCTGCCTCACTGACCTATCCAAAGGAATTAAACACATTGCATACAGTCTAATAGAGTGTGAAATTTCACTAGGGAAAATAAAGTTCTTTTAATGTTGTTTGGAAGAAGAGATAATACAAAACCACAGCATGTAGTTTTTATTGTGGTAACATAACTTAAAAATAATGACATTTTTGGGGGTATATTTTTAAATTTATTTTTTTAAAGAAACTTTCACCCTAGTCTGAAACACTGAATATAAAGTTTTAGCCAAGAGTGTATTGCTGTGATAGAATTACCTTCTGACTGCTTCCTCCCCTTGAAAACAGGGACTATATGGAAAATACTCATGGTCCCTAAATAAAGTTACTGCTAGCTGATACTGTTCTGAAATAAAAACGAGAGAAAAATCTGCTGTTTTAAGAACAGATCAAAGGGATTTTTACAATCAATAATAATTAATTCTGTAATATACAAATTTTCATGTTATGCCTGGCCATGTGTGGGTGGACTACAGGTGAGGAGAGAGCAGAGAAACATTCCACCTCTGGACCTTCCACTTTTAATGCAGCTTTGCAGGAGGCAGCTATGATTTGGCTGAAGAAGCTGAGGAGTACAAGAGGTGACAGCTAGCACAGAATGCACTGGTTGTGATCTGAGGAGGCATTGCCCCACTCTCTGTGCACCATTGTCTACTGAGAAGAGTCTGCTGCATGGGTGGTCTATCTTACAAATAAAAGTCAAAATGATTTGAAACCATCTAATTGTGACAAAAATAGTCTAGGTAACAAGATGGTTCCTATCACACCTTCATTCTCCCTCCCCATTGCTTCCCATTGTGTATTACACCCAGCTGCTGCATGTTTGTCTTAAATTACATTATTAACTCTTCAGAGACAGACAGTATGACTTTGCCTAGCACAATGGGACCCTGATTCTGATTAGAGTACTAATGCAATACAAATAAAGGTACCACAGCACATCACAGGAGAGAAACACATCAAACATACCAATGGAAGTCAATGGCTTTTTGTCTTGTACTTTGATCTGCAAAGAGATCTTGCTGCTCCTGTAACCTGACATTTCCAATGTATCACAGTTTCTCTGGAAAATCCTGATCTTCAACACTTGTCACTTTGCAGTGGGTCGTGTGATTGAGAACCTCATAGTACCCTGCCAGATAGATCCTGATGCATTTTACATTATAACAGGTATCCTTCATCAAAAATGATATACAGCCAAAGGGCAGCATTTCTCATTTGGGATAAATGTGTTACCTCTTCAAAATACAGCACTGGATGTTTGGTTAATATACGTAATATACACAACTGAATATGGAATTTTTGAAAAATAATTTCCATATATCCAAGATAATAATATGGACAAAAGTGTGACAGACTGACTTATTTTATAACATTTTCATGCCATTCATGTAGGAATAAATTAATATAAATCAATATTCCATAAATGCTTCTAAGACAGTTGGATGTCATACTAATTGTTTCAGTTTGCTTACAAGTGCATTGCTGATCGGAAACAGTCACTTTATAAGGCTTGCAAAGAGATGACCTCAGCAAAATGTTAAGAGGTAAATCAAAGCACAGATTTTGTCCAAGATGTGTTAGAATAAGCAGTATTGGAAAAGTTATGAAATTCCTTGTAGATGGCAAAAAATATTAAAGTATTTATTCTTCTAGGGTCTGATCCAAAGGTCTTGGATCAGGCCCTTACTCAATATGGACAGTGTTGTTGTGGGTTGGGTTAAACCTTGTTGTTATGAGTTGGATTTAACCACCTCCTTTCATTGAGGATGAATGCAAAGAAGTGACTTAAAAAAATAGTACCTTCCAAACCCAGAACAGGGGTGCATATCTCCACCCAAAACAAAAGACAAATACCAGGCTGCCCAGAATTTTGAATGACCTGCGCATTTGCTGGATATGGTCTGACTAGAGGGTATATGTACATGTGTATGTAACAGAAGCAGGAGAGGACACAGAGAGAGGACCCAGCCTGCACAAGCACAATATGTAACCTTGAGAAGAGCCCAGAGAAGAAGCTTCTGGATCTGGTGCTGGCTAAAGAAGTTTGGGGCTGTAAACAGGACTTGGTACATTCTTTGTAAATAAACAAGATTGCATCACAGAAAATAGCTGTCTCTCAGCAATTTCTCCCCCCAGCTGGAATAACCCGCAAGACCTGAATGTTTGGCTAGGCACGTAGGTGAAAAGAGGTAGTTCAGAGAGGCTGTGTGTGAATGGGCCCATGCTGAAAGGAAGTCTGAACTGAATTAAGCACAGAGGAAGTTAAGTTTCTCAATTTAATTCAAATAGTGAATTAATTTAAAGAGTAAACCCTAAGTAAAACTTTTGCCCATCCAGGTAAAAGGTAAACAATCCACCACTGAGTAAAAACCAAAGTGGTGTTACTGGTAACTAATGGAGCTAGTCTGGCTGCCTCTTCTCCTCCCTCTTTTGGAGGCGCAGGTTGAGCAGATGCGAGATGTTAAGGAGGCATAGCTTCGGAGAGTATGTCTACACAGCATTGTAAATCAAGATCTATAGAATCTTGGCTTATGGACTTGGTGTTTCCGAGTCTAGGCTTGAGCTTCCACACTGCATCGTAAACCTGGGTTTACAGTTGTTGGACCTGAGTCTCGCAGCCATGCTAATGTGTCCATAATGCAGTTCACAGACCTTCTGACTCAGGTCAGTAGCTTGAGCTGAAATCACACTGCAAAATGACAGGGCTTGGACCCAAGTCACAGCGGGGTTCTTGTGTGCATTCAGTGCAAGCAGCTCATGGCCCTCTGAGACTGAATATGGGCTCTTGATACCAGAGTCACCGAACTGGAGGAGCAAAGGGAGACAAATAAGTACATAGACAAGACTTTCTGGGCCACCCCAAGTCTGACAGCCTCTGTGCTGTTGAGGAGGATGAAAGTCTCACAGAAGGAGAGCTTCAAGCTAGAGGAAGATGCTCCTCACCCTATCGAAGTCCTAGAACCTAGATCCTGAGTTCTCGCAGTCTGACTAGGGTCAGGTTTGTGTGTGGATAGATGCGGGGTTTATGCTGAAACCTGAGTCAGAGTCTGGGCTTGGTGTGCAGTGTAAACATTCCCTGATTCTGTCACTCCAGGTAGTTTGAAGGCGCTTCACTTCCCCACTCCAATAATGGGTTCCAGCCCTTCAGCCACTCCCACAGAGACAGGAGACTAGTGACTGTGCTGCTACTGTCTGACATCCTTCAATCTGCTTTATGAATAGGTTTGGCAGAACTTGATTTAGGAATTTTTCAGATTTGTGTCGATTTAAATGTTTCACAGTTGGGCGAAGTTATGGGTTTTAAGCATTTTATTTCTTATTAATGTCTATTTACATTTTCACAGTTGTGGGAAATTATTGAGAGGTCAGATAATGAAGGTGTCAGACAAAAATTATTTAATGACAGTAGACTTGAGATTCAAAAAGTTAAAGCTAGATAACTGTTAACATAAATTGTCAACATCTCTTGTCAAATTATGCAAAGCCAATAGCCTTAAATCAAACTCTAATACGTTCTCAACACGCATTTCTTATTTTGCCTATCTGTACATGTTGATCATTATCAGTGAAAATATATTTTTTTTCTTTTTGTGTGCACAGTAAAATCGACAGTTACTGCCAAAAATCAAATCCTTTCAAGCTTATCTATGAACCTTCCAGGAGCATTTGCTTTCTATGAGTGTTACTGCAGATCTTCTGCAATTCTTGTTGGGGAACACATTGTTTGGCGGAGCTCCTGTCCAAGGCTTGTGATGTATGTGGTTGAAGGGGAAAGGTGGTTAACCATAGTTACACTTCCCCTGTTCAGTGTCCCACCATGTCTTTCTCTGTAATTTTGCTCCTACACAACATCATAGGAGGTGAGTCTAGGGAGGTGGGGATAGCCGGCATGCAGAAATTTGAGTCATGTGCAAAGAGAAATACACTGAGATGAGTTTGTCATGAATATCTTGTGATACATGACTCAATAAAACTTTAGATTACAATTAAAATGGGTTGGCTTCACATACCTATATGGTTCCATGTAAATTTCCACACCCGCCGTAGACCTAAACCCAGAGCAAGATGTAGTCTGACTACTTATGTATTGCATGTGCTTTTCAAATTCAGGGCAAACTACTTTTGTTAAGTGCCATACAATGAAAATGCACGTTTCCACTTAGGCAAGTGACAGCCAGTTTTGCGTAAAGAGGCCTTTAGTTTACCCAAAAAATCCCCTATATAGTTGTCATAAATCTGAGATGGTATTAATTTGTGATAGTATCTATCTATGGATCATTAAGTTCACTGTACTTTTCCTTGGACCTTTCTTATGTATTATGTCATCACAGTTGCCAAGATTCCTGAGAAACCTTTATACTACTGCATGTGAAAGTCTCACTTTCAAAAAATTAATTATACCTCTCTGATGCTTTTTAAAATCCCCTTCTAAATTCCACACTTTCACTTACTCCCGACCCCAGGCTTGCCTTCCCTTTGCCTACTATAATGTCTATATTAGGCACAGGGGAGGCAGGACAGGTTTTTCTGCTGCCAGTGAGTGGGGAGCAGTAGAGTGATGTTATACTATAATAGTTTTATTTCTTTTCATGCTGGTGGGTTTAAGAGTGCATCCTACACCCCTTTATCCCCCAGTACACACTCCTTTTAGGGAGTGAAAAAGTTCCAAAGGAGCCCTGGATCTGATCTGAGGCCTGCTTTATTATTTAAGAGCTGAAAACTCTGCTACTCACAATCCTGCTTGATTGGGGAGTGTGGCACAACCAAACTCACTTACATTCCACAGTAATTCACGCAGTAGTGGGGGAAATAGCTATATTTGCTTTGTGTGTGGATTGATTTTAAATGACATGAGGTGTTTGGATTACCATAAAATGGAACAACTTTAGCTCTTTTCGGAGCATATTTGTCCTTAAACTCTTGCAAGCAGGCAGAGATGGAGCATTCCAGGCTTGCTGACCAAGCAAAGGAGAGACAGCATGGGCTGGACCTTTCACAGCTGAGGAGCAAGAGTGCCCATGATTCAATAAGTAGGGAGAGATATGGAATACCAATTCTGCAGGGTCACAGATGCTAACTGATTGGCCCAATTTAAGGACGGAGAGAGATACAGATACATATCTAACTGCCTTTGAGGATGCTTGTCATTTGAACCAGGTGCCTTCTGCAAAATGGCTCCACTATCTGAATCCCTGGCTGGGGCCAAAAGCTGTAGAAGCTTATAACCAAATGAATGGGGCAGACTGTAAGGATTATGAACAGTTTAAAAAAAAATCCATCCTCCTTACACTTGAACCAGCACAGGAAAATACGTTGGTGGGTGCGAAAGCATAAAGGGCTGACATAAAGGGGGAAAAAATAAACCAACTGCACTATATTATAATGTTAAATAATTAAACAAAGTCACTGTTCCCCAAACATTGGAAAGGCTAGTCATTTGAAGCAGAAGTCAAAGCTGGCTGCTACGATTTGTCTAAGGTTTTAAAACACAATAGACTGCACAAAACTACAGTATGGTGAATAATCCAATTCTAACTTCAGTAACAATTTTGTTGAATACTGCAGCATAGTCTTTTTTGCTTTATCACTTCTGCAGAGACTTCTTGCTGCAGTACACACATCTGTGTCTTAGACAGCATAATGGGTATGTACAATAGATAGTATTGCACTTACACTGCTTCACAAATAAGCAATAGAAAGCTGTTTTATCTCTTCCTCTGAAGATCCTTTCTGCTGTCTATATTAATTGAATTTTCAGATCTTGTGCTGTCAATGTTTTTATTTGTGTAAGAAAAAGAAGGGGAAAAGATGTATTGCCACTATTGTTATTATTAATATAAAGTCTAAATTTGCTTACAGAGATTAATTTGAAATGACACTGTGGAGCTTGACAGTGCTTGCTGGCTATTTTCATTTACTTGACAATTTTGCACGCTATTTGCATGAAGAGATGGTCTTAGGCAGTAGTTTTGTTCTATTGATTGTTATTCTAAATGAAATAAATATTGAAGTAAATGGACAGTGGGCCCTAACTAAAGAGTAAATTACTATGCTAGATAAATCTCAGTAAACAATTACTGAAGAGGAATCAAGCAATGCACTAAAATAAACGATGCAGTATTCAAATGATAAACACTTTTCATCACCTGCTAACTGAGGGCTGGAAGTGTACACAAACCATTGACTTCAGTTGGAAATTTGGGGTGCTCAAAGAATTGAAGAACCAGGCTTTAAAGCGTTACTATTTCTTGCCATCATTTAATGATTTCATGCAATTGAAATATTACCTCAGGGAGAAGAGATAGGAAGGGCTGGTGATGGAGGCTGTTTGCAGATGGGTTTTCTACTTTTGAAGGAATTAGCATTATATGCATTAATATGTGTTATTAAATCTTGTATGCATTTCCTGAGTCTTATGGAACAGGGCATTTTATAAAATCGAATAACAAACATTCACTATTTTGTTTGACTTGTATTTTAAACCAACTGTTGCCCACCACTAAAAAGCTGTCAACTCAACCATATTTAGCAGGCTACAGTTGGTTGAAACAAACCTGAATGCTCAGTTTGCTATCCAAGTTTAGACACTCAGAAGCTGGTGCAATGCTGTAGCAGCTGCTATACATTGTTATTAGTTGCTAAATGTTTAGGCTGTGATATGGTATTAAAAATGACTGCTCTTTCATCAGAATAAATGTTAAAGTTAAAATATATCTGTCTAACCAATCTCTGCAAACAGATATACCATGATTGTTGAGCCTGGTGCTTGTGACAGGAGCTGCACGTACATACCGGAAGACCTCTATCAACAAACAAAATGGCCACTGTGCAAGCTTTTCTGCACTGGGCTTGATTTGTCTCCCTTTAAGTGAATGGCAAAACTCTTATTATGACAAGTTTTATTGGCTGGCTGGTAGTGGAAGCCATCCTTTCCGCATACTTAGATCCTTCTTCTCATGAAGGACTCTCTGCAAGGCACATGGAAAGGAGGGACCTCAGTGCATGATGTGTCCATGTTTGTTAAAATGTATTCTAATTTACAATATCAGACTTCATGCTTTTATAAATTGATACTAAGGTTTTCCTTTAAAACCATATGCAGTCAATTCCTCTTAAGAATGTATCACTTAGGTGTAAAAATCCTCTTCTGTGCATAGTAATCACCCAATTCCTGTCATTCACCACTGAACCTCATGCAATCCCACCCCATGAAATTGCATATCTTTTACATTTGCAATTTGAGTAAGCCCAGACTTAATAGCGGCCCATGGTAAATGTATACGCAAGTCAGAGAATGTGAGTGGAATGTTGAGTGGAGTGGTCGTATGAAACAAGTCAGATATGAATTGTAAAACACTTAGTTTAGTGGAGAGACTTGAAGTGTTAAAGAAAATTGATAACAATGAAACTCAGCTGGAAATTTGCTGGGACTATTGGTATAAAAGAAGTTTTACTTTAAATTAGCATGTACTCCTCTTAAAAAGTACAGTGCCGGGAAGGTTCAGGGTTGCAGGGATAAGCAGAGTGAACTGTGGGTGAAATTTCATTCTGATTTCAAGCTATAGAGGATGAAATTCACCCCTGTGCAGAGCTCTAGCATAGACCATAAGTAGGACTTCACTGGTGCATAGGCATTGTGCTGGCCCTCCACACAGGGATGAACATCTCTTTGAAGTTTGGAATCAGACTTTAACAATGTAGAATTAAGCACTTCTACCTTATTTGATCACTTTTATTCAGATCCCTTCCACAAACCTCTTTGCATTTGTAGTTGTTCAGTATCAGAAGCATATTCATTTTTTAAAAAGGGATTTCTTTCTTTATTAAATGAAATGTAAACAAACTTTCTAAAAACAAATCCATCACAGTGTGAGGGCAATAGGCAATGTTGCCCAAGAGTAAATTTTATTTCATTCCATAAAGTGATTGTCCCAAGGGTCATAAATATTTTATGGCAGTACTATGAAATGCCATTTTCCTGATTTTATTTGCTTTTTTATAAATTTTTAATTGCTCTACTAACAAACATTGTTGTGAGTATTATATGAAGCCTCTTTCTTGAGGCTCATTAGAACAACTCATTGAATATTAACTATATTAGGTAGTTCAGTGGATTGACATTTATTTTATTTTACAATCGGCTGAGACTCAAACAGCACAGAGACCCACCATGCAGGTCTCAGTTTATAACTAATTGTTCGTAATGAAAGCTCCCAAGCACCTGGTTTTGTGTTTCATATGAAATGGCTTTTCTCTGGGGTACAATTACAACAAGTCTCTTTTTCAGTCAGTAAGAAGAAAGGATACAGGCAAAACTCAAGTTACACCAAATATTTGGTCTAGAATTTGCCTTTGCGATCTACTGGATAGTAGGCATAAGAATTTGAAATCCCATGAGAACAATAGATTACTATTAAATTTTGTGGATGTTTTAAAAGGATTTAATTCAGACTAAATTTCCCTTAATTTTTCTTATCAGTATCTTAAAGAAGGAAAGCTAACTGTATTCTGAGAAAATTTTGTTACTCCACCAAATGAAAAAAACAACAACTGGTATTTTCTTTAGCAAAGTTTAATAATCCTAGTGGTATCTATTCTACAGGTGGGATTAAAAAAGGTAATGTGGATTTACTGTAGAGCACTATTATTGTTCCTTCAATTTGATTAAAAACTGCTCCTGTTCATAGCTTATACAGTGGCTCCAGTTGATGAAATATAAGTATAAGCAAAGGTATGGTCCAGCACAAACTGATGTTCTAGAAATACAATGTTGTTTTAATAAGATACAATAAGTTAGAAAACAATTGCCAGTTATAGTACACGGTTTTAACATATTACATAAAATGTATTT
Source organism: Chelonia mydas (assembly GCF_015237465.2). NCBI lineage: Eukaryota > Metazoa > Chordata > Testudines > Cheloniidae > Chelonia > Chelonia mydas. The sequence goes on along the minus strand of NC_057849.1, from coordinate 103,283,966 downwards.
TTATATATCCCTAGTGAAAAAACAAATCACCACCACCAAAAATTTAATAAACCTGATATTAGGGGTACAGGAGTCTCTGACATCAGTAACAAACTGTTCTGAGAACATTCTCCAAAAACTCCAGGATTAGTCAGGGAAGTACAGGAAATGGCACTTGCAATCAGCACCAGGCAGGCACACTCTTTTGGGAAGTATTCAGAGCTGCATTGAAGTTCTGCTTTACAGAAGACTCCCTAAACATTCAAGATTTCTAATATACAGTGAAGCTCTCTGAAATGATCTTGATTCTGCCCTCATAGCTACAGGACAGTTTGAAACTATGAGGCAACCTTCTAGACATTAAAATATTCCCGTGTTTTTAGCACATGTAGATGTGTTTTCATTTTCATGAAAACAGTGTTAAATAGTCTCAGAATTTGTAATTGTTGAAATGATTTTAGTTTGTCAAACATTGCATGTAGTTGTGAATTTGGATGTTTTAATATTTGACTTACTATTGTTTGTATTTGGATAGTGGGAACAAGCTGGGGAACTTGATTGCAGAGTTCATTGGAGACTCAGAGTAATGTGAGAGATTCTTGTCTGGGTTACAGAATATGGGAGGACATTGCCTCTACAAGTCAGGATTCAGTTTAATAAACTAATCTTTTAGGAAAGAAAGCCTAATTCTCCCACAACTTCTCCAAAGCTATGAAATACAATGTTGCTCATTAGAGGCTCTTGGAGAAGGGAAGTTTGATGTTTCTACTTATATCTGTTGTGGAGATATGACGAGTAGCAGGAAAATCTTTGAACTGTGAATGACAGGACATTTTAAAAACCCTACACTTCATAAGTCCCTTTTGTAATTTCCCTAAGCTGTGTACAAAATGCTTTGCATAGTTCCTAACAATATTGCCCTGTGATGAGATGCGGTCTGAGAGATTTTACATGGATTGGTTATGATGAAGTTTGGGCAATGGGAGAGTTGAAAACAAGGTCTCTGGTGGGCGAATAGCTTCATTTTTAACTATCTTATTTTCATTCAAATAATATCAAATACCACAGGTGGCTGATTCTTGGATTTTTCCAAACAGGAAATTCAATCACAAAAACTTCTGCTCACATTAGTGTCATAAATCACAGTACTGATGGGCCAGATCCTGAAGTCTTTACTCAGATTTTACTCAGTTTTATTCGCCTTTGCTCAGGCAAACTACATTGGCTACAAAACTGATTCAACCTGATCATTCCTCTCTGCAAAGATACCCACAGGGAGAAGGAAATGCCACAAGGGGAATCCTGTCCCATGTCCTCTGCAATATTCCATCATGAAGGCTACACGCCTTCCCATCCTATTGAAGAAAGAAAATATTTGTCTACAAACCGTGCAGATCCTCAAGACCCATAGGGTGCAGGGCCATCTGCATGGCTGCCCTGTGGCACTGCATTTTCTTCCTGTCAGTGGCTGCCCCAGAACACTCTTAAGGAGGGTTCCTTGCTGTGGAGGTGGGCTCATTGACCAGTTAACACAGCCTCAGGCTGTATTTACTTTCTTTTAGCTCCTCTGCTGGACACAGGGAAAGGTAATGCATGTTTCCTCCTCCTTACCATGTCATCATCCTTGGCACCGTTCCCTGACCTCTTGCACCTCCCTCAGTCTGCTGAAGTCCCACCCCTTCTTTGTGTATCATGCCTCAGACACATGGTAAGCCCCCTGCAGATTCAGGGAGAAGGGAATAGAGGGCATTGTCTCAGAGGAGGATGGCACTCTGCACAAAGAGAGGGAAAGATACCAGCAAGGAAGGTTTTAATGATTTCAAAGGATGAGGTCTGACCTGAGTAATCACCTCAGGATATGACCCATCATAATTCACACTTACTCATTTCTATCCAAGGTTCTCGAAGCAAAGCTTAATTAAGCCTTACTACTCTTCTATGTTTTGGTTAATTTATCATTTTATAGATGGGAAAGTTGAGCCACAGTGAGGTTGAGTGGCTTACCCATTGTCACACAGGATGCTGGCAGGAGAGCTGGGAATCAGTTATTTCCCACTCCTGTGCTTTAACCACAAGAACATATGAGGTGACTAGCAATTGAGCTTATAGATCAAGAGCACAATATGTCTCATAAGATATATAATTGCACACACTGATCTCATTTCCTGGCAATAGCTATGTGCAACAAAGTGAGTTATGACTTGAGTATTTAAATCTGTTTTTTTTATTTATTTTATCTTCATAGAATATAAACATTGGAAAGTGCAAACAAGAGTTTGTTTTAACTCTGGATTTCCTTGCTCTTGCATATTTAACTTAGACCTTTGACAGTACCAACATATATCTTTCTTTTTGGTGATTGAAATTCTTAAAGTCTAGGAATCTGATTTAAGTTTGAAACATCACTAAAACATAGCCTTTTAAAAAATGTAGTTCCCAATAGATGAGTAGCTCCCATTCAGTTACAGTACTTGGACTATATAAAATGCAGGTTGAAAAGTGAGGTCATAATGATATGTTTGAGAATTTGTCAAATGTAAAGCCATAAGGGATTTTTAGAAGATGAAAAGACTAGACTGTGATGTGACCTGATGCAGCTGAGTAACTCCCAAAGTTACAAGTCAGTTTCTGACTATAAAAGAGACATCTGATCAGATTGTCATGCTTTATGTTTAATGGAGTGTTACAAGGACTTTGACACAAACCATTACCCACTATTTACTTATTCAAGGCAGAAACCTACTGGAAAATTGAGTGAAATTATCCATACTTTAACAGCTTTGAGCAGATTGCAGGATGATCAAAATTTCTAAAACATGCCCTTTCGAGCACATTGGTATTAAATGCTGCTGAGTTCTGGTATTCTACTTTAATCATTATGTTTTACTAGATCATTTTTAACTTCAGGATGCTAAATGGAAATGTTGTCAATACTGCATTTTACAGGTACTGTTATATGAACATGTTAGAGAAAGAACAGTTCTACTTTTTGTCAGAAGCTGGATGGATTCAGGGAATAATCAGTGCTGGTTCCAAAACTAAGTAGGTTAGTTTTCAAATACTATTCTTTGTAGAATACTACATTAGTCCCAATTCTCAGTATTTATGGTTAACATGGGAATCAAAGCCATAGTCAGTATCACTAACAATAAATCTGTCTTGATGATTTCTAGGAATTGCTAACTTTGGGTGAAAGGAAAACACTCAGGGGAGTCTTGTTCACATCAAACTGTACAGGCTATTCATGCTATTGGATCATAGCTGAGGACATGTTCTAGCTGTGACTGTTGATCAGTAATGGAAGCTGGCAGCTTCAAAGTTGAGCTCGTACCAGGTGAGGTCACTATGGTGATCAATGTGTATCAGTTAATCAAGACTGTCAATTAGGATAAACAGTATCAGGAAGATAAATGAATCAAATACTTTTCTGATGGAAGCTTCCATTCCAAAGGCTTCCAAGGGAAATTTTAGAAACTAAGAGAACTTTCCAAAGCCCTGACTTATCTTTGAAATTCTATAGGGCTTATAAACAATACAGTGGCCCTGATCCTCCTCTAACTCACACCTGTTACCCAATGGTATAATGCCGTTGACTGGCACCAAGTTCTCATTTATACCAGAGTAAGAGGGAAGGGAATCAGGACTAATAATTGAAGAACACAGATCTGACTAAGTGCTTCATAATATTCTTCAAAGGCAATTACAGTAAAGTTTTAAATATTGTCTATCTTAGAAATAAAGATTTTTTGAACAAACAAAAATGACTAATGTAGAGCTGCACAAAGTATAAAACTAAATTCTCATTCCTGAATGATTGTCTGGGCTTTATTCATGACTAGGCCTGTAATTGTTGAATTCCTTATCAGATTAAACTTCAGTGCAAAGTCAAAGATCAAACTTATTTTTCATTGTACAATCTAGCTGCATCAAGACAAGACCCTTAGGTTAATCATATCAGCAAAATATCCAATCACAGAGGGGAAGAAAGTCAACTGGAAAGCTCTTCAAACATCCGCAGTGACATTTGAAGTAATTGTCAAGCTCAAATCCCAATTTTAAGTGGAAAGATACACTTATCTCTCTCTATATTGAAATGTTTATATGGTCCCCATTGCTCCAGGAGGGGAGCAGAACTTTGGCTCAACAATGCATGAAATCTGTGGCAGAGCTGGGCCCAGGTCTTGACTCCTAGATCAATGTCTTAACCGCAATATCATCCATCCTCCCCAGCAGGACCATCAAACAAAAAAATGAAACCATTGGATGTTTTGAAAGCATCACTATTCTGTTCAGATTGATTTACAATGTGCTGTTATAATGTTTGTTTGTTTGCTTAGCTTTGCATAGAACCACTCCATTTTACCACATGTGTAAGATTATAGTGCCGTACTCCATTTTAAAACAGCATCTTAGACAGCAGTAGGCCCTGCAGATGCATTAGCATAGGCTACAGCAATATATCTTGGTTTGAAAATTATAGGCATAACACAGTTTTTTGTCAGAACTCTCCTTAATGAATCTTTCAATGGTCATTATACCATTACTGTAATCTAGGGTACTAAATTCACTTTATCAATTCAGTATTTTTTTAAAAATTACTTACTTTTTTCCTGTATAGTCTTCTCAGAATGAACTTGAAATAATAATAAGCAGGAAGCAAACTTACTGTGAGCTGGGCAACAATGTGACTATAGGTTATTGTGACCTGACCAGTTATATGACTACAGGGTACTTGGAGCTAGGCAGATTTAGGTTCAACTTGGAGGACAAAAGCAACTTTTCCATATAAAGCTACCTAGCTTACTAAGCAACAAAGGGCATGGAATTACTATCTTTATGCAGATGGAGAGTTTGTACAGTCAGAGGCTTAATAAAAAAACATGATGTATGTTCATAGGAAATTTCCCCACTGTTTCTGCATCGAGTTTTAAATGATTTTCCACAAGATATTTTGCTAACACTAGCAAGAAAACTTTTCCTAATAAGACTGAAACATGCGGATAACTCTAAATTAGATAAGATTAAACAGATATAAAAATTAGTCTAAAATGGGAATAGTGCAGAGTTTACATATAGCACACTGGTATAAAGTTCATAGATTCCAAGATCAGAAAGGACCACTGTGATCATCTAATCTGACCTCCAGTATAACACAGGCCATAAAACACCCCCAAAATAATTCCTAGAGCATATTTTTAAGAAAAACATCCAGCCTTGATTTAAAATTTGTCAGTGATGGGGAATCTACTTGACCCTTGACAAGTTGCTCCAATGGTTTAATATTTTCATTATTAAAAATTTATGCCTGATTTCCAGTCTGAATTTGCCATAAGACTATGCTATACCTTTCTCTAATAGACGGAGAGCCCATTATTAAATATTTGTTACCCACATAGGCAGTTATAGACTGCAATCAAGTCCACAGGTACCGGCTTCCTCTGGGCCCTGGGGGTGCTCAATCCCCAGCTCCACCCCAGGCCCGGCCTCCTTCCCCGAAGCCTCCACCCCACCTCGCCTCTTCCTGCCCACGCTCCGCTCCTGTCCCCACCTCCTGCCCAGTTCAGCCCCCTCCCCTGAGGGCACTCTCTCCCTGCTCCTCTCCCTTCCCCCCAGCGCCTCCCGTACACCACAGAACAGCTGATCACAGCAGGCGGAAGGTGCTGGGAAGGAGGGTAGGAGTTGATCAGCGGGGCCGCCGGCACACGGAAGGCACTGGAGGGGAAGTGGGGAGGAGTTGGCTGCCAGTGCGTGCTAAGCACCAGTACCCACGGAGTTGGTGCCTATGATCAAGTCACCCTTTAATCTTCTTTGTGTTTAAGCTAAATAAACTGAGCTCCTTAAGGCATGTTTTCTAATTCTTTAATAATTCTCATGGGTCCTTTCCGAACCTTCTCTAATTTATCAATATCCTTGCTGAATTGTGAGCACCAGAACTGGTCACAGTATTCCAGCAGCAGTCACACCAAATGCAGAGGAAAAATTACTTCACTACTACTTGAGATTCCCCCTTTATACATCCAAGGGTCACATTAGCTCTTTTGGCCATGGCATCGGACTAGGAGCTCATGTTCACTTGTTTATCCATCATGGCCCTCAAATCATTTTCAGAGTCACTACTTCTCAGGACAGAGTCCCCCATCCTGTAAGTATGGCCTACATTCCTTGTTCCTAGCTGTATACCTTTACATTTAGCCATGTTAAAATGCATATTGTTTACTTGTGCCCAGCTTACCAAGTGATCCAGATCACTGCGTATCAGTCACGTGTCCTCCTCATTATTTACCACTCCCTCAATTTTTGTGTCATCTGCAAACATTTTCAGTGATGATTTCATGTTTTCTTCTAGGTCACTAATACAAATGTTAAATAGCACAGTGCCAAGCACCAGCCCCCCACTAGACCTGTTCTGTGATGATTCCCTGTTAACAGTTACATTTGGAGATGTATCAGTTAGCCAGCATTTAATGTGTGCCATGTTAATTTTATATCTTTCTAGTTTTTTAATCAAATGATTATAACTAAACAGAAACAAAATTCATAAACCAGAAAGCTGAGCAAGCATGGACAAAAACTGGTTGCATTGCTCTCAGCAAATGGTTTGAAACATGTTGAGTAAATGTATAGCTGTCATCAGGAATGTATCTTGCATTCCTATCATAACCTGAGGCAGGGAAAACTCCCTCTCAAATTAAGGCTTATTGGCATAGCCCATCCTTTGCAGTGCTTAGTCCTGAAATTACTGTCCTAAGAGAAAGCACTGAAAAGATAATTGTTCACTAAGCCAGTCAACCTTCAATATGCAAGGAATGTACTTTTAAAATTAATTTTTCCTTTTCTTATTAAGTAGTTATCCTTTCATGACAGAGCTATTTGAGTCTCACTTGATTCTTACTCATGTGATAAAAATAGGAGCACACCGGAATTTGTAAATCTATTGAAGGGACAACTTCCAGCAAATGGATACTGTAACTGTAATAACAATAAACTTGCTAGAAAAATAGAGTAATAACCTACGTGCCAGCATTCTTCATACACCATCTTCACGGCAGATGAGTAATGTATAGGAACTCCATATATAGCCTTGGTAAGACTGATAATAGAACACTGCATATAGTGCTGGGGTCCATATTTTTCAAAAGATGTTGAAAAACTGGATTGGGCGCAGAGATGATCCATAAAATGATTTGAGGGCTGGGAAAAATGCCTCGCAGTAAGTCATGGAAGGAGCTCAATCTGTTTAGTTTACCAAAAAGATTATCAAGATGTGACTAGTATCTTCACAGAGAGCAAATACTGGGTATAAAGGGCTCATCAATGTACCAGAGAAAGAAATAACAGGAACCAAAGCCTGAATGTTGAAGCCAAATAAACCAAATTAGAAATAAAGCATTTTTTTTAAACAACGAGGGCAATTAACCACTGGACCAAGCCACAAAGGGAATAAAGAGCTTTTCCATTTTTTAAATCTTTAAATCAATACTGGATGCTTTCCTGGAAGGCATAGTGTAAGTTATTGGGTTCAATATAGGGGTAAACTGGTGAAATTTAAGGACCTGTGACTATACTGGAGATCAGAGTAGATAATAATATGACTAATACAAAAGACAAAAATGACTTGTGGGTGTTGATTTTCAAAATACTTTTGGAAAAAATTGCACAAAAATCCCCTAATAATTAACCATCCATTAATATATTAATTAAAATAGATCAGTAGGGGGTGAGAAGAGATGTTGTGACATGGATTAAAAACTGGTTAAGAATCACAGTCAACAGCTGCTCCACATCTGACAGTCAATGAGCCAGATTCTCTGATCCATTGAAGTTGCTTTCTGCTACTCTGGGAATGCACAGCAGCCACTAACTCAGATTAGCCGGCCAGTGGAGGATTTCCCCGAGTAACTCATGTCGCTTCTTCTCAGTGCCCTTCATAGTGGATGTGTCAGGAGAAAAGAGTGCGTCAAGGAAGTCTCTATCATGCAGCAATTTTTGATTGTCAGAATAGCATCTTTATGTCACAGCTGGGCGTATAAAGTACACCAGCCCTGAGGCTGCTCTGCTTTATGCCAAGGATTGGCCTGGCAGCTAGATGACCCTTGGATAAGCAGGACAAAAAGTTGGTTCAAAACCCCTTTACCCCACTTTACATCCTGCACTGACCACAGTGTAGCCAGACCAAAAAATCTGGCTTTTAACATCTTCAACGCTCTGCTTCTGACATCAGGCTGGTTGAATGGTGAACCAGACAGAAGAATGCAACCTATACCACTCCCTCTGGATTTTCCCTGGAATTCTTTCAGCTAAGTGCTGCCAAATTCTGAACCTGCTTGGCGTGTGTGATCTAAGGAGATCACAGCCTGAGGTGGTATGACTAAATATAGGCTATAGTACAAAGATGTCTTCATGGAGCAAGAGTCTTCCTGGCATAGAAGAAAGCTTTTTGGCAAACACACTTAACACGTAGCTCATATTTGGAATGCTGGCACCTTGGCTGCTGAAAAGAGAAGGGAGAAAAACCAAAACAAAAAAACAGTCCGTCCCCCCGAAACCCCCCCCCAAGATCCCTAAGATTTTCTGATAAAGCAGTAAACCTGCTAAATGGGAACAGAATTTCACTACCACATAATAAAATGCAGTGATAATTAGACATGTTAAACCAGAATGTGACTTTTCCACCACTACACATAATGTGAAACCTCATGTAGAAATGGCTGGTAAAGGAATAAACTTATTACAAGGAAGATTTGCTATACTGCCAGGCAATAATCTAGTGGGTCACCACTGAATAAAGTTACTTTTATAAGTTACCTCTTTTGTTTGGGTATGAAAATGCATAGAATGGTGAAACCCACTAAAATTATTACCACTTTGAAAGCTACTCTTAGTAATGAACTATTTGCGAAAGACTCACCCTTCTGAAGCAGTTTTAAGTCAAAGCTCAAACCCCCTTAATGAACAAAATTGGTAGACTTGCATCTAGAACTGGTTGGAAATTTTCTGACAGAATATTTTTCAGGTGAAAAATGCTGACTCATTGAAATCTAGTCATGCTATGGGAATGTGTCATTTTCAACAAAACTTTAGCCAGGACCAGGCTTGTTCCCATTGGAAACTTGCCTGGTTTTCTGCCAGCTTGCCCACCCACCTGCCTTGCTGTCTCATTAGCAGGCCTCCTAGCGTGATACCAGGAAGCCCACTGTCAGTGAACAGGATGTGGGCTGCCATGCCCAGTGTTGGAGCAGGCGTCAGTTGCCAGGTATCAGAGCCAAGAGTCAGAACCAGCATGAGAGGCCAGGTGCCAGAGCCGAGGGTCAGCACCAAAGTCAGAATCAGGACTACGAGCCAAGGGTCAGGACTAGGTTACCTGGATTGAGGCAATGCAGGAGCAGGAGCTATCACAGATATGGATGAATTCACTGAACAGCCACTGAACTATTGCTGCTGTATCTTTAATTTATACAATGACATTATAATATTCTCCATATTATTATTCATCATCATGTTCCTTATGGATCGTATCATCTTCTTTGCTTTTTTGACCACAACTGCACATGGAGCAGACTAGAGGTCTTCTTCAGGTGTCTACAGTGATACACAGCTTCTTTTCTGGGCTGATCCCAGTAATATAGAGCCCTATTAGGTATATGAGCAATTCAGGTTTTTTTCCTGCAGTGGTTATTACTTTGCATTAATTAATATTGACATTCATCTGCCATTGTGTCACCCATTCACCTCGCTTGGTTAAGTCCTGAAGAAGTTCTGCTTTCTTCTCTGGGTTTGACTATCCTTAAATGACTTTGTGCCATCTGCAAATTTTGCTTCATCATTGCTCCCCATCCTCCTTCTAGGCCATTAACAAATATATTACACAACAACCAGACCTAATACAAAACCTTTGCTGTTAACCTTTTGCTGTGGAGAAAGTTATGCCCGTTCGCTGTTTCTATTTCTTAGCCAGTTTTTATCCATGACAACACTTTGCCTCTCACCCCATGACTACTTGGTTTCTTTAGCAGCTTTTTATGAAAGACTTTGTCAATGACCTTTTGAAAGTCTAAGTAAATTCAGATCAGAGAAATGAAGAAGAGCTCTGTTTAAGCTCAAAATCTTGTCTCTCTCACTAACAGAAGTTGGTCCAATAAAAATGTTACCTCACCCAACTTGTCTTTCTAATAGCTTGGGCCCAACACAGCTATACCAACTCTGCACACATAAGTAAATTATGTCAACCAGTATACCAGCTAGTATGTGTCACAATAGTTTGCCTTGTCTACTCTTGAAGTTTTAAATGCTGTTAGTTAAGACATTTTAGCTAACATATTTTTTAAAAAAACCACTTTTTAGGCAACTCTGAACAAGCCCAATGGGTCTCAGGTACAGGTTCAAGTGTCCAAAGCTGGTGGACTGCATTACAAAATCAAGTAATGCAGGCTTAAGCATAGGAAAATATTTAAACATCTAATTTTCCAAAAAATGCTTGCAAAGCACGTGGACAGGAATTGTGTGCTAGAATGCTTTTTCCTGGTGTCATGTATTTTTCCCCCATCCTGTACGATATCATTTTATATCATTTATGCAAGGTAAGTGTTTACTTCAGAACCAGAGATTTAGGATCCAAACATACAAACAAACAAACTGCCCACCCAGAACAAAAAAGCCTCTGAACATGTTAAATATGGAAAATGAATTTGACCTTGTTTATAATCAAAATAGATATAGCTCTATCACTCTGCATGCACAGACTGTACATTAACTAAAACTAGTGCAGTTAGCAATAACATTCAGTTAGGAAAAATAATAAAATATTTAAATCTATGAAGCCTCTGATATCCTGACTATTTGCTAGATGTCTTTTTTTTTCTTAGTACAAATCTCTGATGTGAAATGCAAGTGGGTGCAAGAACAGCGTGTGATTTGTCCCACTGAACATGAACCGAGTTGGCACTTTTGAGTTCTCAGTATGGCTCCAAGGAAGAAGCTGTGGATTCAAGCCTCACAAGCAGATTTGGGCTTGTAGCCACTCCTGACACCATTATACAGAGGAGATAACAGATTTACAACCTTTTCCCTGAAATATTCAACTGAGATGCTTTGACGTTGCTCAATGGAAGTTAAAAATGCTAGGGCACTTAGGGACACGCTTTCAAGAGCTCAGCACTCAATAACTCCCATTCTGAAACTTTATGGTCAGATTTTCAGAAAAGCTCAACATCCAGGTTGCTGAAAATCTGATCTTTTATGAATAGGGTAGAGGATTATCCTTGTACGTAATTTAGATTTCTCGCAAACATTCTCTCTCTAAATAAGTTCTTGGAGGATATATACACTACTTTTTAAATTTGCGGTAGAAAGCTAGTCTGGAGGAGTCTGGTGAAACTTTGGGTACAATTTTCAAAAGCACCCAGGTGATTTAGGAGCCTGAATCTCATTGAACATCAAGATTTTGAAAATCCCACTTGAAAGCCAATGAGATTTAGGCTCACGTAGGTGCTTTTGAAATTTTAACTCTTTAGCACTGAAGGTCCACCTAGAAGCAGACAGAGCTCCCTTAGTTCAAGGAAATGCCTTGTGCAATGCTCAAAGAAATCATAGAATCGTAGGATTGGAAGGGACCTTGAGAGATTTTCTAGTCTAGTCCCCTGCACTCAAGGCAGGACTAAATATTATCTAAACCTTATAAATGACTCCTTCTGTGCTTCTTTACCATTGTCACATGGCTGTTCTACTGTTCACATCTGGGAGACCACAATGAATTTCACAGCACATTTACTATGTGACTGGAATTTAGTTCACGGTCCTGGTAAACGTGCTTTGTGATTCTTTGAGTATGAAAAACATTTATAAATTGTATTCCACTCTGTGCTCTCCTCTGTAGACTGCACGTTGCTAATCCAGGGGGTTCAGAACAAAGCACCAGTAGGGCTTGTCTAATTTAATTTTAGCTTTGATATTTCATCACGGAAACCAACTAAATTGCAGATATGGCACTAACCTAGTGGGGGAACTGAGTGTTTGACCATCACCAGGGCCTCTGCCTCCTCAGAGATTTTCCTTGGGTAATAGGTGATTTCGCCAGTGAAAATTTAGCCCCCAGGATTTATGAATTTAGAAATCTATTCCCAAAGGCAATTCTTCATAGCTGTTTACATAGCCTCTCATTATTTCACACAAAATAGAACACAGGTGCACATTTATTAACAGCTTATTAAAAACAGTAGTTTCTCCCCGAAATGTCATTCAATCCAAAATCTCACTTCTGGAATGCTGTCCTGTCCTGACACATTCTGGAGGTTTTCCATGTCTGAAAGGAAAGCGAATCATGTAGCAAATTCACAGTGTTCTGTCATCTCATTATCCATTGCTAACATTCAAGATGATGCCTGGAACTGAACTGTAGTTGGTGCCCAAGAAATTGTATCTTTAATGCCAGTGACTGGCTTGCTGAATTTTGAAAACCAGGCTATTCAATTTCACAGTTGTCTAGTTTCTATATCTCTTTTCCTTTGCTTAGTTTTCAGTTTTAAAAAAATCTTAGGTATTTTGGTGCAAGGAGCTAATTGTTAAACCATGCTCCCCTTCCTTCTTTCACTATGTAATAAAACACTTTACTATGGGTAATGCCTATCCTGAAGAAATTAAGCATGAGATGATGAGAGTTGCTTGCTATCTACTTCACTGTTCAATAAATCAGTGTAACAGCCTACTAGACAAACAGACTATGGAAACGGAAAATGAAAGAATTAGGATGTGTTCAAGTGTATGGTTTGTTTGGAAAACTATTAGATAGAATCCTCCGGAAAACACCCAGTTTTTGTGTATTTTAGTTGAGTAGTGAAACGGATTCCTTAGTCAGAATAGCCAGTGATCAAAAACTGCAACTTTAAGATTTGTGCAGGAAATCACTATGCACCAATTAGTACTCTAATACATAGATGTCTGTACAGAGATTTAATTAAAAGTTTTTGCAGCCATATCATCTAGGGTTATGATCCTGAAGGCAGATTGGGCTTGCTCAGTGTTTATATGGCAGATACTAGAGGAAATCTGGTGCTGTAGGAAGTGGAGTTGGTGATTTGGCAGGTGGCACTCTTTCAGTTAGTATTGAGCCGATGCCCCAGTATTATATTAGGAGTCAGGATTAAAACTCATACATTCATGGTTCCTAGCCCCAGACCCCATGGCTGTAGTTTATGTTGCCTATCTAAAGATGTGTTACAGTATTTTTTTTAAAAAAGCCAAATGTAATATAGTCATGTTGGGCTGGCAATTTAACTAGACAAACTGAGGACACTATCAGGTCTAATTTGCCATCTCGTAGCGTTTAAAATTCTTACCAAATCAGTGTCCTCATTATGTCTTAGCTTTGAAGCATTACTGTGGTTCTTGATTAGTAACAGGACAGCTAGTTCAAGTGGAATAAGTACTAGTGGTGTAAGAAAATGACTTTTTTGAGTGATGAAATTGCACTGTAACATATTCACACATATTCTAGGCTAATTTACGGCTTAGAACTTTTGCTTTTCATAAGATTCCTGAAAAATGGATGATTTGCATCAAAGCATGGGAACTTCATTGTAGAAAAGTGGATCTTTAAATGACATTTTGAAATTAGATTTTTTTAAAAACTGTTCAAGTTTTCACTCAAAAATAGGTTCTATTCTTAAGTGATGATCTCAGAATTTTGTGTCCCCCCAACCAAAATTTTGTCATTTTATGCATTCAGACAAAAGGCCAGACCCTCCAATACTGTCCAGCCACTTTGCACCACTCAAGTGGCACAACAGGCTGGATTCTGAACATAAATGGACAGTAGAGACTTTCCCCTCTACTGGGAACTTTCTGCTGGTATAAACCCAAGTCAGGTGGCTTCTTCACCAGCTGCTTCCCATTCAGCTTAGCATTCAGGGTATGGTGGAGGAGGGAGAGGATATGGTGGGGGTCTTGCAACGCATAGCTCTACTATGCTGATCCTTTACTGGAGTAAATAAAGCAGCACTTAGGCTGTTCTAGTTAACATCAAGGTCGCATAGCCTCAGGGAGCCCCAAATGGCTCTCAGATGCCCCTCCTGTCTCCATGCTAAACTGAGGTTGGATGAAGGGGAAAATTGAGTCTGAAATATGAAAACCTCCTTAAAAGATTACACATATTTCACACATTCCTAATAGTAACCAACCCAAACCTCATCCCAATCCTAGAGCTAAATCTTTTATAAAGATCTTATTGTTTTAGATAAATTTGCCCATATTTCCTCCCTTACTGTTGATGTTTAAGTTGCAGATCCCAGCAGCTGTGGCAAATTTTCTGCTGCTGGGCCTCACCATCTATGCATGTTGTGTGCTCTGCCTGCAGGTATGTGGTAGTAATGTTGTACTATTTCCAGAGTGTTGGCGGATTTGTAAATCTAGGATGTTTCAAGATTAGCTTTTTGATTTGCTCTGCTGTAGAATTGATGGCAATTAGGATAAACCCTGACATCTAGAAAGCTGAAGGAAGGCCTGAGATGATACTGTAAATGTTATTTATACCCTTGATGGTGTTTTCACAGTTTCATGGCTTTTTAAGGGCAGAAAGGACTTTATGGTTACCTTGTCTGACCTGATTCATAACACAGGCCATAGAATTACACCAAGTGGCTCTTGCATCAAGCCCATAACTAATGTTTTCCCATAACAGTGAGATTAAGTGTTCCAAAGGAACAGCATCTCTTTTAAACCATGACATTTATGTTTTGTTCTGTGCCCCAGGCACAGACACCTGGGGGAGGGGGGCAGGGAGAGGGAGTTTGGGGGAAAAAACCCACATTTGACCCTCATTAACACTGAATATTGGTAATCCATTTTTGGGAGTGGGACACCTAATATGTAAGGATCTGATGCCAAGAGCTACATCTGACTTGAATATGCAAGCCTTCTGTATATGTGCTTAATTCAGTGCTACTGAAGTCAACGAAGATACTCACATTCCCTTCACTGAGGATTGGTTCAAGCAGTACTGCAGATAAAACAAAAACAAAAAGCACACCAACAAAAAACATCCTCAAACATAAATATTAACTAAGCCAATACATGTTTTACCAATATGTATGTTTACATCTTTGATGTTTTAATGGTACAAGGCCTCTTCTGAAACAATGTATATAGTTCAGAATACCGTGTACTGTTTTTAAGTCACAGAATGGATGTACAAAATATGATGTATTATTTTCCTTCCAAAACTTTTCACTACTTGTTTAAGTACTACTTGGTATTTACCAGTTACAGTTTTCTAGGTTAACATCATATCCAAGAAAGGGGGAAAGTCCCAAAATATAATAAGGATCTAATCATCTTTCCAGTGAAGTCAATGGGAATTTTGACACGCCAAACATCTAAATGCATCTAAAAGCAATGCAAATGCAAATCAGTACTAATGCAGAAACATAACTATCATAATAAGGCATGCACAAGGAGTTAAACACAAAGCTTTCACTTTTGTTTGAAGGAAAACAAGTTAGTGTAATTGTCCATCTGTTGATAGCAAGACTTGGAAGGCCTTAGACTGCTGACAGAGCAGTTAATGGCTCGTCATTTGATTATTATTTCAGGTCTTTTATCTTTTCCTCTTCTGTAGGACGATATCATGCAGAAGTCTCCTCTTTAAAAAACAAATTGCTGTTGCTACCATTAGTATAACCTTTTGTTATTCCAAATTTCTGGTTGCTGACGTCAGTGTATGGCTTATTTTAATGGAAATAAGCCCTCGCCCCAATGTATCAAAACAAGAAGACAGCCTGGGGTGTGGTACAAGAACAAGGTTAGATAACGTACCAACAGCATCAAATGGTAAGAAATATATTGGCAAGAGCACTTCAACTACCCATGCTTTGGAAAACACTGATTTCAAACAATTTGATGCAACCAAATAGCATAATGCTTAATTATTTTTCCATATAAAAACAATGTAACTATTACTATTATTATTATTCTGTTTCTATGCATATTGTGGTAGCACGCAAAATGTGCTAGGCACTTTCCAAATATTTAGGCAGTTGCCTTCCCTGTCTAGAAGAACTTTCATTTGAATAGTAGACATGCCACAACAAGTAAGAACCACAACAACTGGTAGAAGAAACAGGAGGGTGGGCAGAGCACGAGCCCAAAATGTCATATGGTTACTTAGCTGTTGTGTGCATCTTGTTACAAACCATGTTCTCCAATACATACAAAGTTCCCAGCCAACTCAGCCTTAGAACTGATTAGGAATTTGCTGATGAAACATTTTAAATTGGAAAATACTGATTAGTCTAAACAGACTTTTCACAGAAATGTATGCGTTTTGATGTAAATGTTACTGGGAAAGTTTCTTAGGTCCAGGATGGACTTTCTGAAAAAGCAGAGCACGTTCTGGAAATCCCAGAATACCCTAGTGGTTAGAACACTTACCTTGGGAAATGGGAGTAGCAGATTCAAATCAGGCACAGCAGCAACCTGAATGTGGTTCTCCCACATCTCAGTTGTGTGTCCTAACCGCCAGGCAATTGGCTATTATGGGGCAGTGCCTCTCACCTTCCTGTGCATACTTTTGAAAGGTCTTGGTTTTTGTTCTGATGTAGAAGAGAAACTCAAAACTCCTTCCAGAGCAAAGTTTCTCCTCACCATCTAACCACCACCCTTTATTGTCCATATGTAAGGACCTTCATTTTCAGTTTTTACTGAAAAATTCCTGGGTTTTACAAAAGCTATTTTTTTTACTGATTTTTCACCCAAATTTTGGACCACTCAGGTACCTGAAAACGCTGATTATGTTAAGAAAATCCAATCCATTATATTAGGTAGTTGTGTTTGTATAAGTAATAAACAGGTGTAAATGTAAGGTAAATGTGAGGTTATCTGTTAAAGAAAGGCTATGTAGTGGAAAATACACACATATGAGCGTGCATATGTGTATATATTCTGTTAATGTACAGTTCATTACATAAATCACCTCATAAAACTATTTTTACTTTCAATAAATGTATTTTTATCTCCTTGTTGCTTCTTTTCTGTTCTACCATCCCCCAGTATTAATCCTCATCGTTACCCAGAAAATGGTGAAGTAAATTTTTGCACTGATTTTTACCCATTTTTAAAAAAAATAAACACTGATAAATGTTGGGGGAAATTTGAAAGAAAATAAAAGCTAAAACGATGGACTTAGTCCATATGACAGATGCTCTCTGTTATGTGTTATATTATGTTTGTGTTCTTGTCTCCCTTTGGGGCTTGTCTACACTTGGAATGCTAAAATATCTGTAGTGCTTCAGTGTAGACACTGCCTATGCCAATGGAAGGAGTTCTATTGGCATATATAATATGCCTCCCTGAAAGGTAGTAGGTAGGTCAACAAAATTCTTCCATCAGCCTAGTGCTGTCTGTATTTGGGGCTAGTTTGGCTTAACTACATCACTCACTACATCAGGCACATAGCTGGGTTGATTTAACTTTTTAGTGTAGACCAGGCCTTATTCTCTCTAAATTCTCTCAGCAGGAAATTATAAGGTTCATGCTATAAATGACATTAGAAGCTGGAATATGTGACACAATGCAAGATTTAACATGCATCTTGTAATTGATGCCTTTCTTTACCTCCCCCCAATCTTGGTGTTCTGGTACCCAATCCTGCTGTTTTATATTCACGTAGTTTCCATTGAAGTCAAAAGAAGTTATGTATGCGGAAAGACCTGCAAGCAGAAGTAAACCCTTTGGGGTCTGGTAAATAGATGGAGGAGAACAAAAGGAAGTAGACCAGATTTTTCTCAAAGAACACAAGAAACTTTAGGATCTGGACAATGTTTGGCCTAACATAACTACCTTTTAAAAATGTATCTTAATCCCATTTTTCTGCTTTTTCTCCAGACCCTTCGATTCCCTTCCTCTCCGGAAATAAATTTAGTTGTCTCTTAAATTTATGTATAGGTTTTGTTTCAGTTGCCATTGATCAGTAACTTATTCCATATGCTTCTTGCCTTTAGTATGAAGTAGTTCTACATGAGGTTCCTCTTTAGTTATTAGAGATTATGCCCCTGGTTTTGGAGCTGCCTAAACAATTGTGAAAAATGTATCTCTACTAGGTACCAACACCCTTCGCGAGTTTGAAAAAATCTATTTATTGTATTACCTACGTTTTTTTCTTTTTCACTGTGAATAAGCTTAGCTCCCTTTATTCTTCTTCACAATTTATGTTCTTCAGTTCTTATCTTTTTGCTGGACAATGTTGTGTCCCCCCCAGGGCTTTCTGTGGTATTACCCACAGTATTTTGGTGGAATCTAATGAGTGCCAGATCAAATAAGAGTACCACATCTCTTTTGTAGACTTATTATGCTGCAGATATAGGGATGGTTATGGCATTTGGCAATTTTAAAAACACTGCTTCTCGTTCATTAACTGAAAATGGGCAAATGTTGATAGATCATATGTTTTGGTAACAAATGCTTCACCCAATCCCAATAATATTTATTACTTATATAGCCCTTTATGTCTCCATATCACTTTTCAAACACTAATTCATCCTTGTCATACCCCTGTGATATGGTATGATCCCCTTTTATGATGGGGGACCTGAAGCAGAAGTTAATTTATTTTCATAAGTGACACCGAATGTCACTAGCAGAATCAGGAATGGATCTCAAGAGTTTCTTGCATCTAATTCTCAAATAAAACAAATTGTTACACTGTCTGGAGGAGTGGTTCATGACTATGATTGCCAAACTGGTTGTATGTTCTATAATTAGATTTCACCAATCCAGTAACAAGAGTGAACTGCTAAAGCACTATCACAGTCTTACCATGGAGTCACAGACAGTCCCCTTTGGCATTCCAGTCTATTTTGCCACCCAGCCAAGCTGGACTTAGTGATAGTGGGTTGCTATACACCAAAGATCACAAAATATTCAGGTTACTGCCAGTCCTAAGAGACTAGTCACTTACTGCAGGTCAACTTGTACCTTAGATCTCTCACCAAAGAAAATGCTTATAGCCAATCCTGTAACAAACTAACTAAAGATTTATTAATTAGGAAAAAGAAATGAGAGAATTATTACAAGGTTAAAGCAGGCAAACATATATACACAAATGAGTTACAGTTTTTTATTTTTAAAAGTTGACAGAGTAGTAGTAATCTGTTAGCTCTGAATGTCTTTTAGGGTTAACCCAGGTTGACCCTGCGAATCTCTGCTTCTGTTTTGTAGCTCCAGCCCTGTGACAGTCCAAACAGCAAAAAAGACTAAAAGTTTTCTTGTCAGCTATTTTTATTTCTTTCTGCCAGAATTCAAGCTGATGGGATGAGCCCTTTTGCATGTAACTTCTTCATGGTGTGAGGGGGCAATTAACAAAATCTTTGTATTGTGATATTCCACAGCGGCCCATTTAGTTTTGATAGTCTTCTTGATGGGCAGGAGGTTATCTCTGCTGACTTGGTTAACAGTTTCAGAGCAAACATTTTTATAGTTATGAAGTGAAAACTTAATATCACCTATAATATGTGATAAAGATATTATAAGTGAGATTAATGCATGCAGCAACTTACAAGTATACCATAAAGTCTAAACACTAAACACATTGTTATAAATTCCATACCTTTCTTATTCAAACTAACACATAGGTGAAACAGACTGGTTTCCCGCAATGAATCTGTCAGTGCTTAAGGCCTAAAGCCTTGACAAGAGCTGCCACCTGTCTGGCCAGCGTCATACAAATGCTTTTGCATTTTTCTGTTCTAGTTTCAGTGTTTTTTCCTCCTCTACCCTCTTCTCGTCAAAAGACCAGTTCTTTCCAAAAGAAAATAGATATAAGTACAGAATAACAATGATTCAAGGACATTTGTAGTGCCCCAGCTGGTCATTATTTCCCACTAGTGTTTGGCATTCCATAAAACCTCTGGAATTTTCAACATTTTTATCTTGAAATTTTAGATTTAACAAAACTTTTCCAAGTTTAACAGAATATATGTCTCCTTAATTTAAACTTCCCCCTTTTCTTTCAAAAATATTTTTTAATTAAATGTTCAAGTAAATGGAAGCCTCAGGTATTAAAAAATTAAGTTTTATAGTTTGAAAGGAATTCTTGCACTGATTTTAAGACTATCAGAGAAAGGAAGCAGAAAAAAACCTAAATTCATGTTTTGCCAGAAACAAGTTGAACTAGCACCTCAAACGTTTTGAATTAGGTTGTATATCTAGAACCCATGATTTTCTTAAAGGCATTCTGTCTTCATAAAAAGGAGTTTTCCCATCCCTAGCACTTTGTCCAAGTTTCAATACTAGCCCAGAGCCAACTGAGGTTCTTAAAAATCTCATTTGACAGCACAGCACACAGTTGTAGTGTCAGCAAAATGTTATGTATTCTCAATTACTTATAATTTAACCTTTCTTTTGACATTGAAAAGGTATAGAATACAGGAATTACACCTTTCTGGTAATTATCTATATCCCTCCACCAGAGAGGAAAGCATTCAATTTTTTTCAGCACTGTTAGTATGATAACATACTGCTGCAAAATTCATTTATTAAATTATTATTATATCATATATATGATAATATACAATCATTCTGATGATAGTTTATAAATGTAGTACAAATCCTCTTCCAATCAAAAGTTTATATTTAAAAACTCTCCAGATAGCTTGTATCACTATTCTGTATATTATGCAAGGTGACTTTGAAGGATTTTTATTGGATGGAGACTTTGCATTTCAAAGTGCACAAGGTTTACAATCAGGAGATATACTTTACATTTTTATGTGGGAGCAAAATCGCTAATGTAACAGCCAGTATCACTGGTAAATTATTTCCTACTGTGTAGATGCCAAGCTACAGAAATATAAAGGAAAAGTGTGTACACATTTTTGTTAAACATATTTTCGTTACTGATAACAAATTGTATTATTTTTTTTACTGAGGCTTATTCTTCAATTTTTAGTAAAACACAAAACATTTTATGCGTTTATTTTTTTTAAAGTGGATATATTTTGATGTACATCATTTTATACTGAGACTCACTTATTTGAAGGAAAGAGTTCCTGTAATGTTGGCAGCACTTCCAAACAAATATGAAGCATTATTAGAGATTACAATGGGAAATTCAGCAGTAAGGGTAAAGCAGGCTGCTCAAAGTAAATGATTTTGAGTCACTGCTGTGCCACTTTTCCTAAGATTATTTAATTGACATTAGGCCTGATTGCCCCTCCTGTGGGAAAACCTAAAGGAGAGAAAACAGCCACAAATTTGCTTCTCCTTGCAGAGTTTTCTTCAAAATTTGGACCATTTACACAGAAGCCCTGTGTCTCCACAGCTGCTCTGAGTCTCTCTAGCACCTCGTCCCCTCTCATTAACCCCTCATGCTACCTGGCAGTATGACATTCCTCAGAACCTCCCTTAAAATGGGCTTTTAGCTGTATTACATATCTGAGGGAATCTATTTTGGATATGCAAAAAGAAAAGGAGGACTTGTAGCACCTTAGAGACTAACATATTTATTTGAGCATAAGCTTTCGTGAACTACAGCTCACTTTATCGGAATGCATCCGATGAAGTGAGCTGTAGCTCACGAAAGCTTATGCTCAAATAAATTTGTTAGTCTCTAAGGTGCCACAAGTCCTCCTTTTCTTTTTG
This sequence comes from Chelonia mydas, assembly GCF_015237465.2. Lineage (NCBI taxonomy): Eukaryota > Metazoa > Chordata > Testudines > Cheloniidae > Chelonia > Chelonia mydas. The sequence continues at coordinate 103,262,363 of NC_057849.1, read as the reverse complement.
CCGATAGACACTAACACAGCTGCTACTCTGAAACCTGTCATTATTTTGGATATGGTGTGGGTTGGGGGGGCATGGATGATATGCCTCACCTCCAGCCCCTCCCCTGACCTGCCCACTCTTCTTCTGCCTTCCCAGTGCCTGTTCTCGTCCCTGATGAGCACCCTGGCCTCATGGAGAACCTTCTATGTGAAAGACAGGGAAAGGGGAAACAACATTGGGTGATAGATAACCTTTCCCCACCTCTCTCCATCCAGGAGCAGAAGACCTGCATGAGGAGGACACCCTGATCAGGCCCATTGTTAGTTAAACATAATTTAAATTACATTTGTGGAACCATCAAGATAGTTCATTGCATCAAGTTATTATTTTAATCAGGCTGCTAGTTCCTGTAGTCTCTTGGCAACAGCACAAAAATAGCTTTCCCTTGTGAATAAAGACCAATCTGCACTAACAAATTAGAAATGTGCTAAAGACAAAATAAACAGATTGGGGGGAGGGGGGAGGCAGATCTTCAGCCTTGCTTTTGTGGCACAGGCAGCTATTATATCCGCCAAAGCAGCTGGTGGAGGATTCCACCAGCATAGGGGGAAATCGAGAGAAAGAGCTGCATAGCAGATTCTACCCTAACATTCCTTTTAGACATCAGTGTTGGAGGTATGTCTGAGGGAACGAGGGTATGGCCAGGACGCTTCTGTGCTGTGGTGATGTGCTCAGATGGTCACTTAAGGCTGACATCAGACAGTGAGAATACTGCTGAGGCACAGTCATGCCCCAGATACCCCAGCACATAGAGGAAATACGAAGGCTGCACTGTCCATGAGGATATTGCAATTTGCTTCCCCAGCATAACTGACCTGCTCTGTGGACTAATGTGGAAGGCTTGGTAGGACTATGGCTCAGCACACTCTGGATGCATCTTTATTAGAAAAAAAAAGACATGTTCTTACTTCAGGTTAGCTAACACATGGTAAATAACATGAAGTGAAAACCTAGTGAAGAAATGTCAGTTTGTAGCTTTCACATGTGGTAGCAGGTCAAAGAAAAGACCTAGGTGAATCCTAGCGTTTAGCTTGACATATATTAAAACTACAACTGCCTTGCCTTTATTAGGCTTTTACCTCATGATAGTTACCACATGTTAGTGAACACATGTTGGCTCGTGTGTAGGAGGTGGCCATAGTCCCGTCTTCTTTTCATCCTCATTTGGGACAAGATATAGTCCACACTATAAAAACTTTTGAGAATTCATCATTTCAAAGGAAAAGTACTGCTTACTGAACCACCATTACTCTGGGGGACTGAAGGGACTGTGGCATTTATGAAAAAATCAGTGACAGGCATTCAACCATAGTGATTGGCTTCCCTTGGTTACATTTTCAAGGCTACCTTCACAAGGATAAGGGCTTGAATGTTACTTCATAAAAAAAATAACGCTGATATTCTCCTTTAAATGTTGCATAAACCCTAGTACGGCCTGCAGAATTAGATGGCAGGCCAAGAGCATAAAAAACATTTTATTTGGTTTATTTGACTTTTGGCTCTGATTTTAACTCTGTTTCCTAAAGAATTTGCATGTCTGAGATTAGCAAGCACATCAGTTTGACTGTGGAATAGTCTTCCATGAGAGGTTACGGAAACATTTGTTTACTAACTGAAGTTGTTATTATGCATTAAATCATTCCCAGGGAGAAAATGATTCTATATGATTTCTTGAGAGTTTTGGGCCTTTCTTCCAGAGCAATGACCATTCCAAAAGCAAACACCTCAAACATGTCACATATACTTTAACTCCTCACAGGAAACATACAACTCACAAATGAGTGATGTCTAAAAAGTGGTCAAGTTTTCATTTATATGCATTCCAGTATAAACTGTCCTAGAGTCCCCAGTGCTCACTACTTATCAGTTTTGACTTCAGTTTTTAAAAATTAATAAAAAGGCAACAGTGAGCTTTGGGAGACGCTATGACCATGAGCCAATTCATACTCTCATTGAAGTCAACAGCAAAATTCCCATTGACTTCACTGAGGTAGGATTGGGCCCCTAGTCTCCAAAGAAGTGACCACACCACAGATTAATATGTTACTACTGCGGTAGGTATGCACATGCATTTTTATTTTTCTTGCTTTTCTTCTAGTTACAGTGCTTAATGATGTAACCAGAATTTAATGATTTCCCACATACAGTGTAAGTAGGCATAGATCATTATTTAACACTTTGATAGAACATGTTATGACTGAGCACAATGTGGCATTCTAAGCTGGGAGTCACAGCATTTGCCCCAGACCTGAGAAGATTTATTCAAGTGCTTAAATTTGTGAACTAGTCTCATTGATGTCACGGTGTGTTCAGTTAAGCACTTACATGTCTTTGCAGGATTAGGGCCTAAGCTATAACTTTTCTTGCTTCTGGAGGTTTAAGCAGACTCAATGATAAATGTAATTTGCAAGGATTTAGTCAGACATCTCCCCTTAGCTTTAATATTAATCATATGGCTATCTACATATGGGTAGGAATTATTCTGGGGAAGTACTATGGCCTGTATTATACTGGAAGTGAGACTAGATTATCACAATGGTTCCTTCTGGCCTTGGAATCTATGAATCCTTGTGTATTACACTGAACATGTATCCCCCTTGTTACTTGAATTGTATTTGATGATTAAGAGCTCTATGGGGTACAATATCTTTTATATCTTGGAGTATCTTTGTCTCTTCCATTCCTTCATGTATTCCAGGGCTACTCTGAGGTCATATTGGGCCCTCCATAAATCATGAATATTACAAAGAGCAATATAACCTTGGCTTATATTAATGGTCCCTAGGAACTGGGCCCACTGTGATAACAAGGTTTGTGTATCCTTACGACGCTTTCTATCATTATGAAACTATAATAACGTATAATATATGTGCCCACATTGACAGTGGGGATTATTTTCTTACAAGTTCAATTTGCAAAAATAACCCTTCTAAAGCGTGGCCTGTGTAACAGGTGAGATAAGGAGATGGCATCCTTAAATGTAAACCACTATTGCACCAGGGACTGGTAATGCATCCTTACGTAGTTATTCAGAAGTAGAGCTGGTTGGAAAGTTTTTTGTCAAAATAGTTTCTCTTTAGAATTCACAGATTCATCAAAATGGAAACATTCAGTGAAGATGGTTTGATTTCAACAGAATTCCTTCAGAATCAGGCAGGATTCCGAGCACCCAACTGCTCGGCATCCCAAGGACTTCCAAAGTCCATGGATTCAGGACAGCCCACCAAGCAGAGTGACCACAGGGCTTCCATGATTAATGGCTACAAGACAGACAGCCAGGCAGACTATCCTGGACCAGGGTCTCCTGCTCTGGGACAGCCTGCCTGGTTGGTTGAAATGGAGCCAAGAAACTGGAAGGCCTGGGAGAGCCATCTCCCAGGCTCCCAGGCCAGTGATGCTCCCAGAGCTTCGAGGCTCCCTGCTCTCCTTCAGCCTCCTAGGTGAAATTTCATTTTGAAATTATCAAAATGAAATACTTTCATTTTTTTTTCCAAAACAATTTTACCCTCAGATTTCTGTTGTGTGGAGAATGTACAAAGTTGTTATTTTTATTCCAAACTGGAACAAAAACAAATCTGGAAATATGGAAATGCTCTGTCAAATGGAATTATTGTTCTCCACCCAGCTCTACTCAGAATTTTAGGGCAAATTGGAAATAAGACAAAATAAACTAGAAGTGTCACAGGACTTGACTCTTAAGCTCTTTAAAGTGTAGACCTGGACACTCTGCTCTATTAGTATGATATGTAAAGAATTACTTTCAGTTGTGAAAAGTTTAGCACAACATCTTCTAGCTTGGCCCATGGGTAGGTTTCCTTTTGGCTCATCTTAGAAGAGCTTCTGCTTTTGCACCAATGAAAGCCAGCGTAAGTATCACCTTCGGTAATGTCGAAGAGACACTTTTCAAGTCTGGTTACCAGCTGACAATTAATTCCACTGTATTTTCTTTAGGGACACCTTATATCAGTCAAGTATTTTTAAAGCCATATATTTCCAAAGGATGGAGTTTAGGTTTGTGAGAAATCATTGTGCAAAAGGGATTTGTTTACATGCAATGTATGACCAGTGGATTTGAATAGTAAATATATCAATCTAAATCTATGGATCATATGTGGCTGTGGTTTGGTAGGCTGGGGCCATTGCTAGAGTTGGATCAAAGGTAGTAGTTCTCAAACTGTGGGTCAGGACTCCAAAGTCAGTCATGACCCTGTTTTAATGGGGTCACGAAGGCTGGTGTTAGACTTGCTGTGGCCCGGGGCAGAAGCCCGAGACCTACAACCTGGGCCCCACTGCCCAGGGCTGAAGCCAAAGCCCCTGGGCTTCAGCACTGGGTGGGGTGGCTCAGGTTACAAGCCCCTGGCCTGGGGCAGCGGGACTCAGGCAGGCTCAGGTTTCGGTCCCCCTCCTGGAATTGTATAATAATTTTTATTGTCAAAAGGGGGTCATGGTGCAATGAAGTTTGAGAACCCCTGATCTAAGGTATACAATTTGGTGCAGAGAGCTGTGCCTGGAGACCGGCTACCGTGCTCCCAGCAGGGAGCGAGGATCTGGGACCCCAGTGGACAGCAGGGCTCCCTACTGATAGTGGGGAGCCCGGGCGGTAGCCCAAGCCATGAGCCTGGGTGGCAGCCCAGCTGAGGAGCTGGGAGCGGGCTTTTCTTGTGAATTTCAAAACTCCTGCTAAGCGTGAAATTGACAAGAATGACAGCCAACAGCAGATATAAGGAATGCAGTGTCTACACAAAAAGAAAAGGAGTACTTGTGGCACCTTAGAGACTAACAAATTCATTTGAGCATAAGCTTTCATGAGATAAAGCTCACTTCATCGGATGCATACAGTGGAAAATATAGTGAGGAGATTTTTATACACAGAGAAAATGAAATAATGGGTGTTACCATACAGACTGTAACAAGAGTGATCAGGAAAGGTGAGCTATTACCAGCAGGAGAGTGTGGAAGTATAACATTGTATAAGTATAATGTTCCATAAGGGGACATGCTGGATACATTGTATATGAGAGGGCATGCCAAAACATGTTACAAAGTATCTGAGGGAGCACACGTAGGGACAGCTTTTGAATGGAGAAGCAATTAAGATAGAGCCAGCACGTCTAAGAAGCAGGCATCAGAATGGAAGGTGTGAAGGGCAATTAGTTAAGTTAATTGGAAGCTGTTAAAGGAGATTGTTAAGGGTGGCAGGTAATTGAAGATACGTGACTGGTCTCAGGGATCTCGAAGGGTGGTGACTAAAATCTTTTTCTTCTTTTGTCTGTAACTTCTCTGTAACTTGTTCTCCAAAAAACTGTATAAATTAAGAGACACAAGCCCCACTCGGGGGGCTCACTTCTAAATGTATTAGCAGAGCAGCTTTGCTAATAAAACAGAGTGGTCTGATAAATTGTGAGTCTGAGTCAAACTTTGACAAGAGCAAGGGGCGAGGGGGAACCTTTTGTAATGATAATCAAGGTGGGTCATTTCCAGCACTTTACAAGAACAGTAGGAGGGGAAATAAACAAGGGGAAATAGTTTTACTTTGTGTAATGACACATCCACTCCCAGTCTTTATTCAAGCCTAAGTTAATTGTATCCAGTTTGGAAATTAATTCCAATTCAGCAGTCTCTCGTTGGAGTCTGTTTTTGAAGTTTTTTTGTTGAAGAATTGCCACTTTTAGGTCTGTAATCGAGTGACCAGAGGGAGAGATTGAAGTGTTCTCCAACTGGTTTTTGAATGTTATAATGCTTGACGTCTGATTTGTGTCTATTTATTCTTTTACGTAGAGACTGTCCAGTTTGGCCAATGTACATGGCAGAAGGGCATTGCTGGCACATGATGGCATATATCACATTGGTAGATGCGCAGGTGAACGAGCCTCTGATAGTGTGGCTGATGTGATTAGGCCCTATGATGGTGTCCCCTGAATAGATATGTGGACACAGTTGGCAACGGGCTTTGTTGCAAGGATAGGTTCCTGGGTTAGTGTTTTTGGTGTGTGGTGTGTGGTTGCTGGTGAGTATTTGTTCAGGTTGGGGGGCTGTCTGTAAGCAAGGACTGGCCTGTCTTCCAAGATCTGTTAGAGTGATGGGTTCTCCTTCAGGATATGTTGTAGATCCTTGATGATGTGTTGGAGAGGTTTTAGTTGGGGGCTGAAGGTGATGGCTAGTGGCGTTCTGTTATTTTCTTTGTTGGGCCTGTCCTGCAGTAGGTCAATTCTGGGTACTCTTCTGGCTCTGTCAATCTGTTTCTTCACTTCAGCAGGTGGGTATTGTAGTTGTAAGAACGCTTGATAGAGCTCTTGTAGGTGTTTGTCTCTGTCTGAGGGGTTGGAGCAAATGCGGTTGTGTCATAGAGCTTGGCTGTAGACAATGGATTGTGTGGTGTGGTCTGGGTGAAAGCTGGAGGCATGTAGGTAAGTATAGTGGTCAGTAGGTTTCCGGTATAGGGTGGTGACCATCGCTTATTAGCACTGTAATATCCAGGAAGTGGATCTCTTGTGTGGACTGGTCCAGGCTGAGGTTGATGGTGGGATGGAAATTGTTGAAATTATGGTGGAATTCCTCAAGGGCTTCTTTTCCATGGGTCCAGATGATGAAGATGTCATCAGTGTAGCGCAGTAGAGCAGGGGCATTAGGGGACGAGAGCTGAGGAAGCGTTGTTCTAAGTCAGCCATAAAAATGTTGGCATACTGTGGGGCCATGCAGGTACCCATAGCAGGGCAACTGATTTGAAGGTTTACTTTGTCCCCAAATGTGAAATAGTTATGGGTGAGGACAAAGTCACAAAGTTCAGCCACCAGGTTTGCCGTGACATTATCGGGGATACTGTTCCTGACGGCTTATAGTCCATCTTTGTGTGGAATGTTGGTGTAGAGGGCTTCTACATCCATAGTGGCTAGGATCGTGTTTTCAGGAAGATCACTGATGGATTGTAGTTTCCTCAGGAAGTCAGTGGTGTCTCGAAGATAGCTGGGAGTGCTGGTAGCGTAGGGCCTGAGGAGGGAGTCTACATAGCCAGACAATCCTGCTATCAGGGTGCCAATGCCTGAGATGATGGGGCGCCCAGGATTTCCAGGTTTATGGATCTTGGGTAGCAGATAGAATACCCCTGGTCGGGGTTCTAGGGGTGTGTCTGTGCGGATTTGTTCTTGTGCTTTTTCAGGGAGTTTCCTGAGCAGATGGTGTAGTTTCTTTTGGTAACCCTCAGTGGGATCAGAGGGTAATGGCTTGTAGAAAGTGGTGTTGGAGAGCTGCCTAGCAGAAATCCAGTTTGTTGTTTCGATCTTGAGGAGGAGTCCACCCAGAATCCTTCTTTTTGTAGTCTTGGTAGGAAGGTCTCTGTGGGTTAGTATGTTGTTCAGAGGTGTGTTGGAAATATTTCTTGAGTCAGAGATGTCGAAAATAGGATTCTAGGTCACCACAGAACTGTATCATGTTTGTGGGGGTGGAGGGGCAGAAGGAGAGGCCCCGAGATAGGACAGATTCTTCTGCTGGGCTAAGAGTATAGTTGGATAGATTAACAATATTGCTGGGTGGGTTAAGGGAACCACTGTTGTGGCCCCTTGTGGCATGTAGTAGTTTAGATAGTTTAGTGTCCTTTTTCTTTTGTAGAGAAGCAAAGTGTGCGTTGTAAATGGCTTGTCTAGTTTTTGTAAAGTCCAGCCATGAGAAAGCTTGTGTGGAAGGTTGGTTTTTTATGAGAGTATCCAGTTTTGAGAGCTCATTCTTAATCTTTCCCTGTTTGCTGTAAAGGATGTTGATCAGGTGGTTCCGCAGTTTCTTTGAGAATGTGTGGCACAAGCTCTCAGCATGGTCTGTGTGGTATAGCTCACCTTTCCTGGTCACTCTTGTTACAGTCTGTATGGTAACACCCATTATTTCATGTTCTCTGTGTATATAAAATCTCCCCACTATATTTTCCACTGTATGCATCCGACGAAGTGAGCTGTATCTCACGAAAGCTTATGCTCTAATAAATTTGTTAGTCTCTAAGGTGCCACAAGTACTCCTTTTCTTTTTACGGATGCAGACTAACACGGCTGCTACTCTGAAAAGTGTCTACACAGACACTGTCGCCCTAACTCTACACCGACATAAGCCCTATGCCTTTTGTGGAGGTGGAGTTATTATCTTGTACTACAGCACTTACATGGGCAGGAGCAAAGCTGTACTGTAGACACTGATATAGTTAGGTCAACATAAGATGCCTTAGTGAAAGGGATAATGTTTCTTAAAGAGGAGCAGGCAGTGACAGATGGAAGTAGAATGATCCTTGGGTCTGGAAGTTGTGCAAGAGTAGGAATGTGGAGAGTACTTTGCTGTGCTGGAGTTATGTGAGCTCTTTGTCAGAAGTTTAGGTATTGACCTTGAAGTATTGTTGCTATTACTGCTATGATTTTTCTTGTGTAAATACACAAATACATAAATACACATTATATTACTTTTGCTCAGATCTTCCCTCCTGCTTTCTTCAGTTTATGAAGTTTTCTTTTATTGGCCCAGAGTAAAATAAATAGCTCCTTCCCCCCCTCCCCATCTTGGACATACATTAGCACATGCTTAAACCTACAGAAATAATGGATTTCTGAATTTATGTTCCAATGGTGCTCTAAATGTACTCCCTTGTATCTGGCACATTAGCACTCTCAGTCCTATTCAGCTATATAAGTTACATACCAGAGCAATGCTTTAGATTTGAGGCCAAATTCTGGCTGGTGGTACATACCACAGAAGTTGGCCACACAGATGCTGGCTCTTTTGAAATGTCACAGAGATACCATTTCACAGGCTTTTCATGACAGGAACTTCAAAGGAGCATTACAGAGTATGGTCTAGCAGCCAGAAAGCATGGTCTGGATGAATGTTCATGCATGTGTGTCCCCAGACCTGTCAATACCCTCTACACTCAGCCCCCTGCACAGATTATTTCTACTTTTAGCTAATATATTCCCCCTTTAAAAAAAAACCATAAAATCATTACATCCTAAATACAAAACAAGACAAGCCCCATAATATAGGTATATGTTAACTCTGCTTTTGTACTGGATTCGGGCCACCAGCAGAGAATTCTGTAGCATAGATGAACTCCCTGCTGGTGCATCTGAACTGGATCCAGGCCCTGGGCCTCTGCCTCCTTATGGTACAACAAAGCAATCCTCCACTGGGATAGGATTGACGAGGTAAAGATTAAAGGACCGTATCCCAGTGATGGATTTAAGAACTACCCAGAAGTAACTCTAAGCATCATTGGAATCTGAACAGGCCGTGAATATCCCCCTTCACTTCTGTGCCAAGTGGATCTCGATTCTTTTCTGTTCTGATGCTATCCTTATCATTGTGGTCACATGTCTGGCAAAGAAAAGTACCCAGTTATGCTATGTGTGCCTAGTTGGGGGGCACTGAAAAATCTGCAGGGGGATCACCATGATTTAGTCTGTAATTTGTATCAGTGGAATATAACCAGTGTACACAGATTTAATATCATTCTCACAGTTACCTTACAGTAATGGGACAAGTAATTCCCCATTATCAGAATTTTTTTTGCTACTTTTCAAAAAAAAGGAAAAAAGGAAAAAAAGAAGCTAATGGAAAACAGACATAAAATAATCAGCAATGCATTTTTTCTGCCAATCATTATAAATTAGAATTTGTTCTATGTATAGTGTGCAACCTAATTACTTAATTGCCCAAGAGATGTTCTAGCCTCTTGGGTAAATTATGTAGTTTTTTTCTCCTATTATATATTTACCGGAGAGACCATAATGGCTCTGAACCTTGCAGTGTCTTAGGTAATTTTTTACATAATTAGTCATAAAGCCACTCCAGGCTATCAGATAAATAGTACTGTACTTATAGTCTTCCTGTAATAACATTTACCTAAGAGATCAGAAGCGCTCCAAAAGCATGTGAGGAAAGGAGCTCTTCTGATCTCTGTATGTACATGTGTTTGTATATATTCATAATTAATTTTGGACCCAATCTTGTAAGTCTTTATTCCTTTGAGTAGTCCTCATGTGAGTAAGGATTAGAGAACTGAGTGCCAGGTAAAGGTATATTTTTCTATGTGCCCATTACAATATTATATCTGTAAGCCATGTGCTAAGTTCCCCTCCATATTCATATATTGTATCACTTGGTAAATTAAAATGAGCTCTGTACTTGGCTCATATGTGGTAATTGGCTGAGGGAGGGGAGGATGAAGAACACCTACATGATATATCAGATCAGATAAACAATAGCTGGATAATGACAGCGATGACCTGTACCAGCCAATGGGGTCTGAGTGAGGGCAGTGACTTCAGCAGATGTTATTGAGCATGCTCAGTACAAGCCAAGCAGAAAATGGGGGGGGGGGGCACGTGACCCTATGTGACCTCCCTCTCTCACACATTGCCTCTGGATGGTCATAAGACTACAAGGTTAGAGTGAAGACAGTGCAGAGAGAGCTAAAGCATTTAACTATAGATAGATTATTTTAGATGTTGGTTTAGAATTGAAATTAAGAATGAAGTTCTCAACCCTTCAATCCTTACTTATTGGTTTCAATAAGACTATTCACATGAATAAGTGTCACCCATGGGAACAGTGTTGCTTGCAGGATCAGGCCATAAGTGAAAAAGGTGTCATCTGAAGTTTGAAAAGAAAAGAAAATTACTAAGTAAATCTTTAAGAGACTTAGCCCTGGTCTACTTTGGCGGGGGGCTGGGGGAGAGTTGATGTTAGGTATGCAACTTCAGCTATGAGCATAGCGTAGCTGAAGTCGATGTACCTAGGTCGAATTACCACAGCGTCTTCACGGCGGTGAGTTGCCTGCCGCTGCTCCCACGTCGACTCCGCTTGCGCCTCTCCCGGCGCTGGAGTTCTGGAGTCAACGCGAGAGTGCTCGGGGATTGATTTATCGCATCTAGTCTAGATAGGATAAATCGACCCCCGATATATTGATCGCTACCTGCCGATCCAGTGGAAGGTGCATCACAGTGGTAGGATCTCATTTTGGATTCAGGCATAGCAGCAGTGTTTAGTTGGGCAAAAGGAACCCCCAAAATATTTTGTAACTGCTACGTCATATAAGAGAGTTTATTATATATCCTAAAATAAAATAAAATAAAACATAAAATAAAAGCCCTAATCAAACATACTCCCAAATGAGATATTGGCTGTTATGTTAGCATATACCTGGAATGTACTGCTTTGGTGCATTAAAGAGTTAGAAGAAAGGTGTTAAGTGTGTATGCAGTTTACCCAGTTTTCAAACACTTATATTTGTAAATGAAATCCTTTTAAAAATGTCAAAGTAAATTGTTTGTTCTGATCCTGTGCACCCCTTTTTATGTAAGCTTTTTTTATGGGGGGGTATCGAGTCAGTGTTTCTCACATGAGTAAAGACAGCAGGAGCAGGTACTGAGTCCAGGACAAATTTGATATTTTTTAAATGAAGATGTTTTTTTCATTCTCCATCTGGAAAGTATTTGAAACATTTTGTAGCTAATAATGAAAAACTTCTTCATGCTTGGGTATCTCAAAAATGGCCAAATGGATTTTTCTTCACTTTTCTGAAAAAGGTCATCTCTGGACTGAGAAATTTCAGACCAAACACTATTTTTCCACCCAGAAAGTTAACAGCGACAGTAAACAAGAATTTAACTTAGCAGTAATGGATGTGTCTAATTAACTGTAGTGTCAACAGATCAATGCCATAATAGCGAGTCATGAGATAACTGACATGCGGGGTGGGAGAGTAGAGTGTCCTTCTAGGGTCAGATCTGCATTATAAAAAGAGAATATTAAATGTGCAAACAAACAACACAGATTGTTAACTATCTTAATGTGACAAGAACTAATAAGGAAATTCACAGTTCAGGCTGTCCTCCAATATGTAGACATAATGGGGCACAATGAGGAAATGATTAAGGAGACACGCTCTTGTGCCCAAATATTGGAAGTCATCCTTAACTATAAATCTCCTAGTTTTTACTAACTTAGGTTACAGTTGGAACATTCTTTGAATCCCCCTTTTTTGGTTAGTGAATTTCCTTTGTTTTTGTTTCACATTTCCAAACAAGCTAAAAAGAAAGAAAAGGCAAGAAGATCATATAATCAGTAATGATACATGTTCTTACATTGTATAGAACACTACAAGATATAGATTTATTTTATATCTATCTTGACTTGGATAATAGCATGTGTATGTTTAACAATAACTTACATTTACATAGCACTTTCCATCATAGGTTCACTTTAGATATCTATTTATTTCTTTAGTTTCACAACCTCCATGGGAGGAGGACAAATATTACCGGTCCCATTTTATAGCTGGGAGAAACTGGGGCACAGATAGGTTAATTAACTTGCCCAAAGCTATACAGGAAGTTTGTGGCAGAACAAGGAATAGAACACGGATTTTTTGGTTTCCTGTCATTAATCTCAAAAAACATTCTTCCCTATTAGGGAAGGGGAAACTGATCTGGAGAAAAAAACTAAGTTATTCAAATCTTTGCCCTAAACTGCAGCTCTCCTACCATCAAAATCCTGCTGAGGATTAAAACAGTTAAATTAGCTTGATCAGAAGTGCTGCAGATTTCTAATCACCCTTGTGTTGTATAATGCCAAAAGCAGAAAGAGCAAAACCTAAACCTAGTGACTCTGTATTTCAATCCTGGACAAAACAAGATCATTAGAGTTGTGTCCAAGCTGTATAATACAAATTTTGGATCCTATTCCAAATTTCAGGGGTTTAATTCTTGTATTTAGGCCCATCTCTAATGTAAATATTGGAAATCTTGCAAAAAAAGCCTGTTTCTGCATTATTTCCAAAGTAAGAGGTTTGGATAGGTTCAAATAAACAACAATGCTTTTAGAATCATAAGTGAATGCAACTGACAAACCTTTGGATCTTTATACATCTCTAATTATGTTTTGGGAATTTGGAGGATATTCCAGCTGGGGAAGAGGAGTTAAAGGAGAGGGGAGGGGGAAAGGTAGGGGAGTGCAGGAGTGACCAAATGTGATAAACCCATTGTGTTTTCATTACTTGTGGGTTTGGAAAGAATAGATGCTGCAAAGGGAGATTCCGCAGCCCTCCTGCTACCCCTCGCCCCCCGTACAGGGTGGAACTTAACTCCATGCCACCATTTCCCTGGGATTGTGAAGCAAAGGTAATTGCATTGACAATCATTAGTTTTCATTTGCAGTTACCTAGCAATCCATGTGTTCAAATGCCATTTTGCATCCAGTAATGTGGGATCACAATGCTGACAGACACTTCTTTTGCTCTTGCAATTTAGGCAATAATGTCAGAAAATCTCGCCCACATTGCCTACTAAACGGATTTGATTTAAAGCCATGTGAAAATAAAATCACCCTATTGTCACAGTCTGAATGCCATGTTTTAGCTGGTAGTTAAATAGCAACGACGACATTAGAGAGACAAGGTGGGTGAGGAAAATACCTTTCATTGGACCAACTTCTGTTGGTGACACAGACAAGCTTTTGAGCTACAGAGCTGTTCTTCAGGTCTGGGGAAGGTACTCACGGTACGTCTACACTTAAAACGCTACAGAAGCACAACTGTGCTCCTGCAGCTGTGCTACTGTAGTGCTTCAGTGCAGAAACTACGTATGCCGACGGGAGGGGATCTGCTCTCAGTGTAAGTAAGCCACTTTCCTGAGAGGCGGTAGCTAGGTTGACGGAAGAATTCTTCCGTGGACCTAGCACTGTCTACACAGGTACTTCGGTTGGCTTAACAATGCCGCTCAGGAGTGTGGATTTTTCGTACCCCTGACCGAGGTAGTAAACCATCCTAATTTTCTAGTGTAGACCAGGCTTCAGAGTGTCACAAGGTAGAACACATTATTTAGCATATTCTATTGGACCATTCAAGATAAAGTGGCCCATTAACACCCTCCAGTTATGGGACAAAAAAGGAGGGTTACTGGGTTACAGATTATTGTAATAAGCCATAAATCCACAGTCTTTATTAAGACCATGATTTTTAGTGTCTATTAAAGTTATGAATTTAAGCTTCTAGGCTCATCTTTTGAAGGCATAGTGCAGGTTTCCTTTAAGGACGAGAACTGAGAAATCAGATAGGAAGTGATCGTTTTGTGAAAAGTATTCACCTATGGGTGTTATGGTGTTTTTGTCTTTTATCAGTATTCTGTGTGAGTTCATTCAGGTCACTTCACCTTGACTGGTCACCTAGAATATGTGTTAACTATGGATGCTAAACAATCCGTTCCACCTTGTATTCAGCTGTCACACTCTAAGTACCTTCCCCAGACCTGAAAAAGAGCTCCATATAGCTCAAAAGCTTGTTGGTTTTTTTTCCCCCAACAGAAGTTGGTCCAATAAAAGATGTTATCTTACCCACATTGTCTCTCTAATGCAGTGGCGGGCTGCAGGTTGCCTACCACTGTTCTAATGTCTTGGGACCAATATGGCTACAACCCCGCCAACAATTATGATATTAAACACAAATACTAGCAGAACCGTATAATCTTACTCATTTTTTAAAAAAAGAATATGTTTAGAAGACAGTTGACTTTGGGGGATTTTTGCAATCATCTGCTGGCAGGGTTTTCTGAATAAATTTGGGCTCTCAATTTTTGTCTCATATTTAATGGTGGTGTGTGTATATACACACACAAGGATACATAATATCTGAGCAATGTATTTATTTATCTTCTAAAATGATGCACAAATGCCACAACTGTTTTTTATTTTAAAGTCTCTACTTAACTGTGATGTAGTTTTTATGAATATGTGAAAATTAAAAACATTGTAGGTTTCAGAGTAGCAGCCGCGTTAGCATTCACAAAAAGAAAAGGAGTACTTGTGGCACCTTAGAGACGAACAAATTTATTTGAGCATAAGCTTTCGTGAGCTACAGCTCACTTCATCGGATGCATTCAGTGGAAAATACAGTGGGGAGATTTATAAACATAGAGAATATGAAATAATGGGTGTTACCATACACACTGTAACCAGAGTGATTACTTAAGGTGAGCTATTACCAGCAGGAGTAGGGGGGAACCTTTTGTAGTGACAATCAAGGTGGGCCATTTCCAGCAGTTGACAAGAACGTCTGAGGAACCCACTGTTCTTGTCATTCTTGTCAACTGCTAGAAATGGCCCACCTTGATTGTCACTACAAAAGGCTTCCCCCCCGCCCCTCCTGCTGGTAATAGCTCACCTTAAGTAATCACTCTGGTTACAGTGTGTATGGTAACACCCATTATTTCATATTCTCTATGTTTATAAATCTCCCCACTGTATTTTCCACTGAATGCATCCGATGAAGTGAGCTGTAGCTCACCAAAGCTTATGCTCAAATAAATTTGTTCGTCTCTAAGGTGCCGCAAGTACTCCTTTTCTTTTTGAAAAACACTGTAGTAATTAGAGGACTGCAACCGCAAACTGGCACTGTGCTAATAGCTTTTCAGCTCCCTTCCTTGGTAGGAGATGTGTGCAATTTGCATCCCACTTTGTGAAGTGAGGAGTCCTATGGCCAATGGCAGATAAGGCTTCAGGGGATGGTAAGTGGCATTTTCATCATCACCTTCTCCCACAGGTTCCATTTGGGACAGTGCAAAGAAGTGGTTGTAATCAGCATCTAGAGTTTTATAAGAAATAAAATACCATAGAAAAACAAAAGGATATAACTTCTGCAGACACATAGCCTTCAGCCTCTTCTGCTGTGGTCTTCAATTTCTTCCCTGTGAATGACCTTCTTTGGGACAGCCGGCATCTGAAGAAGCGGGTTTTTTTACCCACGAAAGCTTATGCCCAAATAAATCTGTTAGTCTTTAAGGTGCCACCGGACTCCTCATTGTTTTTGTGGCTACAGACTAACATGGCTACCCGTCTGATACTTGGTCATTACAGGACTCTCTAGCTGTGGTTCACCATTGTAGCAAGGTGGTTGTGTGGGCCTTTCCCAGTATGCTTTTTCGTAGGCGTTTCTCTAAATCTGGACAAGACAGAATTTGCAGCTCTCAGGTTGCCTTTTTGCATCTGAAACCTATAAGCAGAACTTCCCCCCCTTTTGGCAGGCAAATGATACTGTAGCTTTTTCTTTTTTCTTGTAGTCTTCAGTATGTGGTGTGTCCTCATGCACCTCTTTATTGAAGAGGGGACCTCTTTTCTCAGTTTAAGCATATCTAGCCCATAGCAGACAATATGGTTTGCAGCATTACCAATGTCAAGCATCCAAATATGATGAGTCAGCCCCACCTCCCAGTCAAAATAATCAGATCAACTTACAAATAATGAGGTTTTAAAAATACATTTTGGGTTCTTTTATTTGTCTTCACTTTTTGAGTTTTAAGGGTTCCCAAGCTTTGCTCCATAATCATAAGGTCTAGAAACTTACTGAAAGAGAGAAAGAAAGCTGATATTCTCACATAACCACAAAAATCACCTGACTCCAGGAGCTGTGGGTATAAGAAAAACACCAACTATCTTGGGATTCGCACTAAAATCATGAGAGTGAGTCACAGTGAGCTTGACTTTGGGGGAAGTGTACAACTTTCTTCCAATACCACTAACACACTAAATATCATTTAGTAGTTTACACTCTCTTGAGTTTCAAGTTGGCTCATCATTTTATTAGCCATTCCTCCTCATCCTAGAAGACTAGATCATGGCTACCAATAGTCCATTTAACTGTTAAATATTCCCTCTTGTCATGGAGTATTTTTGGTCTCTGTGGAACAGTTTTCAGTTTATATGAAGAATAGCAGCACTCTTTCAAATTCTTGGCTTAGCATTGCTCCTTCCTCTAGCTCTGAAAACCTTTCTACTCAGATCTCTTGCTCCAACAGATTGGGGACAGAGTAACTCTTTGAGAAAGAACTTTCATAAAAATTGCTTAGTTTTCTCTGAATCATGGGGTTCATTTCCCAGCATGCACTTCAGGAAGTTCATCCTTTATATTTGGGAGATGCATGTGACCATTTTGTATCTGACTGCTTCAATTTGTATCATTCTCCTTTCCAACTGAGAAGTATTTTTAATTTCTGTGGTACTATATTCTCATTTACCTATTCCTAGAGGGGTAGCACAAGCAGGCAGCTTTAACATGTCTTTCAGGTTCCAAGGGGTTCCACTTGCTAGTGGAAGATGCTGAAAAGATGAACTGAATCAACACCTCCTCCGACAGCTTTTGCTAGCCAGCACCACCTACTTTGTAGTCAGTCCTAACCCTGCATAGATCTCCCCAGTGCTGCCTGCGTCTGATATTGGAGTCTTCCAATTTAAATTACTTATTTCTTGTGATGGGGTGGCAAGGAGTACATTATTGCTTAACCTGTGCTTATACCATTTTCTAGAGTGGACTGTATGTGTGTAGTTGTAGAAAAAGCCAGTGCCTTGATTTAGCCCAGCTTTGGGAAAGTGACATTCTTCTACTTCTCAACAACAAAGGGGAGAAAATGTGTCCAGTAGCTGTAAGAGATATAGCGCTGTTATTTCCTAGAAAGACTGCAGTAAGACTTAACAAAACAGAATTCGGCAGAGGATATAGAGACTTATAGAAGATACAGTGAGAGTTGACAGCCCCTCTTACTGCATTTACTAAAGTGCTTGCATTTCCTATTTTGAGGCTGGTGAAATAACAATAAATATCAAGAAAAGAAATGGTTATCCACAGCTATTTCATAAAGTATTTATTTTAAATCAATGAGGATATTGCTGAGAACATAAAAAAAACCCTCATTTTATTTTTAGACTGCAGCTATCTATTTGTGTCCCTTTAAGGTGGTTAGTTAATAGTCAGAAACTAAGGCCTGCACATACCACATGGAAGTTAAAAGGTTTAGCTTTTAATTTCAGTCTTATTATAATTTACCAGATGCAGGAAAAAATAGATTATAAATTATATTTTTTTAAATGTTACTATTGCTGAAATAGATTCCATAACAATGCTTTAGGTTAGCCAATTAATCAAAGTAAGAGGCATAAAATAACTGCATTTAAATTGTAACGAAGACAAGGTGTAAATTACAATAGACATTTTAAAACCATTACTTTTAATTTAATTTTGAGCTTTGCTTGAAACATAATAGTTATAGGCTCAGATCCTGCAAACAGTTTAACACGTGCTTAATTTTATACACGACTAGTTCCACTGAAGTCAAGTGCATAAAGTCAGTCATAGGCATAACTATTTTCAGGATTGGACCATAGTAAACAAATGTATCTTATACCACACACGAGAAACTCTTTGGATCATATCTTACTTGGGTAGAACTCCAACTGATGTAAATGGATTTCCTGCCTGTTTAAGAACTGTAGAATATGATGCTTACTTTCTTGGTAATTCCAAGAAAAGAAACAAACTACAGCTTTTGGTCAGTTGTCAACTTTTTTGATACAAATGCATACACAGTTGGCTGGCGGTTTTGTTGAACAGAAAAGGGCTGCAAAAGTTGGTAAGTTTCATTTAATGTTTTGTTACAGAGCACTGAAAATGCTATAGACCATTATCAATTATAATTATAAATGTAGCTTAATAGAATGGAAATGTTTTGAAGATTCACTGCAAATATTCTATATCTTTGAAGCCTGTGACGGGGTTGGGACTCACAACCGCAGCACCTCCTGCTGTTCACTCTGGGAATTAGCTCAGTTCATGCAGAGCGCCCTCTGCCGGTGGTGTCCCATCTGTCTCTCGCCCTATATTGGCATCTCGACCCACTTTGCTCCCAGCTTGCGGCGTCCACTTTGGGACACTGCCCTCCGGCAGTGCCCACTGCTCCATTCTCACCCTCTTCCGGGGGTTTGGTGTTATCAGCAGTCCTTCTCTTTGCCCCAGCCACAATGGCCAACCACACCCCAAAGTCTAACCCCTTTTGGCAGGGGTCTGGTGCAGTCTGTGATGGCCATGCCTAATGGCCAGGTGGAAGTGCAAGGGGGGGACTCAAGCCCGCCCTCTACTCTGGGTCCCGACTCAGGGACCCTTTGGCAGCAGCCTTCCTGCCTGCCTTCCTTCTCTCCCTTTGTCCGTCTCTCTCCCTGGGCCGTTTCCCCCTTCAGCCCCTTTGCACCAGCCAGGGCCTTTTTCTCAGGGCCCACAGCCTGGCAGGTACTGGGCAGGAGTTCCCTTCTGCCCTGCCCTGCCCTGCCCTGCCCTGCCCTGCCCTGCCCTGCCCTGCCCCTGGTGGTAGTCTCCTCACACAGGAGACAGACCTTCACCCTTTGAAAGCTTGGGCAGCCTTTATATAGGGCCTAGCCTAGCCCTGATTGGCTGGCTGTAATACTGGACCTGACTGGCTCTCTAACAGGCCCTCCTTGATTGGCTGCCGCCTTGCGCAGCTGCTCTGGCCTGTTGTAGCCCAATCTGGCATGGGGGTGGGGCACTGCCCCACCACAGAAGCTTATTGCCTTATTACTGAAATTGTGGGTGTTGAACAACCCCTCTGGGCTTTAACTTGATACAATAAAATCTCTGCCTTGCAATTTACTTGGAGATGGAAGGGGAAAAAATCAGTTTGATTATTCCTGACACATCAGAATATAATTAAGCAGTTTCTATCACTTCTATAGTTCTACCATCATTTTTTTTAAAGTAGCTGTATGTTTACAATATGATTTTTTGCTGACTGCTTCATAATGTGGGCTAGGGTCAGAATATCTTTTTTTTAAAAGCAAAATCAGTCATCACTTGAAAATCACCTGCTGATGATATTTTGTTTGATAAGCGCTGAATGTGTGTACTAATGTCAACAAGAATTCTATAGCTAGACTGATAAAATGGAGCCATTAGAAGTCATTGCGTTAAAGATCCATTTTAATACCGCAAATCTTTTGATGCAGCTCCACTTTAAACCTAAGGGAACATTTACCACTTTAATGTCTGCATGGCATCTGGGTGTGGTTTGACATTACTGATAACTGAAAATTCACTTTTTGGTTTGAGATTTTTTTAGTCAGAATCTGTTAACTAGTTTTTAAAGTATTAACAAAGGGGTATTCCCCTCACCTGTAGCAAAGGTCAGGCTGTGCAATTGGTTCTCACTGAGATGGACACAGCCTGGAGGAACGTGAGTGCAACTTGTTCCATGTGTGGGAGTGACACTTGGAGGCACTGAGATATCTACTGAGAAAACTGCGGGTGGCATGGGATGGTTAAAATACTTTGTTTTAAACCAGAAGATGAAGAGAAGCAGCCCAGACAGTAACTTTCTGCATTAGCAAACTGAAAACTTTTAATTGCATATATTTTGTTATCGTAACAAATTCAGAAAGGAAACTTCAGACCTATGAATCTATACTTAAAACAGGAGAGAGAAACTGTACTCATATCAAAGAGATATGTGTTACCCTTGAGTGTAGAGATAAAGGATTCGACTCAGGCCTTTTTTGAATGTTTATTTGGAACAATGTGCCAGTCTAACTCACGTCTTCACACATATTAGAGTTAAAATGTGTCTCTTTATGGTTCTTTCATTCAGTTGACCTGAATTTAACATTTTCTCTCCTAATATTTGAGGTGTTTCTCTAGAATCTTATCTGGTGTATACACACATCAAAAGCAGATGAGACTGCAACAAAATAATTTATTATCTAGGGAGCCTACAGCAACAATGATTAGTGTGATTTAGGTGCTGACAGTATGCTGCAGTTAAGACTGAAATGAGAACTTGACAAATAATCTACAACAAACATTTTATTCAACAGCTATCACCATTGTTCTCTTCATGAATTAACAAGGAAGTGGCTGCAAAATTGGAGGACCTGGTCTTGCAAACACCCAAATAAGTTTACTCCTCAGAGTAGCCCCACAGAAGTAAGCAGCAGCATAGCTAGCCAACATAATATGAACTGCAGATTTTGCAATTAACTGCACAATTTGAAATTAATGTCCAAAATATAAAGTCTTCCCAAACCTTCTCAAACTAGGACCCTTTTACCATCTAATTCAATATTTATCCCTCTTCCAAGAAAAAAAGTCTAAGAGAAAAGACTGACTTTGCAGCATGGCCTGATGGTCAATAAATTAAGTTCTGACAGACCAGCTGATAAAACTACTACCCCTCACAGAAAACTCCTTGTGCCTAGTCCCCTCCCAGCTAAAACAGGAGATTGTTGTCCACAGCCCCTCAGTGAATGCCAAATATGATAGGTACTAGATAGGAAGAGGTTGTTTCTAAGATATTGTAAGGGTTGTTTTTTGAGTGGAAAAGTTAAGAGGAATATACAGATGCAGAAATATCTGACAAACTGAAGAGAACTTTACTGTGATAAAACTAAAGCAATCACAATAACTTCTTCTGGGAAGGGTTCTCTTTCCTTGATTTGCTCTGAGCCTCTCTGGATTGGGCTTTTATGACTATCCAGGAGTTTATCCAATAAATAGGAAGAACCACCGAATCATGCTGAAGGGCTCAATTGCCTCTTCACACTCTCTCATTAGCTCCTGCATCTCACTCCTTTTTCCTTCCCAGTCATTTTTCCCTGCTCCCACCCACTATTATTTCTCCTGGCATGGCTGGTCTGCAAGGTAGCAGTGAACAGCTTCTCCCAATCGTCCAGTATGAAGCTATACCTCCCATTTTAACTTTCCCTTTCAACAAAACACTGTGTTTAATGTTATTTTTAAAGATACTTCTAGAATCAGAATACAGATACTAAATAGTATTTGCAAACAGGCTTTTCTTCAATATTAATCACAGATGGTATAATTTACTATTCTGTGATGTTCTTTGGAGAGCAGAACAGAACAGCAATTACTTGGAAAAATAGGGTTGCCAACTTTGATTGGATGACTTCCTGGACGTTTAATCACACGACATTATCTTTAATTAAAGATTAATCTTTAATTCCTGGAGACTCCACAACAATCCTGGAGGGTTGGCAACACAAATGGTACCTGTACTCTGTTTTGCCTCTATAAAAAGTAAAGTTAGTCTGATTTAGGCCTGGTCTACACTAGAAAATTAGATCAGTTTAACTATGTTGGTGAAAGGTGTGAAAAATCCACACCTCTGAGCAGCATTGTTAAATCAACCTCAGTCCCACCATAGACATCACTGGGAACCTAGTTACTGCCTCTTGGGGAGGTGAATAATCTACTCTGATGGGAGAACCTCTCCTGTTGGTGTGGGTAGTGTCTACAGTGAAGCACTACAGGAGCATAGCTGTGCCACTGTAGCATTTTAAGTGTAGACAAGCCCTTAGAGTCAATTTAAATTACAATAAAAACCTCCAACTCCAAGCCCTGGTTTGAGGAATGGAAAATGGTATGTTTGTGCCATCAGCCAACTGCCTGCTTGTTATTTTAATCATTATAAACTAGTATAAGGGGAGATTACATTTCCAAAGAAGAAAGAGTGAAGCTTGTTACGTTATGTGTTTTATTTTCTTGTTAGGAATGTGTTAGCTTGTTTAATAACAAATGATATATTGTACTCAAAGTTGAAAAAACAGAATGCCTATGCAATGGTTGTCTTGGGAAGCAATCCTGCTCTCCCAAGTGAAATTGAGAAGTGTGGGGAGACAGCCTACCGATTCATCCTAATTATAAAACCTTGCTTTTCCATTATCACAATGCTCATAAGTATTTCATTTATGTGTATTATTCCAGGTTTATATCTTAGTAATAAAAATTTAGTGCAAGCTTAAATGAACATTTTTTGTTTTTACAATTGAAAACAAAATGGTCTGTCCAATATATCTGTTGAGCTATACTGGGCAAATATGGACATTAACATATGTTTTAGTTTGCACACAGAAATAAATGGGCTAAATCCTCCTCCCATTATACAAGCAATTCCCATTTTTAATGAGGCAATTTATATACCTTCAGTTATTAAATGTGAAATATATGTAGCTGTTCAGCATGGGTAAATGAGTGTTTGTCTAAAGTAATTCACAGATATGTTAAAAAAGCAATGCACTGGAACCCACAAAAGGTAGGACATTCCTGATTAAGGCTGACACTGTATCTTGTACAAACCCATTAACCCTTGCCCTCCACCCCCCTGTTTTTTGTCCTGTGACTGCAGAGGTGCTAACTGGCCACTTCACCCACTTATCTCTTCCATCTTGTATTTAGCTGTGACATACTGAGTACCTTTCCCAGACCTGAAGCAGAGCTCTGTGTAAGCTTGAAAGCATATTTCTCTTACCAGCAGAAGTTGGTCCAATAAAAGATATTGCCTCACCCACTTTGTCTGAATGTACCTTCAACAGATGCTGTTGTTATTAAACATCACAATCAAATGTCAGCTTTAACTAGGAGCTTCCTAGCTTTTCGTTTGTTTGTGTTGCAGCTGCATTAAATGTAGTGTTTTCTTTCCTATGTGAAAGTTGCTTTATTGCTATTTTGCTTACAATTTACAAAAATAAAAAGACTAGCTACTCTATACTTGTGCAGATTAAATAAGGAGGAAACATAAGTTTACATTTAATTAACCTTAAAAAAGCCAAACCCACACCCATTTTTAGGTTTTTGAAAGTTAAGTAGAAAAGGATTTTTTTTTTTAAATGAAGGTTAGCAGCAGGTCAGGTCAGTAATTTGAGCTGTTTAGTCATCAGCTAGTTTGACCTGGCTGGCTAGAATTTTCTTTTGCTGTGGGAAAGCCTAATCGGAAATCCAGATGTATCCAAATGGTGAGAATGAAACCCAGTTGCACTGTAATGGGAAGCAGGCAATTCACTCTTTCTGCCTTGAGCTCAAGTGAGACAATTGGGGCTGCTTGCCAGTGCTGGTGTGGAAAAGGAGTCACTGCTCTAAATAGTTGAAGTGCCCTAAAATTCACTGGTAATTGGGTAAGGAGCTTTTCTTCTCTGCCAATGTGACCCAAGGTAGATCATGAGAGAAAACTCATTACCATCTTCTGTTTAGCAGCCTGTATAAAATGCAGCCAGTAAATGGGAGTGTCAATTTAGTTCTTAAGTGAGAAGTATTAACATCTAAAGTAAACTACCTGTGCAATTGGCAACCTTCTTAACAGGGCCATGGAGAATTCAAGGGGCATCAGGAGATGAATTATGCTCTCACTTCTAGAAGTGCTTCGTCTTTCGGATGAGGTTTACGGGTAAGCAGCGTGGTGAAACAAGCGTTGCAGTTTCCTGTACTTTATCAGCTAGATTCTGACTATAGACACATATCTGCTCAAGGAGCCTCAGGTGGCACTGAACCTCGGTGACCTGCCTCTGAGTCACTACCTCTACCCTACTCCTATATTAGGCCTTGTCTACACTACGGGGGGAGATTGCTCTAAGTTACGCAACTTCAGCTACATGAATAACGTAGCTGAAATTGAAATACTTAGATCTACTTACCGCAGGGTCCACACTATGCGATATTGACTGGAGACGTTCTCCCATCGACTCCCCTTGCGCTTCTCGTTCAGGTGGGATACAGGAGTTGACGGGAGAGTGATTGGTGGTCGATTTAGCGGCATTGATTGCAGAGCACCGAACCCCCGGTAAGTGTAGACAAGCCCTTATTCCCTGGGGATAGTAATTAATTGCTGGTCTAGACCAACAACCCCCAGTGCAGCTATGCTGGCCATTAAAGCTATTTAAGAAAAATACAGAAAAACATATTTATAAAAAAAGTTCAAAATTTGTAGGAAAAACCATCAACATTTTGGATTTTTGAAAATCTAACACCCAATATAAACTCGTTGAAAAACAGCATTTTTTTTTTCAAAAAAATCTGAAAAATATTTTCAAAACATTTTTGGAGAAATTTCAAACATTTGATAATTTGTGGCCAGCTAATAATGGGGAGGAACCAAGGGTCCTTCCATTTTCGGCCCACTTCCTGGCCCACTTCCCATCCCCTGTGAAGAGGGTAAGTGGGGGCATAGTCCTGGTTACTCCTATATGCCTGTACCCAAGGTCCAACTAGCTCATGCAGAGATTAAGGGGTGTGTGTAGAGGTGGTGGGGGGGAACAGTTCTTAGTTCTTCTAACACTCCTGTGCAGGCACACAGCCAGAATCAGAATCTAATCCTAACTGTCATTTGGACAAGTGACGTCTGACATCTTTCACAAGCACTAAAATTTCAATAAAAAATAAACAAAATTAAATTAGAAGGAGATTTATTTGAGGTTAAGAGAATCTCCATTCTGTCACAGACTTTTACTCTTATTGTTGTCATCTCTATCAGAAAAATAATTAAAACTTCATATATAGCAAATCTACCACTGACAAATGAGTATGTATCAAATGTACTCACTCCTTTCTTCCTTAACAAACTAAGCGAGTTCTTTCAGAACCGTACTCTAGAAATTCTTTCTACATATCTTCAGACTTGTTTATCTTGCAAACTGAACATGAGCTTCTCATGTGTGTCAGTCCCGGTCAGTGCAATAATTCATTCTTCAGCTCTAGGCAGTGATTTGAAGGATAATGTTTCTGCTATCATTAATCCTGTTTTAATTAGAATTGTGTCTAAAAACCAGCCTCCCCCCACACCCCCAGATGTGAATTACCCTGACTGTCTCTGTGTGTGGGTGCATGTGAGCAGAGGGTATTAGATCCAAATCCAAAGTTTGGGTTTGGGCTTGGGCTCATTTCTAATTTTTCTTATATGAATATGTTATCTAGTAATGTCACCTAAGATGCTCAACTTTCCAGTGGGGCTCTGATGGTATGTCTACATTGCAATTAGACACCCGTGGCTGGCCCATGCCAAAGGACACTGGATCTGCTGAGCTCTTTGCATGATTGGGACCTATGTATAAAGAGATGTTTTTTTCCTTTTTTGTTGTTTTAAACTTTATTGTTTAAAACTTTAAACTTTTTTCCAGAATTGTGGGCATCCATGAAAGCTAAGATGTGGTATAGAAAATGATGGAATGGTGTCCAGGGATAATAAACCGTCAAGAACTCATCAAATATGAGAATATAATTGATACCAAATGTCAGGTAGTTAATGGAAGTTCAGTATTTCAGCAGAGGAAATTATATTCAACTTGAACATACAGAATCTTTAATCACTTCTCTTTCAAACTTGTTAAAAACTTGTGTCATAAATATAAAGGGAAGAGTAAACATCTTTAAAATCCCTCCTGGCCAGAGGAAAAATCCTCTCACCTGTAAAGGGTTAAGAAGCTAAAGGTAACCTCGCCGGCACCTGACCAAAATGACCAATGAGGAGACAAGATACTTTCAAAAGCTGGGAGGAGGGAGAAAAACAAAGGGTCTGTGTCTGTCTGTGTGATGCTTTTGCCAGGGACAGAACAGGAATGGAGTCTTAGAACTCAGTAAGTAATCTAGCTAGATATGCATTAGATTATGATTTCTTTAAATGGCTGAGAAATTAAGCTGTGCTGAATAGAATGGATATTCCTGTCTGTGGGTCTTTTTGTAACTTAAGGTTTTGCCTAGAGGGATTCTCTATGTTTTGAATCTGATTACCCTGTAAGGTATTTACCATCCTGATTTTACAGAGGTGATTCTTTTTTTACTTTTTACTTCTATTAAAATTTTTCTTTTAAGAAACTGAATGCTTTTTCATTTGTTCTTAAGATCCAAGGGCTTGGGTCTGTGGTCACCTATACAAATTGGTGAGGATTTTTACCAAACCTTCCCCAGGAAGTGGGGTGCAAGGGTTGGGAGGATTCTGGGGGGAAGGACATTTCCAAACAACG
Organism: Chelonia mydas; assembly: GCF_015237465.2. Taxonomy (NCBI): domain Eukaryota; kingdom Metazoa; phylum Chordata; order Testudines; family Cheloniidae; genus Chelonia; species Chelonia mydas. The sequence continues at coordinate 103,235,723 of NC_057849.1, read as the reverse complement.
CTTTTCTAATAAAAATAAACCCAGATAAACGTTTGGTGGTGGCAGTGGAAGTCCAAGGGCAAAGGGTAAAATAGTTTGTACCTTGGGGAAGTTTTAACCTAAGCTGGTAAAAATAAGCTTAGGAGGTTTTCATGCAGGTCCCCACATCTGTACCCTAGAGTTCAGAGTGGGGAAGGAACCTTAACACCTTGAATGCTCAGAGATAAAGTAGAATACATTTTAAGCGGTAGAACTTGAGGTGAAATTGTGGCCCTATTGAAGTCAATATCAGAATGCCTACTGATTTTAGTAGGGCCAGTATTTCACCCATTGGTATTTTAGCATGAGGAGGTTGTATTTCTATTTGATGTCCGTATTCCATATACTTGTATTTCTATTTGTCATGGGCTTATTTATTTTCAGCTGAGTAATTCTTTCCCCCTCTGATTCAAATGCCGCTTTGGATGGATAATATATGTGGAAAAATTATTTAAATGGCATATTGAGAGTATATGGAATATATTGTGTGATTCAGCATAGCCAGAGAGCAGCAGAAGAGTGTTTTAAGGGAGCTTTATTCCCTGTAGAGGGAAGAAAGTTTGCTATAAATTAATTAGAGCATCTGAAGCCAATTAGAGCACCTGAAGCCAGTCACATGATAAAATCCCCCTACTTCAATCAGAGAAGAGGAGGAGTTGAAGCAGAGTGGATTGATGTGGGAGTAGAGAGCAGTTTAGAGGAGTTGAAGCAGAGTGGATTGATGTTGGAGCAGAGAGCAGTTTGGAGGGAAGCAGAGGAGAGTTTGGAGAACTGCTGCGGTGGGCCAAGAAGACCAAGACCCTAGGTAAAGGGACACCTGATTTGTGCAGAGAGAGGGCAGGAAGCCCCCCAAGCTGAAAGGCAGGAAAGGGAAGTAGCCCAGGGGAAGGAACTGCTAGTTCTAGTGGTTTACCGCTATCCCTGGGCTGGGACCCGGAGTAGAGGGTGGGCCCGAGTCCCTCCATCTCCACTCCCCTCCTCTAGGACACTAGTGGGGCAGTTAATACCCCAGTTCAGGGGCAAGAAACGGTGCTCTGAGCCCCCCCACCCAAGAAGAGAAAGCGCGAGACCCATCATAGTAGTGCTGGCAATTTGCCACAATTGCCACAATTATTTGTCCTGACAAAGGTTTGACACATCCTTGATTGTCATTCAGACATCACGTTCTTTCAAGAAACCCACCTGATAGCTACTATCAGACAGCATCTTGAAATGTTTTTGAACTAGAAATTGTATATACTTTGCATTGAAAGACTTATGTATATTTCTACTTAAATACCCTAATCAAAAAAATCTCTATTTCCAAAGATTTGCTTTTAAAGATTCTTTGTGTCCAAATCAACTTTCTTGACATGTCAAAGGAATTGGGTATTTTTCTTTTTAAAATATGCCTGGATTGTGTGCCCTAACCTGCTTATGAACTAAATGCAGAAACAGCAGAACCCCACTGCAGAAATAATTACTTCATGCACAACATCCGCAACTTATTTCCACCGTTTAACTTCACACACATTGTTCTTATTTCCACTGTTCACAAGACATTTGCTCTTTTCACTGTTCCATACTTTAAGTGGATGAGGTTCATCTGGTTTGTTGATGTTATAAAATATGGAATTCTCATATTAATGGTTATAAAGTCATATGGGAATACTTTACACCATGTCTTTGTCATGATGCAGTATTACCTGATATCACACACAATGAGTTAACATGATATTAAATTACTCCTTTTTATGTCATTCACATTTTAACTCTCTGAAGGCTTTTGGTATTACGCTATATTTATGAAGTGTGTAAATGTGATACCAAAAAAAGAGCTCAATGCAGTTCTGTCCATTATGTAACAATATTTAAATCAACATATTTACCCTGAGGCACTCAAAAAGCCAACCCTGTATAACTGACATTTAAAAACTATATATATATAGTTGGAGCAGACTACTGGTGGATATGAGTAACTGAAGTTTGTTTATATATATATATACATATACAGTGATGAGCTGCCAGAAGCTCAAGAACTGGTTCCTTCACTCGCTCCTGGTCTTCGGCGGCACTGAAGGACCCGCCACTGAAATGCCTCCGAAGACCCGGAGCGAGTGAAGGACCCACAGCTGAAGTGCCGCCGAAGGCTCGGAGTGCCACTGGGTCAGTAAAAATTCACATGGGAGCCTCCCCAAACGAGAGCTCGGGCAGGATGGTCCCGTGGGCCACATCCTGTCCATCGTGCCTGATCTTCCACACCCCTTTAACACCTGGTTCTAAACCGGCTTCAAAATTTAACAACCGGTTCGTGCGAACCAGTGCGAACTGGCTCCAGCTCACCACTGTATATATATTGTTAATTGAGTCACATGAAGCCTGTATAAATATCTGAATCAGTAAATCAGTTCACATTGTTCGAACACAAAAGGGAAGAGTAACAGTGTGTGTCTGTGTGCTGGAAGGACTCTTGATGTACAAAAAGAAAAGGGGTACTTGTGGCACGTTAGAGACTAATGCCACAAGCACTCCTTTTCTCTTTGCGAATACAGACTAACACGGCTGCTACTCTGAAACCTGTCTTGATGTACAGACACCGGAACATGAAAGACACAGCAAGGGAAAAGAGAGTGAGCACAGGCAGGCTTAAATTGGCATATAGTTTATTTGGAGAATGCTTAGTCCCTCAGTTGGGGAACCATTGGCTGCTGTGTATCTGCAGGTGCCAGTATCATTACTAATGATCCGTTTGTCATGGGTTGACTGGCCACAGTCACTCCCCAGCAGGATCACCGTCGGTATTGCCGCAGCTCCATCTGCTACAGTCACTTTCGTCTGCCAGCAGCACTAATGCTTCATCTGCCTAGGCTGCAGCTGCCAGCAGCACCACCATTGTCATTAATACCACTGTTGATGGTACCCGTGATCCTTCTTGTTTCAGCTGGTTAATTAAGTGGCTTAACATCTTCCTAGAGCTCAAGTTGGGTGACTGTTGCCAGTTCTCTGATCCTGAAAAATACACCAGCAGCTAGTAGCGACAGGGGGCTTTTGCACCAGTGCCACACTTGACCTCAACAGTGTGACCCTGTCCAAGACATGAGCTACGTATATAATACCACAAGAGGAGCATGGCTTGTTGTGTAGATCACACATCATGCTATGGTTGGCATAGCAGATCCCAGCATGCCTGAGACTACTGGCGGATATGAGTAACTGAAGTTAATAGGATTTATTTGTATTTTGTCTTGGGAGAATAGAGGCCCAGGGTTTCATTCTTCATTCTGCCACTGACTTGGCAGGTGACTTTTGCCTGATCACTTAGCCAATTTGTGCCATATCTTCCTCATTCAAGGTGTTCAGAAGGCTTATTAAAGTTTTCAAAGTGCATTGAGATTCTCGGATGGAAGTCACTTGATAAGTCACAGAACTAATTGCTGAATAACAGAAACATTTATTCATGGATAATTTGATGAACAAAACCCACAACAAATTATTTAACCAGCTATAGCTTATTTTTGTTAGTTGTGCAGGACCCTAATTACCTTAGTAGTGGCTATGTTGTCTATAAACTTATTGGGCCAAATCCTAAGGTCTTTAAACAGCATTACCCAGTCCTTATCACGGAAAACTTCCATTCATTTCAATTGTAATCAGGGTAAAAACTGAGTAAGGAAACCAGGAAACGGCCTGTGATCATTTAAAGAAAGGAATACATTAGACGATGCATTCTTCTCAGAACTTCTAATTTCTCCATCCTGTGCTCCTTTCTTGATACTGATTTATATTTTTCCTCTCCTATGGTATCTCCTCCATCCCTTGCCACCCTCTCCCCCTCATATACACACACACTCTGAGATTCAGATATATGCTACCAATTAGACTTAATAGCATGCTGCTCCTTACAAAACCCCTGTCGTTCAGTTAGGCTGACTGCTGGATTGGAAGTAGCCCTGGCTTTAGCTGTTTCCCCCCACACACTTCTACAGTTCTCACATATGCTGCAGGATCATCAGGCTGTACAGGGCAAGATTTTAACCTGCAAAGTTCAGATACGATCGCCCAGCCACGCTCTGATTTTAGCTTTATTCAATATGTAATAAATTAGCAAACAATCCAGAGAATTGAAGAGCTAGAAAGGATTAAGTGATCACTAATAGATAAGATTATACTGTCTTTTAAGGCTATGAATTTCTGTTGGCCTTTCTTCTCATCTCCAGAGGTGGGGCACCATTGTTGTAATTTTGAATGGCAAAACTGCCCAATAAAAAATCAGGACTGTAACATGTTGCTTTAGAAGGAGAACGTTAGATATTACTGAGTGCTGGCAACGGGCTTGGCACTGTACGAAACACAGAGGAAGATGCAATATTTTACAGATCCTCATATGATATACAACAGTTCCCATGCTTGGCATCTAATCCAAAACATTTGATAAACAATGCGTATTTAGCATGTTTCCTGTTTATCTTGTATCTGTTTTGCGTGCACATGAAGTTGCCAAATATAATAGAAATGTATTATTGCTACATATTATTCTTGGAGGATTTTGTGGCTAACTTGGTGTTTAGGGCCTGATGATGAAAATGCTTCTGATGTTGATTTTAATGGATCTATTAAATGTGCACAATAAAGGGAGGAGAATTTAGATAATTGCCATTGATGTTTGCAGATCACTATTTGCAAACCTAGTTGCAAACAAGCTGTGGAAGATATATGTAGAGGTATACTTCAGAAATATGTCATTCAGTACTGACCTAGTACTGTACTTAAAACTAGAATTAGACATTTTTTGTTGTTGGTCTGAGGTACTTTGTTCTGGCTTAAAAAAGAAACACTCTAGCAATCGCCTTACTGAGAGGTACACTGGTTTTCTTCCTCACTAGAATTTATTTATATTTGGTCTTGAAGACCAGGATACCAATGGATAAACCTAAAGATCAACCCATGATGGCTTATCCTGGACAATGCTTTCCTCAGAAGTCATACATCATAAATAAAGGCTAAAATAGGTAATAATAAGGTTGCCTATGACAATTTTTGTTTAGTACAATATATTAAGAGCAGTAATAAGCAGGAATATACTTGAGGAGGCAATTGACTGCTGTTTGTGTTTGTTTTCAGAATCAGACAATTAAAATGCTTTCAACATTGACTTAAATACAAACTAGCAACACAATATTCTTGACCTATATTCAGTTTAACATTAGCTATTGCAGCAAATTCATTACTGTAGTCTTGCACATCAGTGAAGTTATGTTATCCAGTCTTTTCATCTGTGAAGTGTTTCATAGAAATGTTGGACAACACTCTGATAGACAATGGTGTGGTGTGACCTAAAGCCCTGATCCTTCAGTTGGATCTGCATGGACACAAGGCACCACTCGTTCAGTTGCTGTATCTGATCCTGATAGACTTACCACTGATTGAAATCAAGGGTGTGACCTGGGCTCACTTAAACGAAAGACATATAACGTGCCTCCCCAGTGGCGGCATTTGCCCCGTGGGAGCCCCCTGCAAAGCTCAATTCTGGGGCCCCTATCAATTTTGTGGGCAGTGGGGGATCCAGAGAAGCAGGGGGCAACTCCCCCGAGAGTCCATTGCATCCCCTCCTCCCTCTTCCTGGCTTCTGCTCCCAACTGGGGGCTCTGCTGTCTGGGCAACCCCACTACTCAGCTCTAGCTCTGCCTCTGGGTCTGCCCTAGGGTTGCCAACTTTGGTTGGATGAATTCCTGGAGAATTCATCACATGACATGCTCTTTAATTAAAGATTAATCTTTAATTCCTGGAGAGTCCAGGACAATCAGGGTTGGCAACCCTAGTCTGCCCTCGGCTCATGGCAGCTCTGAACCCTGTGATTCCTCACCCACTCCTGCACTGGCCATCTTTGAGGACCCCCATCTCCCTCCCAGGGCTGGCACAGGCACCTGCCAGCTTGGAAGGGAGGGAAAGGGGCTGCCTGGCAGGGGAACAAAGAGGCAGACCCTCTGGTGAGGGCATTCCATTTGGCCCACTGGGCATCAGCTATTCCTTCCTGCACCTGCTGAGGGCTCTGATGTATAGGTGGCCTTGCTACCTGGCTCCAGCTGGCCCTGAGCTCCTGGTAATTCCAGCTTGTGCTCCCTGTTAATACCCACCCTCCCATTAACTTCAATGGGATGAGGGTTTCATGTCTGGTGTTTAGGGATAATATACCCTCCAAAGAATTAATAAAATAAGAAAAAATGGTTAGTATCTCTTTCCAGGTAAACGAAACATCAGTATTTCAATGCAAGATGACGTTATTTGATTTGAACCTATATTTTTTATTTCTTTAAAAGGAAGCTGCAATGTAATACAAGCTATTTGAAATCACTATATATAATAGCAAAGAGTAAATGTTTTTAAAATGTTTCTTAAACATAATTCAAAAAAATCAAATGGAGCCAGCTTCTTGATATTCTTGAAAAGGGAGTTACCTTTGGAATGCATGGGAAACTAGACATTCTGGAGTTGCACATTGCCTAACAAAACTACAAATAAAAACAAAATTTGGAGTCAATCCGTACAGTTTCCCCACTTTAATTAATATTTGTCCTGTTCTCTAAAAAAGGAGTAAAACAAGAGTATATATTGTATACTATGCATTTTTTTTTACATCTTGAAAAGAAATGAAAATTTGTCACTGAACTTGGAGTTGAGTCATAAAGTTTCTGTGTGAATCTGAATTTCTCCAAAGTTGAGGGAGCTTGGATTGAAAATTCCAGTTTTTGTCCATCTCTAATTTTTACTAGTAATGGGAGAACTTCATGGTGTTTGAGATTTTGCAATACTCTTGTACTAGCTAAAGAGAAGCTTGCATTAGATTTCCAAAAGCTAGGCTGGCAAAAGTAGACTCCATATACTGTTGTTCGTTATTTGTTGTACAGCCTCCAAAAGTGCCTTATGGCAGTGGTTCTTAACCAGGGGTACACATACCCCTGGGGGTTCACAGAGGTTTTCCAGGGAGTACATCAACTCATCTAGATATTTGCCTAATTTTACAACAGGCTACATAAAAAGCACTAGCGAAGTCAGTGCAAACTAAAATTTCATAGAGACAATGACTTGTTTATACTGTTCTATATACTACACACTGAAATGTAAGTGCAATATTTCTATTCCATTTGATTTATTTTATAATTATATGGTAAAAATGAGAAAGGAAACAACTTTTCAGTAATAGTGTGGCTGTGACACTTTTGTATTTTTATGTCTGATTTTGTAAGCAAGTAGTTTTTAAGTGAAGTGAAACTTGGGGTTTCGCAAGACAATCAGACTCCTGAAAAAGGGGTACAGTAGTCTGGAAAGTTTGAGAGCCACTGCCCTTGAGAAGATACAGAAGGCACAGTTCCTATCTGAGGACCTTACAGCCCAAATAAAGACATGACATAACAAATGGATACAAGGGCATCAGCACCCATCTGGAGTGCAAAACTACTTTCTTTGATTTAGCTGGGGATTGGTCCTGCTTTGAGCAGGGGGTTGGACTAGATGACCTCCTAAGGTCCCTTCCAACCCTGATATTCTATTATTCTATTCTATGATTCTAAGGCAAAATGGGTGGGGAGAGAGAAAGGAGGATAAAGCTTACAATAGGAAGGATGTGTGGTTACTTGGAGATTAATGCATTCAGCCCAATTGGTTTTTTTAAGCTAAGTCTTTGTTTTCATCATTAGAGTATATTTTTAGTGTATTTATAGTCTAACACTGTAATTTTATTTTTGGATGGGAACTTGTCATTGAATCCAGGGAAGGGAACTGCAGGAAGAGAAAATGATAGCATGAGTGAAGTTCTGTCTATACCGGAAAAAGAAAAGGAGTACTTGTGGCACCTTAGAGACTAACCAATTTATTTGAGCATAAGCTTTCGTGAGCTACAGCTCACTTCATCGGATGCATACCGTGGAAAATACAGAAGATGTTTTTATACACACAGACCATGAAAAAATGGGTGTTTATCACTACAAAAGGTTTTCTCTCCCCCCACCCCACTCTCCTGCTGGTGATAGTTTTGTAGTGATAAACACCCATTTTTTCATGGTCTGTGTGTATAAAAACATCTTCTGTATTTTCCACGGTATGCATCCGATGAAGTGAGCTGTAGCTCACGAAAGCTTATGCTCAAATAAATTGGTTAGTCTCTAAGGTGCCACAAGTACTCCTTTTCTTTTTGCGAATACAGACTAACACGGCTGTTACTCTGAAACCTGTCTATACCGGGGAATTTTCACTGGTGTAGCCGCACTGGCACAAGTCCCTAGTGTAAAGGTGCAGCATCAGTGTAAAAAGTGATGTGTTGAAATTGAGGTCAGCTGCATTGGTGAAAGCCACTAATTACACCATTGCAGCACACCTCCACTAATGGTTTGCCCAAGTGCAGTTACATTGGCGTAGTTTCACTTGTGCAAAGAAATGAGAATAGTCATCCTAATAGGAATGAGAGGTAGATGATGAGAAGAGTAATGGGCAGGGAGGGAGAGTGAGGATGAATAGTTGGAAGGCTCCAATGGTAGGAGAGGGGTGTGAAAGGAGAACAGCAATCAGTGGCAATAGAGCAATGGAAAAAAACCCAAGAGCATGTCCAGAGTCAAAGTTTCAGGCCTGGCCAAGCTGTGTAGGATTTCTTCTGGATCTGGTTGGGGTGTGACAACAGGATAGGCTGGTAACCTGATCTTCCACGCTTGGACTTTGACTGTAGCTGCTACTGCCTCAGTAGTAAAGAAATTCCAAGGGTCTGGTGCTTATCAAAATCTGCCCTTACTAACTCTTTCTGGCTGCTGCTACTCCCAGTTTGGAGAGAAGAAGCGGCAGAGAGACCAAGCTATTGAACTAGTCTCTCTGGATCCAGTGTGTGCGTGGGGGAAAAAAAAAAGGGTCCTTATCCCCACTCTTAAATGTAGGGCTTTCTAAAATCCAGCGCTTCTCATATATACGGTAGATACACTCTGCCACTTCTTTTTCCATACTCTCCCCATATATGTTTTTCATACTGTGCAGTCTCAGCTGTGTCTTTCCATCCTATCTTTTCACTGGATTTTTTTCTTTCTGTTCCTTTCCCCCTTCCCACAGTCTAAGAGGAATGCAAACCCAAAAGCATTAAGTTTGAGTCCAATTTTCAAATTCTCATTGTTCAGGTAGGTCTGGAATTAGGTAAAATTAGTTTTCTCATCCCTAGTTATTATATTAGAATTATTTTCATTGAGAGAAGGAATGCTGACCGGCATGATGGGTATCAAGGTTGTCTACCTCTTTTTAAGAGATGCCATAGTATTCTTAATTTCTGTGTATATAGTTGCTAGCGATTGGAAGGACTGTAGTTTAAGATCTCATTTGAATATGCATCTTTAGTAAAGTGGAACTTTCCACTTCATCGTTGCACCTCAGTTTTAGCAGCTACTATGAGCTCAACTCCTTTGCAATATCAATATAGTACATATAGAATACAGTCATACTGCTCTAGAAAATATAGCTAGTATCTAAAATTAATAAATCTGGTGAATAATTTATGATTGCATGCATTGAAATTTGCTAAATATTGAAGTAGTAATCGTGCAACTGGATAGATTGGGTGTTCCAGTTAATTACAACTGTTTAAAGTCAAACGTTACTTGAATATTTCAAGATTTTTCTTTTAATGAAGCAATAACATGTTAGCCAGAATGGGTAATGAAGTTTTAGTACTGAATTGCACAGCAGCATCAATGGAAAATTGAAATCACAATCTGTAATATATATGAAGCATCACTTGACTTGCTCCACTAGAACAAATTATTATGATTATTCAGTAAGTAATCTGTTAACATTATGGGATGAAGGTGGCATTAAAGCCTGTCTGGGGCCGTCCTCCCTCTCATCTAGATCTTCACTTCTAAGCACTCTCAAGGCCTGAAACAAGCCCGCTAGTTTTTAAAGGCAAGTTCATTTTGTGTATTAACCCTTTGGAAACTAGCTAATTCTCTTCTGGTTAACACCTGGGGTCTGACCAACTTTCAGGATTTGCTGGTGGTCATTTGGCCATTGGGGACACTGGACCATGGAGGAGAGAGGGCTCCAGGTTACTGGAAAGCAGAGCAGATTGGGACTCTTGGGACCAGTGAGTCTATGCCTACTTCATTCTTTCCCAATCTGAATTCTCTATATGACCTGTCCATGCTTCTGCTGGTTCCTCACCCCTCCCTTGAGCTACATCCTGCATTGACAAGACAAGGGTGGTGATGTAGGAAATGTGGGAAATGTAGAATCAGAGCTGTCAGCCAAGAGGAGATAGGGAACTGTAGGCTTTTTGCCACATGGGTGTAACCATTGCATAAGTAAGATGAGGAGTACATGTCCCCATTTAAACTTTCTTTTTGGCTGTGGATGTACCCATCAACTTAGTGATATGATAGAGAGGTAGGGGGAAATGAAATATTCTCTTCCTTTATATGTTGTAGGCCCGTCAGCTGCTTTTTTCCTCCCACCAGCACCATGTCCAATACCTCAGGTCGGGTCCTGCTGTGATAAATTAAGGTGGGGGGAGCTCCCTTATATGGACCCAGCCAGCCAGTTAGCTAAAAAATCCCTCTTAGTAGCTGTTCTCTGCTTGCTTTTTTAAAAGGGTTAAAAGTCTCACTGGAATGCATAGGTAAAAGGAAGTGAGTGGGCACCTGGCCAAAAGAGCCAAAAGAAGGCTAGAACTTTTAAAAATTGAAACAAGACTCCCCTTTTGACTGTTGTTGTTCTCGGGGAGAACCAAACACAAAGCAACTATGCTGTAAAAAACTTGGGCCAGGAATAAAAAATCATCGGTATCCTACCTAGAAACTACTCATTTGGAATCCCAAATATGTAAGTAGATCAGGAAATGTCTAGAAAGAAGCAATTAGGTTTATCTCTTTTTATTTTTTTATGGCTTTGGACTCCTCTGTGCTAACCCCAAATGCTTTTGTTTTGCTTGTAACCTTTAAGGTGGACCTCAGGAAAGTTATTCTTAATGCTTAATCCTTGTGTTTTTTTTTTTATCTAGCAGTAGCCTGAGTTTCCAGATGTATTTTCTTTCTTTTTGTTTTAATAAAATTTACCTTTTTAAAGAACAGGATTAGATGTTTGTGTCCTAAGAGGTTTGTGCATATGTTGTTTAATTAGCTGGTCGCAACAGCTAATTTCCTTTGTTCTTCTTTCTCAGCTCCTCCCCGGGAGAGGAGGGGGTGTGAAAGGGCTTGAGAGTACCCCACAGGAAGGAATTCCCAAGTGCACCTTCGTGGGTCCTCAAAGGGGTTTTGCACTTGGGTGGTGGCAGCATCTACCCATACAAGGCCAGAGAAAAGTGGTAACCTTCGGAGTTTAATACAAGCCTGGAGTGGCCAGTATTAATTTTTAGAATCCTTGCGGGCCCCCACCTTCTGCACTCAAAGTGCCAGAATGGGGAATCAGATTTGACACCTGCTAAGCACAGTTGCCTGCAAACCAGCTCACAGGGAGAAGCACTGGTCGCAGCAGCCCCTACTCCTCTCCTGCAGGAGTTGCTAGGGGCAGTCTAAGAGATGCCGCCTCCTTCCCATCCCTTCCCTTCCTGGACAATGGAACAAACCCTAGAAGTAGCAGGAGAAGAAACAGGAAGCAGCAATCTGGAGGGCTGAATAGGAGATTGGTGTGAGATTGGTGGAATCACAGGAAGTGTGAATGGAGAAGGCTGGAGTTTGAATGGGGGGGAAAGCTGGGGGGATGGATCAGGAGAGTTTGGGGTATGTGACCAAGAATTTGGGGGAACAGGGATAAGTGTAAGCATGTTTATTTTGAGGGACAGCAGAAAGGACATGGAATGGGAAAGATGAAAGAGGAGAATGTATGAAGGAATTAACAATCATATATAGAGAAGATAAAGGAATCAAAGAGTGAGATTTAAAGAAAACTGTTGGAGGGAAACCTTGGAAGAAGATACAATGAAGACTAGAAGGGCTAGCAAAAATAAGAGGAATAATTCTACCATATGGAAAATCTGATCAAGGTGAATTCTCTTGGTTTTGAAGGTCAGTCCTATTGTATAGTGTAAAATAAAACCCTGTATTTTGTCAAGTTAACCTTCTTTGTATAACTTCCACCAAACAACACAATAGTTATATCAGTATCTATATTAAAAACAGACATTTACCTTAACAGAGAACCCACTTAATGACTACCTGGTTTTAGAAATAATGGCAGAATGTCCTTTACTTTGTTTGCACAGATGGAAGTCTCATTAGTGTTGAAAATCCAGGGCCCATTCTTACTGCCAGGAAGACTTAAAGGTGCAGGTGTATGAGCAGGCCAGTTACAATGTAATCAAAGGATACCTTTCTGGAATGTAGAACTGTTTGTAGAAGCAGTTTCAACTGCTTAATAATTTGGTCAGTGTCCAACCAGTGCTAAGGATTCTGGTTCAAGGTGCTTCGTTTCAGTTGCCATACAGGGAACAGGCTCCTTAAAAATACTCTATTCTGAATTTACTTAGTACATTAACCGAATTTGGATCAGATTTCTCTAAAGCATTTATATGTTAATGTTGGAGCATTGGGCTCATTCCAGTTAATATAAGAGACTGTTCTATCATAGCTTATATCAGACAATGTTTTCCAGAATGGACACATCATAAAGAAAGCCAAAGGTCATGTAACTCTTTTGTTTGGCATTCCATGAAACCACGTTTGCTGACTCCCAACAGCTGGGCTCCAGAAGAAGGCTGTAGGGGCCTTAGCATTTTGTGACACACATGTCATTGAAACGAAAGGCATATCATACGTGTGCTTTCTTCCATTTATTGATGCTGAGGGGTGCATTTCTAGGTGCATTTGTGCTCATGGAAAATATATTGGATTAACAGCTATAGTAAGAGAAGGCCTATACCCACAGAACAATTCACATGAACAACAGGGGTTCACCTGTCCCTACTCCTACCTGGAAGGACCAAGTCATTCACCAAATAAGACCAATTGTGTCTCTAAAATAAATGAGGGCATTTAATATTGTCTTAATGTATGGATTCAGATACACCTTAATCTCCCAATCAATAAACAAGGGTCAAATGAAAGTCCCATGAAGTTGGTTTGAATTTTTTCATTTACTTCAGTTAGATGAGGATTTGGCCCAGGGTGTTGTAGCTGTCCGGATAGGTTGATTTCAGTGAAGGGAAAATTAGTATAAGCAATGTTTAAGCTCATATTTTTTTCTTGTGGCTTTAATCAAGAAGCCAAACCCTCTCTTCATTTGCTTTTGTTGTCTTCCAGGAAAAATAGTAATCTACTCTGCTTGGCTTCCTACTATTTGCAGAGCAGTAAATCCTTTGCTGATTGTTGTCCAGAAAGTAAGCATAAAATGGCAGCCCACAAAGTTGTTACAAATCCCTTATGCATATTTTTTGGAGACGATCTGTAATAATTTATAGTGGAAGTATATCTCCTGCTTACTGTCTGTGACTTTCTCAGGATCCAAGAGAATGGACTGCTGATGTGCATTAGAGTTTCACTACTTATCATGTGAGCTAGTTAGCAGAATATCTGAGCTGTTTTTTTCAATAGAAATGTTTTTCATCTTACTTTTATTTGACTGCATATCAAAATCTAATCATCAGTCTTTTTCCAAATGGAAATATATTCTTGCATGATTTTGCAGCTAATTCACAGTCTTAGACCAAATCAGTAGTGCTAATTAGAACTGTTAATGACAGTTTTAGCACTATATATATATATATACACACATAAAATAATGCATACATTATTCTTTTTAGTACCGAACATAGGTAATGACCAAGTATTTCTGATCTGTGTGCCTAAAATTCAGCTCCTGTATTCATATTTAGGCATCTTGGAGGCACTGAGTCAGAGGGAGCTGCAGGTGCTTAGCATCTTGAAAAATCAGTCCATTTTCACTTAGGTGCCTACACACGAATTTAGAGGCCTAACTTTTGGCAAGCAGGTTTGAAAATGTTTGCAGTCTTAACTTGTGTTGATGAAACCATTTTACCACATCATTATGTATTTTATACACATGATCCCATGTGTGCATGTATGTAAAGTTTGTGTATGTACAAATATACATATTATAGAGAGAATGTTCAATAGCTCAAAAACCAAAAGAGAATATTGGATATATATTTCAGTATAAAAATTCAGTATATAAAAATGTCACATAATTCAGTTTGGTATTGGTTGATCTCAAACTGTGTCTCAAATATAAAACTGTAGGGATATGTGAAAATGCTACTAGGTTTAATTTACATCTTCTGGGAAGTGCTCTCATTTGCCATCAAATGAATACAGGATACAGATGATAAAAATTAGTTTAGGGAAAATTCCATCCAAAGAGAAAGCAAAAGGGAGTGAAGTTGTGTTTCTTAAATTATTCATTGATTACATTTCAGACTTATATTTCCTTTTTACTAGTAACACTGTTTCAGTTAGTGATGAGTAAATCTCAAAAGGCTCAGTTAAGCATCCAAAAGTTCAGATGCTTATTCAAAATTTATCTAAACTCCTTTGGTCTGGATCTTGCCTCAAAATTTCACATGAACAAACTGTTTGATATTTCTAGTAGCTTCCTAATTCCCACTGAGATGGAAACAGCACATTATATACATGGAGTACTGTATATAAAGTAAGTCACTATACATTTTTATAAATGTCTTTGCTAGGTATAGCACCTCCAAAGTGGTGAGAAATAGGAAATAAACAGACAAAAATAATTCAAGGAGAAGAGTAAAGATTTTATGTAAGGAATGGGAAAGCAAAAGCTTGGCAGCTGATTCAATACATATCCATTGCAAAACTCTCAGAAGGAGGAACAAAGGGCACAGGAAACTCAGATTTGCTTTTAAATATGCCCCTAAAAAGTGCACCCCTCAAGTGAGGGAGGGAGTGTGGCAGCTAAATCCCCGGGAATCCAGGGAAGGGAAACACCAGTTCAATGATTCTCAAATTGTGGCCCATGGAGAGTTCATTGGTTGTCCATGGAGACCTGTTTTCTGTATTGTATGCCGAGAACTAGACCAGTAGCCAGAAGATGTAAGGATGGGGTGTATAAAAGCTGTCTTAAAGCCACCAAGAGCATCTTAGACACAATGCGGGATGTGGCCTAGGTAGCTGGGAGGAAGGAGCACCAGCTAAACTTATTTCCAACATGATTAAGGGGTTCCTATCCACAGTGCAAACAAGAGTGGTGACTGGAAGATGAAGTGTGAGATGAGGTTTCTAGCATGGCTGAAACGCTGTTTGCTGACCATAGTAACTCATCAGATTTAACTGTGTTGTTATGTGGCTACAAACCATAATTAGAGACAACCATTCCAGTAATTGGTTACAAACTCTCTTTAAAGCTGCAATATGAACAGTGCCTTAATCCATCTCTATTCTATATTAGCCGAGAGTAGATGCTTGAAAGTTTTTATGTAACAGCCACTAAAGAAGAGTACACACCATACCTTACACAGGGAGGGCTTACTCTCTAGATGGGTAAAGAACCATTTACTCAGGATGGGGAGAAAATGGGGAGAGCTGGTGAAATGAGAAAGAAAGATTTTGGGGGTTAGAGGGCAGAGAGAGTTGTATGTTCTGTATGAGAGGTTCCACTTGGAAGTGCTTGTGGTCACAACCAAAAATCACTATACTCCTTGCTGGGAAGATATTTATAGTCTATACTTGAAGTACGGTCATGGAATCCATTCAAGGTTGATTTGTGCTGCTTTCCAATGAGATGGCAATTCCTGGAGACTTCTTGCAATTTTCTGTACAGACTGTCAGAAAAATAATACATTACATTTCTGTTGAGTTTACTTTTTTCTTATTGTGTGTGGTCATCTCCTTCCCAATTTCCATCCCTCTACTCAAATTTAAATCTCTGTAAATGCACTATCTGTGCTTTCTTTACACTTAAGTGCTCGCACACATACACTTTATGAACCTATCTAATTCTTCTACTTTGGCTTGTCTTTTACTCTCTCCCCCATTCACCTTGTTACTTTGGTTCTATTTGCCCTGTCAGTTTCTTCATACAGCTGTTACTCTCTTTAGACCACCCAATCTGTTCTTAAGCTTGACACACCAACACCTATCACTGAAAGAAGCTGGGATTCAGTGCTTAATTGGTTGGTCAGTTGATAGACAGCTCTACTCAAGAAATAATTTCAAACTACTTACATGATACAAAGCGGTAACTCAACTTTCCACTCCAAGGCTATCAACTGTTGCTCTTCTCTGGGTGAATGACAGCAGCTGGTGCTAATCACGGTCTTCTATCTAATGAAAATTTTCTGTTTAGCAGAGGCGTGGGTGGAAATTTTTTTCTACTTTCCTCACCCTATCTGTGTTGGGGTACTGTTACTGACATCCATGTGGTAGTACGAGGACAAGTGATTGGTAATCTAGCAAATCCCCCAGGATTTTCAAGACGGTCTTAATATTTTTTTATCACAGGAGATGACGTTTCTGCCATACCTTCCTAGATGTCTAAAGCGGGGAGAGGGCACTAGAATACAAAAATGAAATCCAAGCTCTTTTTGACATTAAATATTCTCCTCTCCTGTTCTGAGAAAGTAGGGAGCATGAGCAGTGTTTGCTATGGCTGCTGATGAAATCTGTGCATTTCTACAGCAAACAGCCCAGCTTTAGGAACTACAAGCAGTTGCTGCTCTCTTCAAAGCCAGGCAGTATTGAGACAATGGCTTTTTTATAGGTCCACAACACTCAAAGAATAGGCAATTTGTGGTAACTGGGGGATATCAACAACTCACTGGAGATCTATGGCTCATTTCTAGCAACTGGGGAAAACATTTAGAACACATTTTTAACGATGTAGACAAGAATCCCTATGGCTACACACACTAGCTAGGCAAGTGAAAATTGCTAGCTACAGCAGTTGGCCTCCTTCCATCTACAATGTTAGTAACAGCGTGTTACTCTGATCTTATTAGCTTACATCACAATCGTTATAAGTAGGGATAAGATTAAAGGGTCCCACAGATACTTCTGAATATCAGGTTACCTTTTTCCTGTGGTATTTTATTATTCTCCGTTAACAGATGTGGAAATCCAAATCCATTTACCTGACCCAATAACCATATGAAGATTTAAGAGATGAAGAGAGCAATTTTGGGGAAAGGTCCTCAGTCTGCTCAGAAGTTTCTCACTTTTGGTTGCAGTATTTGGAAAATATTATCTGATTATATATTTAAACTTCAGATTGTAATGCAGAGTCATAAGGGAAGAATTAAGGCTGCATGTACAACATTGAATTTGTAATTATCATAGAATCATAGAACTGGAAGAGACCTCGAGAGGTCATCTAGTCCAGTCCTGCACTCAAGGCAGGACTAAATATTATAACAGGTACTTATATCAGGAATTTATCTGGAACTTAAATTCTTAATTGTGCAAATATTACATTTTTAACCTAGTTTTATTATACAATTTTTGAAAAAAATGACAAAATAATTAAAACATGTCTGGGAATAAAATACAAATATTTAAATAATTATATTATCCATATAATTGCTGTATAATTGCTGCTGTTTGCAGTAATTGCAATATGTAGTATAAAATTACATTAAACATAAGTTACAATAATGCCATGTAGGTTACAAAGTTAAGCAATTCAAAGTTAGGAAATGTCAGACTTCTCAGTTGCCCACACAACCTTAATTCTTTCCTCTGTGCCTCCATCTGGTTCACAGAAAGAGGTGGGGTCCAATGGGGAAAAAAGCCTCTGCTCATGTAGTTGAAGACTGTACCATAGTGTAGACACACAAGGGGTCAGGCAGTCATATTTTTATGGGGTTTTTATATGTAAAGTAGTTTTTTTAAAGATTAAAACAAATTCTACTATATGCATCTGTAACAGTTCCTGCTCCCAGCCCATCATACATTATCAGCAGGGTTTTAACACTGACCCTTCAGTACAACAGCACAGACTGATATCAGCTGCACTACAGGACTCACTACATTAGCTGACAGTTATCCCAGATGGGAGATGGGACACTGGCTGCAGGTGCTGGGTCCTGGGGATGCTCATGGAGGGGAGCCAAGCCCATCACTTCTCTCTTTGAAAGCTGGCGGAACTCCTGCAAAGCAGAGAGCTCCTGTGATTCCCCAGAGTGGCGAGTGGGCCACTGGGACCATATACTAGGTCTGGGGGAGGGAGCGCGGGGGGGCAGCCCAATTCAGTGCTCCCCACTTGCCTGCTACAGCTGCTCTGGCAGCTCCCAGGCATTCCTAATGCAATAGCTGTGGCTGCAGAAGCAGCAACATTAGCCCGGCCTTAGAATGTGTTCGTTATTATTTTGGCATACTGCCAAAGTTTTTCCTGAGGCATGTAAGTGGGAGAAGGGAAATGGCTATTTTTAACACTTTATATCACAGCAAAACTGAATGGGATTTCTTGAGACCAAAAAATAAGTAGTCTGAATAACTCATGGTTTTGCAAGCCTTAAGAGCAGTATAACTTCTAGTATACAAGATTCACAGACATGCAGGCCAGGGCTTCTGCATTATGCCTATATATTTCTAGGCAGTTTAAACTAGTCCTTTCAAAATCAGAAATTAGCTGTTTGGATGTGGATTGTGAGAAGTTAGTTTCTGCACCTGGACTTGCAAACAATTTTAAAAGGTTTGGACATATGTAATGTGGTGTTGAGTTCTTTTCTGTTTATTTTTTTTACAATGACTTTGCAGAATGTTACCTATCCCAATCAAATGCTTAATGAGGCTCAAACACCCACATATGTGTTGTTGTGTCTTATTGCTAGTTTGCTTATAAGTATAATAGAAAATAAGTAGAAATTACTGATGCAGTATAAACATCCCAAGGAGCTCTCTACTTTACCTGGGATTTTGTTTTAAAGGTGATTCTGATTTTATTGTAAAAAGTACATTTTTACAAAAGAGCGCAATAGTTTTCAAGATAAGACCCACTCTCTTGCTGTAGCTGAGTACGATTCCCATGGGCAAAAGTAAAATATCCCAGGAGCCGGTGAAAATGTGATTGAAAGAGTTATGATAACAAGTCTGTTTCTTTAACACATGAATTTCAATGCACATTTGTGTCTTTTATATTGTTGGGTATTTTTTGTATCAGCAGTGTTAGAAATGTCAGCAGGTCTTATAAAAGCAAAAATGAATGTAAGAAAGGCAATATGTTAGACTGATGAGCACTGTGAGGAGTATATGCAATGAGCATTTTGAAAGATTATCTAGTTTCTCTTATGTATAGTAACTCATTTGCTTCCTTACATAGAAATTAATAGTCCCATTTATTATTGTGAAAGTATTTTAGGAGGTTGAGAATACAATACAATGTAATAACTAACCAATACTTTTTCAGCTGTTGAACATATTGAATACCTGAGTACTCATGAAACTTACTAGATTTGCGAAGAGTAATTGGAGAGAAATAACCAAACCCATGAATCAGGTTTCATTTAATGATACTGACTACTTTTGTGTAACACTTTCTCTCCAGATGGACTGCAATGCATTTTGTATTTCAATTACAATTATAGGTCCGATCTTCAATCTGCGTGAGTTGAGCCCCGGGCCTATGAAAGTGCCATTAATGGGACTCAATAGACAGAAAGAGTCCGCCTGCGTAGGACTTATTTCATATTTGGAGCCATAGTCTTCACCAGGAATGACTGTAGTTAAGATTTCAAACAGTTTCCATTTTCACTTGCTGGGTGAAATCCTGGACCAACAGAAGCGAATCGGAGTTTTACTTCAGGAGAGTCAGGATTTCACCTGCACACATGTATACATTTCTGAAATGTTCACTTTACTTTTCGTCTGACTGAAAGTGGACTTTTCTAGACTAGTCTGAGCAAAATTCTCTCAGCTATTTTTAAGTTGAGGGAAAGTGGAAAGAATAATTTGTCCCTATATTAGCAATGATTTGGAAGAAGAATTTTGTTGACCTGAATTTGATGGGTTAGTTGTTATGGCTCGCCACTGATCATAGAATCATAGAATATCAGGGTTGGAAGGGACCTCAGGAGGTCATCTAGTCCAACCCCCTGCTCAAAGCAGGACCAACACCAACTAAATCATCCCAGCCAGGGCTTTGTCAAGCCTGACCTTAAAAACTTCTAAGGAAGGAGATTCCACCACCTCCCTAGGTAACGCATTCCAGTATTTCACCACCCTCCTAGTGAAAAAGTTTTTCCTAATATCCAACCTAAAGCTCCCCCACTGCAACTTGAGACCATTACTCCTTGTTCTGTCATCTGCTACCACTGAGAACAGTCTAGAGCCATCCTCTTTGGAACCCCCTTTCAGGTAGTTGAAAGCAGCTATCAAATCCCCCCTCATTCTTCTCTTCCGCAGACTAAACATACCCAGATCCCTCAGCCTTTCCTCATAAGTCATGTGTTCCAGTCCCCTAATCATTTTTGTTGCCCTCCGCTGGACTCCTTCCAATTTTTCCACATCCTTCTTGTAGTGTGGGGCCCAAAACTGGACACAGTACTCCAGATGAGGCCTCACCAGTGTCGAATAGAGGGAAACGATCACGTCCCTTGATCTGCTGGCAATGCCCCTACGTATACATCCCAAAATGCCATTGGCCTTCTTGGCAACAAGGGCACACTGTTGACTAATATCCAGCTTCTCATCCACTGTAACCCCTAGGTCCTTTTCTGCAGAACTGCTGCTGAGCCATTCAGTCCCTAGTCTGTAGCGATGCATTGGATTCTTCCATCCTAAGTGCAGGACTCTGCACTTGTCCTTGTTGAACCTCATCAGATTTCTTTTGGCCCAATCCTCCAATTTGTCTAGGTCCCTCTGTATCCTATCCCAACCCTCCAGCATATCTACCACTCCTCCCAGTTTAGTGTCATCTGCAAACTTGCTGTGGGTGCAATCCACACCATCCTCCAGATCATTTATGAAGATATTGAACAAAACCAGCCCCAGGACCGACCCTTGGGGCACTCCACTTGATACCAGCTGCCAACTAGACATGGAGCCATTGATCACTACCCGTTGAGCCCGACAATCTAGCCAGCTTTCTATCCACCTTCTAGTCCATTCATCCAGCCCATACTTCTTTAACTTGCTGGCAAGAATACTGTGGGAGACTGTGTCAAAAGCTTTGCTAAAGTCAAGGAACAACACGTCCACTGCTTTCCCTTCATCCACAGAGCCAGTTATCTTGTCATAGAAGGCAATTAGATTAGTCAAGCATGACTTGGCCTTGGTGAATCCATGCTGACTGTTCCTGATCACTTTCCTCTCCTCTAAGTGCTTCAGAATTGATTCCTTGAGGACCTGCTCCATGATTTTTCCAGGGACTGAGGTGAGGCTGACTGGCCTGTAGTTCCCAGGATCCTCCTTCTTCCCTTTTTTAAAGATGGGCACTACATTAGCCTTTTTCCAGTCATCCGGGACTTCCCCCGATCGCCATGAGTTTTCAAAGATAATGGCCAATGGCTCTGCAATCATATCCGCCAACTCTTTCTGCACTCTCGGAAGCAACACATCCGGCCCCATGGACTTGTGCATGTCCAGCTTTTCTAAATAGTCCTGAACCACTTCTTTCTCCACAGAGGACTGGTCACCTCCTCCCCATGCTGTGCTGCCCAGTGCAGCAGTCTGGGAGTTGACCTTGTTCATGAAGACAGAGGCAAAAAAAACATTGAGTACATTAGCTTTTTCTACATCCTCTGTCACTACGTTGCCTCCCTCATTCAGTAAGGGGCCCACACTTTCCTTGACTTTTTTCTTGTTGCTAACATACCTGGAGAAATCCTTCTTGTTACTCTTAACATCTCTTGCTAGCTGCAACTCCAGGTGTGATTTGGCCTTCCTGATTTCACTCCTGCATGGCCGAGCAATATTTTTATACTCATCCCTGGTCATTTGTCCAACCTTCCACTTTTTGTAAGCTTCTTTTTTGTATTTAAGATCAGCAAGGATTTCACTGTTATGACAAGCTGGTTGCCTGCCACATTTACTATTCTTTCTGCTCATCAAGATGGTTTGTCCCTGTAACCTCAATAAGGATTCTTTAAAATACAGCCAGCTCTCCTGGACTCCTTTCCCCCTCATGTTATTCTCCCAGGGCATCTTGCCCATCAGTTCCCTGAGGGAGTCAAAGTCTGCTTTTCTGAAGTCCAGGGTCCGTATTCTGCTGCTTTCCTTTCTTCTTTGTGTCAGGATCCTGAACTTGACCATCTCATGGACACTGCCTCCCAGGTTCCCATCCACTTTAGCTTCCCCTACTAAGTCTTCCCGGTTTGTGAGCAGCAGGTCAAGAAGAGCTCTGCCCCTAGTTGGTTCCTCCAGCACTTGCACCAGGAAATTGTCCCCTACACTTTCCAGAAACTTCCTGCATTGTCTGTGCACCGCTGTATTGCTCTCCCAGCAGATATCAGGGTGATTGAAGTCTCCCATGAGAACCAGGGTGTGCGATCTAGTAACTTCTGCGAGTTGCCGGAAGAAAGCCTCGTCCACCTCATCCCCCTGGTCCGGTGGTCTGTAGTAGACTCCCACCACGACATCACCCTTGTTGCTCACACTTCTAAACTTAATCCAGAGACTCTCAGGTTTTTCTGCAGTTTCATACTTGAGCTCTGAGCAGTCATACTGCTCTCTTACATACAGTGCAACTCCCCCACCTTTTCTGCCCTGCCTGTCCTTCCCGAACAGCTTATATCCATCCATGACAGTACTCCAGTCATGTGAGTTATCCCACCAAGTCTCTGTTATTCCAATCACATCATAATTCCTTGACTTTGCCAGGACTTCCAGTTCTCCCTGCTTGTTTCCCAGGCTTCGTGCATTTGTGTATAGGCACTTGAGATAACCCACTGATCGCCCCTCTTTCTCAGTATGAGGCAGGAGCCCTCCCCTCTCACGCGCTCCTGCTCGTGCTTCCTCCTGGTATCCCACTTCCCCACTTACCTCAGGGCTTTGGTCTCCTTCCCCCGGTGAACCTAGTTTGGTCACATCCGACCAGAAGATTTATAGGTTCCTATCCCATTCAGACTACAGAGTTCAAGAACTCAGAGAGTTCTGTATTGGGAGAGGACTCTTGGGGTGCTTGGCAAGAACACATACACTGAGGACAATTCCTAATTGATAAAACCTTTATTGAAATTAACATAAAAAATAAGAAATGCAATGAAACTTATAACTGCAAAACAGTAAAAGAATTCCAAAACTCCTGGTGGTACCATTCCTATTATAAGTGCCTTAACCTAACATACTCACACCCTTCCTTGAGGAGCCGGTAATAGGAGGTGAAGGACCAGCCTCACTCCTGGCTTGCCCGATTACACAATGGTGCTGGCTTCCCCAATGGTTAGGAATGTTGAGTAGTTTTACTATACTGCACAAGCTGAGCTGATAGTGTGATAGAAGATAGAATAGATAGACAGATGAAAAGTCTCTAGACTATAGGAGAACAGGAAAAAGCACTCTAAGAAATGAAAGCTTCAGGAGTTAGAAGAGCTTAGAACTTAGAAGAGCCTAGAAGAACTCTCTTACAAGGTATTTTATAGGATCCTGACCTATGTAATTCAGGCCCAACCTACTATACCCAAATCTTATTTCCGTACCCTAAGAAATTTATGGGTACCCTTCTCCTATAGGTTAGTAGATTGACACTTAATCCTTATTAATTTATTTAGAAAGTATCTCATTCCAAAACTGCCAGCCTAGGCTTTCTTAATGACCTCCAAGTTGTGGTGTACCCTGCGGTTACGAACCGGTTGTAGATGCTGGATAAACCTGTGATGTGATGTGATGTGGATAGTTCCTCCCTTTCGTTCCCCAAAGTTCAGGGACCATTCTTATCTGTGCCAAAGTTTGCCAACTTTTATGCTGACATATTCATAACTGATTATACTTTTTGCTATATAGCAGATCTTACTGGATCTTACAGGCCGGTAGGCTTCTTGCATTTCAGCAAAACTTATTATTAGGAAACACATGCCTCAACACATCCTAAATTCCAAGGAATTAATACTGATAAAATATAAGAATAAAATGGATTAATTTCAGAAAAAGAAACATATTAATTGATACTGCTGACTGGATTAGTAGGATATAATAGCTAGCAAAATAATCCTATGGGCTACAATTTGCAAGTTCTAAATTTTCATTTAAAAATAAAGGTTTTCCATTGAACCTGAATGGCCTTAATTAAGGTGGTCAAACATTATTTTTCCAAACAAACAAAATAAGTACATAATATTTTTGAATAAATAATTCATTTTAAAAAGATTCAGGCAGTTCCAATCACAATGGCTCGGATTCAGAAAGGGACTTGGGCCTAAACCCCCAAATTAGGCCCAGATTTAGCACCACTGTGATCCACAAAACCCCTACTCAGCTAAACTTTGAACCCTGAACTCACTCAAAGCCTAAACCTTTGCTGTAAGCTTCTCTAGGCACCTAAATTTCTGCCCCGGGCATGAACACTGCTGTCTCAGGCAGGCATCCTGCAAACACTTATACATATACTTAATTTTCCTACTGTGAGCACTGCAGATGAAATCAATGCCACTGCTCATAGTAGTAAAGTTCAACTTTACTACACTAAATTACACTTCCTTTGCTTGATTGGGTCTTAATCAGTTCAAGATGTGCTTTAAATATTACTTGCACATATCATAGGGTTTTTAAACACAAACTTTTGTGTTTGTTTATTGTTTAAAAAAAATAGCCTAAAGAAATTGAATATGAAAATCTGGCATTACATGCTAAGTTTCCAACATTTAAAAAGGAAATGGCCCTTGTTTTCTTGCTCTTCTGGTAGGCAATACTCTTTCCAATTCCTCTTCTAAAATGAACTACAATCCTCTTTTAAATCTATACCTTATGAGAAAAGACGTTTCTTCCTGATTAATTATAAATTCTTTGAGAGTTTTACCTGAATTCTTGTCTCTTCACCTAATGCGAGTGGTTGCACTAGAAATAACTACTACTTTTATAAGTGGAAGCGCAAAGACAAAGAAAAGAAATTAAACACCAGAAGAATTCTTCCAAAACCTTATATAATTGAACTATTCTTTCATAAAGTGGTAGAACTCTCCATTGTGCTCAAATTGTTATACTGAATTTAAAGTGAGTAAGATGTTTCTTTTGGAAGACTGGTCTTGAAACAAACAGAGACATGAAGCTTACAAGAAGCTTACAAGAAGTGGAAGATTGGACAAATGACCAGGGAGGAGTATAAAAATATTGCTCAGGCATGCAGGAGTGAAATCAGGAAGGCCAAATCACACTTGGAGTTGCAGCTAGCAAGAGATGTTAAGAGTAACAAGAAGGATTTCTTCAGGTATGTTAGCAACAAGAAGAAAGTCAAGGAAAGTGTGGGCCCCTTACTGAATGAGGGAGGCAACCTAATGACAGAGGATGTGGAAAGAGCTAATGTACTCAATGCTTTTTTTGCCTCTGTCTTCACGAACAAGGTCAACTCCCAGACTGCTGCACTGGGCAGCACAGCATGGGGAGGAGGTGACCAGTCCTCTGTGAAGAAAGAAGTGGTTCAGGACTATTTAGAAAAGCTGGACATGCACAAGTCCATGGGGCCAGATGCATTGCTTCCGAGAGTGCAGAAGGAGTTGGCGGATATGATTGCAGAGCCATTGGCCATTATCTTTGAAAACTCATGGCGATCGGGGGAAGTCCCGGATGACTGGAAAAAGGCTAATGTACTGCCCATCTTTAAAAAAGGGAAGAAGGAGGATCCTGGGAACTACAGGCCAGTCAGCCTCACCTCAGTCCCTGGAAAAATCATGGAGCAGGTCCTCAAGGAATCAATTCTGAAGCACTGAGAGGAGAGGAAAGTGATCAGGAACAGTCAGCATGGATTCACTAAGGCCAAGTCATGCCTGACTAATCTAATTGCTTTCTATGACGAGATAACTGGATCAGTGGATGAGGGAAAAGCAGTGGACATGTTATTCCTTGACTTTAGCAAAGCTTTTGACACAGTCTCCCACAGTATTCTTGCCAGCAAGTTAAAAAAGTATGGGCTGGATGAATTGACTAGAAGGTGGATAGAAAGCTGGCTAGATTGTCGGGCTTAATGGGTAGTGATGAATGGCTTCATGTCTAGTTGGCAGCCGGTATCAAGCGGAGTGCCCTGTCCTGGGGCTGGTTTTGTTCAATATCTTCATTTATGATCTGGAGGATGGTGTGGATTGCACCCACAGCAAGTTTGCAGATGACACTAAACTGGGAGGAGTGGTAGATATGCTGGAGGGTTGGGATAGGATACAGAGGGACCTAGACAAATTGGAGGATTGGGCCAAAAGAAATCTGATGAGGTTCAACAAGGACAAGTGCAGAGTCCTGCACTTAGGATGGAAGAATCCAATGCACCGCTACAGACTAGGGACCGAATGGCTAGGCAGCAGTTCTGCAGAAAAGGACCTAGGGGTTACAGTGGACGAGAAGCTGGATATGAGTCAACAGTGTGCCCTTGTTGCAAAGAAGGCTAACGGCATGTTGGGCTGTATAAGTAGGGGCATTGCCAGCAGATCGAGGGACGTGATCATTCCCCTCTATTCGACATTGGTGAGGCCTCATCTGGAGGACTTTGTCCAGTTTTGGTCCCCACACTACAAGAAGGATGTGGAAAAATTGGAAAGAGTCCAGCAGAGGGCAACAAAAATGATTAGGAGAATGGAACACATGAGTTATGAGGAGAGGCTGAGGGAACTGGGATTGTTTAGTCTGCGGAAGAGAAGAATGAGGGGGGATTTGATAGCTGCTTTCAACTGCCTGAAAGGGGGTTCCAAAGAGGATGGCTCTAGACTGTTCTCAGTGGTAGCAGATGACAGAACAAGGAGTAATGGTCTCAAGTTGCAGCGGGGGAGCTTTAGGCTGGATATTAGGAAAATCTTCTTCACTGGTGGTGAAGCACTGGAATGTGTTACCTAGGGAGGTGGTGGAATCTCCTTCCTTAGAAGTTTTTAAGGTCAGGCTTGACAAAGCCCTGGCTGGGATGATTTAGTTGGGGATTGGTCCTGCTTTGAGCAGGGAGTTGGACTAGATGACCTCCTGAGGCCCCTTCCAACCCTGATATTCTATGATTCGATGGTAGAATTGTTCAAAATAATGGAAAGGCTGAAGCTTTTTATCACTGGAATTTTAAAGTTTTATCTCAAGGATTAGACATCTTCTCCTTGACTCACCACTAGTTTTGTTAATTTTGTCGTAGTACACTACTGTGTCCTCTCTAAGGCACCATATGAGAAAAATTGAATTAATGCTGTAACAAAATGTAACTACACTAGTAACCTATCAGTTGCCTCTTCTGATATTTTCTTCTCTTAACAGATAATTCGAGTTGTTTCCTAAGAGACATAGTTCTGCTAGGTGAGAAGTATTCAGTAAATCTGATGAATATTTTAATATTTAGGGGTACATTTCTTATGCCACTTTCTCCAAAACTCTGCAATAGACTAGGTACTCTGTTATTAAGCAGGGACTATTGAGTGTTCCGTTTACTGCCTTTCAGTCCAATTAGAGATGTTGATTGTAACTCCTTGGTATACATATTAGACCAGAAAGATACACAATTATATTTTAATGTTATACCAATAAAATAAAAACCAGCAGGATCTTATTAAAGGGGAAAAGGCAAAATACCACATTTATTGTGAATACAGAAAGAATCATGGTAAGCAGTTAGTTATAGCTATAACATTCCATTCAATCTCATATTTATTCACACATTTATTCATACACACACACGCACAGGCTCTGCAAGGTTGTTATCATAGTTACCAGCCTTAGAGTTGCTCATGCCAAGCCACTGTCCAGGAGGAGGGAGCAGGGCCTCGTCAGTGCACATCTGATGCTCCTGGAGGTTGGTTTGCAGAATCAGACCCCAAAGTTCTCACTTTCTAGAGTCCATTTTTATAGGAATTTATTAGCAGCTTGCAAGTTTCACACGTAGAGGGAGAGAAACAGTACCAAAAACCAAGAAACCTCTTAATTAGTAATAGCCTGGAATTTAGACTATGGGGAATCAAACTCATTTGTGATTTTAATACAGAACTTCTTTAATATGATCCAACATAATAATGGAGACGTAGTTTAATAAGTGGTTTAGGATCAGGTATGTGCATCTGAGCCTGTGTGTAGATGGAGAAAGCGACCATTAATTTAAATATAAGTTTTCATGTCAGGTCAAACTTTAAAAAGATATTACTAAAACATATGAGTTTTACCTATAATATATTTACAGGATCTTTTCTTCCCTCCATCACTAATTATTGAAGATAAATGTATCTAAACAGGAAATATTTCCCTGAAATTTCACTTCACACCCTAACTATTTATACTAGAAAACATAATTCTCTGCTTGTGTCATAACATCTGTTGCTGTAAGATCCAAGGGTTTGGGTCTGTGGTCACCTATACAAATTGGTGAGGATTTTTATCAAACCTTCCCCAGAATAAAAAGGGGGTAAGATTTGGGAGGATTCTGGGGGGAAAGACATTTCCAAACGAACTCTTTCTCAGTAACCAGTGTTAGACGTTTGATGGTGGCAGCGAAAGTCCAAGGGCAAAAGGTAAAATAGTTTATACCTTGGGGAAGTTTTAACCTATGGTGGTAAAAGTAAGCTTAGGAGGTTTTCATGCAGCTCCCCACATGTGTACCCTAGCGTTCAGAGTGGGGAAGGAACCTTGACATGGTGGTAGAGTGGTGGGATTAACTTGAAATCATTTTGAGATCAATTTGAGATTTTTTGAACCAGAAGCACAGATTTGAAAAGGATTTTTTTTTCCTTTGGGCTGCTGAAAAGCAGGGTTTTGGCTGAAAGCAGTTGGTTTTTTTTCCTGCTTTGGGGCCAGAGCAGAGACAAAAGGGAATTGTCTTTTGTGAGCTGGAGTTTTCTCTACCTAAAGGCAGGGTAGTTAACCTCCTGCAGGGAAATTCACAAGTCTTCACAGACCTGAAGTTTTTTTTTTCTTAAGAGCAACTATAGGGGTTTTCTGCCTATTTGCCCAGAGACAAAGGTGTTAGGTTTTTTTTTTAAGGATTTCTCTGTAGGCTGACAATCACTATCAGAGAATATAGGTATCATATTACAGAACAGCAAAATTTTACAAGCCAAGTTTTTTGTTTTGTTTTGTTTTCTTTCTAACTCTCGGGTGTAAAGTTAGTTAAAAACAGAGAGGTTAGGATGACAGACTGCACGGTTCAACAAAAGCTGGAATTAGCCAGATTTGAGGCTGAGATAAAACAAAAGGAACATGAAAGATGGATGGAACTCATACGGATGCACACGCGGCCAGGGAAAAAGAAATGGAGGCTGCCCACAGGAGGGAAATCGAGGCAAGGGACAAAGAAATGGAGGCAAGGGACAAAGAGCTGGAGGAGAAGGAAAAAGAGAGGAAGCATGCACTGGAGATGGAAAAGGCAAAGGCTCAGCAGAATATACCAACAAACCCTAGCAATCCTTCTCCAGATACCACTTCTCATCCCAGAAAGTTCCCCACCTACAAGGCAGGTGATGATTCTGAGGCCTTCTTAGAAAACTTCGAAAGGGCCTGCCTTGGATACAGCATCTCTACCGACGAATACATGGTAGAGCTGAGGCCGCAGCTCAGTGGACCCTTAGCTGAGGTGGCGGCTGAAATGCCTAAGGAACACATGAACAAGTATGAACTGTTTAAATCCAAGACGAGAGTCAGAATGTGGATAAGACCCGAGCATTGTCATCAGAGGTTCAGAGCCCTAAGGTGGAAACCAGACGTGTCATTTACCCGACATGCCTACCACATTGTGAAACATTGGGATGCCTGGATATCAGGAGCAAGTGTTGAATCTCCAGTAAATTTGCCCTTCCTAATGCAAATGGAACAATTCTTAGAGGGTGTTCCTGAGGAAATAGAAAGATACATCCTAGATGGGAAGCCCAAAACTGTAATCGAGGCAGGAGAAATTGGAGCCAGATGGGTGGAGGTGGCAGAGAAGAAGAAAACTGGTCGCAGTTGGAGTGGAGACCAGAAGGGACAACCCCAGACCACACCCTATTACCGGGAGCCACCCAAGGCCCCACCTACCTCCCGAAGAACCCTCCAGACCCCTTATCGTCCCACCAGCCCGTTCTCCAGCAACCCACCTCGTCCCAGTGACCCATCAGCTGGACGATGTTTTAAGTGTAACGAGCTGGGGCATGTAAAGGCCAACTGCCCCAAGAACCCCAACAGATTACAGTTCATTGCACCGGAATCACACCAGAGGTCCGCAGGCCCAGATACCTCCCAGATACCCTTGGAGCGGAGGGAAACTGTGAGTGTGGGCGGGAAGAAGGTCACCGTGTGGAGGGACACTGGAGCACAAGTGTCAGCTATCCATGCTTCCTTAGTGGACCCCAATTTAATCAACCCAGAGATCCAAGTGACGATTCAACCCTTCAAGTCCAACTCTTTCGATTTGCCTACAGCCAAGTTGCCTGTCCAGTACCAGGGCTCGTCAGGAACGTGGACTTTTGCAGTCTATGATGATTATCCCATCCCCATGCTGTTGGGGGAAGACTTAGCCAATCATGTGAAGTGGGCCAAGAGGGTGGGAATGGTCACCCGCAGCCAAGCTAAACAAGCCGTGAGGCCTAACTCTGTTCCGGAAACTTCTACCAGTACCCGGTCAGAGGTGATGGACCCAGACCCCAGGCCAATGTCTGCAACAGCAGTAGTGGATCCAGTCCCAGAGACCCAGATGGAACCAGTCCCAGAACCGGAACCAGCGGAACAACCAGCACCAGACCCATTGCCAGCACTGAATCCAGTACTTGAAACCTCAACACCAGAGGGCCCCACCGAACCTGAACCGGCAGCAGCCGATAACCCTGCACCAGAGGCTCAGCCAGAGCTTGAACCCCAACAGAGTGTCCCAGCGGAAAGCGGTTCACAGCCAACGGAAACAGCCCCATCCCCTACATCGCTTCCAGAGGGACCAAGCATAGGTCCACAATCCAATGAGGAACTGATGTCTCCAGCATCAAGGGAACAGTTCCAGACCGAACAGAAAGCAGACGAAAGCCTCCAGAGAGCTTGGACGGCGGCACGGAGCAACCCACCTCCTCTCAGCTCTTCTAATCGATTCAGGTTTGTTGTAGAAAGAGGACTTTTATACAAGGAAACTCTTTCTGGTGGACACCAGGAAGACTGGCATCCTCAGAAACAGTTGGTAGTTCCAACTAAATACCGGGCCAAGTTCTTGAGCTTAGCCCACGATCACCCTAGTGGCCATGCTGGGGTGAACAGGACCAAAGACCGTCTGGGGGGGTCATTCCACTGGGAGGGAATGGGCAAGGATGTTTCTACCTATGTCCAGTCTTGTGAAGTATGCCAAAGAGTGGGAAAACCCCAAGACCAGGTCAAAGCCCCTCTCCAGCCACTCCCCATCATTGAAGTTCCATTTCAGTGAGTAGCTGTGGATATTCTGGATCCTTTTCCGAAAAAGACACCCAGAGGAAAGCAGTACATACTGACTTTCATGGATTTTGCCACCTGATGGCCGGAAGCAGTAGCTCTAAGCAACACCAGGGCTAAAAGTGTGTGCCAGGCACTAGCAGACATTTTTGCCAGGGTAGGTTGGCCCTCCGACATCCTCACAGATGCAGGGACTAATTTCCTGGCAGGAGCTATGGAAAACCTTTGGGAAGCTCATGGGGTAAATCACTTGGTTGCCACTCCTTACCACCATCAAACAAATGGCATGGTGGAGAAGTTTAATGGAACTTTGGGGGCCATGATACGTAAATTCGTAAATGAGAACTCCAATGATTGGGACCTAGTGTTGCAGCAGTTGCTCTTTGCCTACAGAGCTGTACCGCACCCCAGTTTAGAGTTTTCCCCATTTGAACTTGTATATGGCCGTGAGATTAAGGGGCCATTACAGTTGGTGAAGCAGAAGTGGGAGGGATTTACACCTTCTCCAGGAACTAACATTCTGGACTTTGTAACCAACCTACAAAACACCCTCCGAACCTCTTTAGCCCTTGCTAAAGAAAACTTACAGGATGCTCAAAAAGAGCAAAAAGCCTGGTATGATAAACATGCCAGAGAGCGTTCCTTCAAAGTAGGGGACCAGGTCATGGTCTTAAAGGTGCTCCAGGCACATAAAATGCAAGCATCGTGGGAAGGGCCATTCACGATCCAGGAGCGCCTGGGAGCTGTTAATTATCTCATAGCATTCCCCACCTCCAACCGAAAACCTAAGGTGTACCATATTAATTCTCTAAAGCCCTTTTATTCCAGAGAATTAAAGGTTTGTCAGTTTACAGCCGAGGGAGGAGAGGATGCTGAGTGGCCTGAAGGTGTCTACTACGAAGGGAAAAGTGCTGGTGGTGTGGAAGAGGTGAACCTCTCCATGACCCTTGGGAGTGTGCAGTGACAGCAGATCAAGGAGCTGTGCACTAGCTATGCGCCAACGTTCTCAGCCACCCCAGGACTGACTGAACGGGCATACTATTCCATTGACACAGGTAATGCTCACCCAATTAAAGTCCAACCTTACCGGGTGTCTCCTCAAGCTAAAACTGCTATAGACCGGGAGATCCAGGATATGTTACAGATGGGTGTAATCCGCCCCTCTGGAAGTGCATGGGCATCTCCAGTGGTTCTAGTTCCCAAACCAGATGGGGAGATACGTTTTTGCATGGACAACCGTAAGCTAAATGCTGTAACTCGCTCAGACAACTATCCAATGCCATGCACAGATGAACTATTAGAGAAACTGGGACAGGCCCAGTTCATCTCTACCTTGGACTTAACCAAGGGGTACTGGCAGGTACTGCTAGATGAATCCGCCAAGGAAAGGTCAGCCTTCACCACCCATGTCGGGCTGTATGAATTTAATGTACTCCCTTTCGGGCTGCAGAATGCACCCGCCACCTTCCAAAGGCTTGTTGATGGTCTCCTAGCGGGATTAGGGGAATATGCGGTCGCCTACCTTGACTATGTGGCCATATTTTTGGATTCCTGGGCAGAACACCTGGAACATCTACAAAAAGTCTTCGAGTGCATAAGAGGCAGGACTAACTGTTAAGGCTAAGAAGTGTCAAAAGGCCTAAACAGAGTGACTTACCTTGGACACCAGGTGTGTCAAGGAACTGTCAGCCCCCTACAGGCCAAAGTGGATGCTATCCAAAAGTGGCCTGTCCCAAAGTCAAAGAAACAGGTTCAATCCTTCTTAGGCTTGGCCGGTTATTACAGGTGATTTGTACCGCAATACAGCCAAATTGCCATCCCACTGACATACCTAACCAAAAAGAAACAGCCAAATGCCGTTCAGTGGACCGAAGAATGTGGATGTTCAGGATGTTCAGAATGTGAAGAATGTTCAGTGGACCGAAGAAAGGCCTTTAACCAGCTTAAAGCAACACTCATGTCTGACCCTGTACTTAGGGCCCCAGACTTTGACAAACCGTTCCTAGTAACCACCGATGCGTCCGAGCGTGGTGTGGGAGCAGTTTTAATGCAAGAAGGACTGGATCAAGAATTCCACCCTGTAGTGTTTCTCAGCAAAAAACTGTCTGAGAGGGAAAGCAACTGGTCAGTCAGTGAAAAAGAATGTTACGCCATTGTCTACGCTCTGGAAAAGCTACGCCCATATGTTTGGGGATGGCGTTTCCACCTGCAAACCGACCATGCTGCGCTACAGTGGCTTCATACTGCCACTGGAAATAAGAAAAAACTTATTAGGTGGAGTTTAGCTCTCCAAGATTTTGATTTCGACATCCAACACATCTCAGGAGCTTCTAACAAAGTGGCTGATGCACTCTCCCATGAAAGTTTCCCAGAATCAACTGGTTAAAATCGTCCTTGAGATGTGGAAAATATTGTTAGTCTTTATATACTTGGTAGTATATTTAGAGGTGCATGTGTCTTATTAACTCTGTTTTTTCCTAGAGCTCCAGGAAGAAATCCAAGCCAGCGTTTCACCCTATCTGTGATTTGGGAGGTGTGTCATAAATATAAAGGGAAGGGTAAACATCTTTAAAATCTCTCCTGGCCAGAGGAAAAACGCTTTCACCTGTAAAGGGTTAAGAAGCTAGGATAACCTCACTGGCACCTGACCACAATGACCAATGAGGAAACAAGATACTTTCAAAGCTGGAGATGGGGAGAAACAAAGGGTCTGTGCCTGTCTGCTTTGGCCGGGGATAGAACAGGAATGGAGTCTTAGAACTTAGTAAGTAATCTAGCTAGATATGCGTTAGATTCTGTTTTCTTTAAATGGCTGAGAAAATAAGCTGTGCTGAATGGAATAGATATTCCTGTTTTTGTGTCTTTTTGTAACTTAAGGTTTTGCCTAGAGGGATTCTCTATGTTTTGAATCTGATTACCCTGTAAGGTATTTACCATCCTGATTTTACAGAGGTGATTCTTTTACTTTTTCTTCTATTAAAATTCTTCTTTTAAGAAACTGAATGCTTTTTCATTGTTCTTAAGATCCAAAGGTTTGGGTCTGTGTTCACCTATCCAAATTGATGAGGATTTTTATCAAACCTTCCCCAGAAAAAAGAAGGTGGTAAGATTTGGGAGGATTCTGGGGGGAAAGACGTTTCCAAACGAACTCTTTCTCAGTAACCGGTGTTAGACGTTTGGTGGTGGCAGCGAAAGTCCAAGGGCAAAAGGTAAAATAGTTTGTACCTAGGGGAAGTTTTAACCTAAGGTGGTAAAAGTAAGTTTAGGAGGTTTTCATGCAGGTCCCCACATGTGTACCCTAGCGTTCAGAGTGGGGAAGGAACCTTGACAAGATGGAACACATTTGAAAGATGAAGGACGTGTCTACAATAGGAACTCTTTACTGGTATAGCATACTACACTGTCAAAGTGCTCCTCGTGTGGATGTAGTTTATACTGGCAAAAAGCACTTTTACTGGTATAGCTTATTCTACCAACCCTGAATGAAACAAGCTATACCAGTAAAAGCACAGTTTTGCCAGTATAATTGCATCTACAGGTTGTACACTACAGATTTCTGCTGGGATAGATATGGTCTGTCAGGTATTACACCTCTTCACACTCTGAGCAACATAGCTATGACTGCAGAAGTCTGTAGTCACATCCAGTGAGTTTTGAAGGAAATTGTCATCCTGTCTTGCATGAACGAGACAAGGGTACAGTATTAGGGCCCCAGTTCAGGGCAGCATGTTTAACTTTAGGGAAGAGTTTCAGTCCCATCAGCAGTTGGGGAGGTGGAAAAGAAGCATTATCAACACGTTAGCTATCACATGTTAATAATCTGAGCATAGACTAGGCAAGCTGTAGTTCCAACATTAGTTAGTTGGTTGAGATAAACCCTAGGGAGGAGTCTATGGTTTACCTCACTCAGCTAAAGTGTTAAAATTACAACTTGGATTTTAACATATATTAGGTAACATACAACAGCTAACATGTTAAATAACCCTTTTCCCCTCCTAGTGTAGACATAATTAACTTTGATGGACTTAAAGTTAAGCACATGCCTAAGTACTGGCCTGACTCCAGGCCTTATTTAAGTATTCTGTTTTATGAAGTGATTCTAGTATTCTTTTTTTTGTAATTTTGATTTAAAAGGGTTTAATTGTGTTTTCATTTTATTTAAACTGCTTAATTTAATGTGCTGGGCACACACCAGGCCGCTGTAGACCAGTCTGGTGCATCAGTGCCTTTCAGTGTAAATAAATGGGCCAGATCCACAGCTGGTATAAATGAGCATAGCTGCACTAAAATGAGTTATACTTATTTACACCAGTAGGGAACTTGGATCAGGTTTTTTTTTTGCAGCAGCAGCTTCAGTTTGGCCTTACTTTTCTTACAAAATGGTGAGGAAAATCAATGTAAAATTATTGATTGATAAGGGCCCTTATGTATTTATTGAACAATAGCGTTCTAAAATTGTCTGGCCACTTTTTGTGACAAGAAAATCCTCCTTTTTCTTCCACTGGATACCTGAACCAAAATTTCTTTTACATGAATTTCTGAGAAATTCTGGATCATTGGATCCATACTGGTGCAGAAGTGCAGCTGGTGAAAATAGATCTGATCAGAGTAGAAAACTTTCACAACACTTTATAAACCATGGCTAATTACTTGTAGGTGTCTTGGTGCTTTACTTGGATAATTTAGCCTAAACAAGAAGAAAGCTCTAGCCTTCAAGAAACAGGGTGCTAATGTATATCTATTGCTTGTTATTCTTTTCTAGCTAATCCATGCTGGAATTCCTACATTAATGGTGTAGGGGAAAGAAACTTTTATGGGGAATAAAACATTTATTGCCAATGTTTATTAAAATAGAAATGTAAGATCATACAAATTTAAAAAAATAAAATCTACAATATTAATGGAAAACAGGAACTACTACTACCACCTAGTTCTTATGTAGCACTTGTCATCAGTAGATCTTAAAGTGCTTTACAAAGGAGGTCACTGTCATTACTCCTATTTTACAGATGAATAGCACTTGCTCGAATCTGTCATAGAACTGTTTATTAGTGTTATTTATATGTGTTAATGATCAGTACTTTGGAGATGTTAAAGACTTTTTGAACGTCTCGGAAACTACTTACAAGATGGATTTCAGAGTAGCAGCCGTGTTAGTCTGTATCCGCAAAAAGAACAGGTGCCACAAGTACTCCTGTTCTTTTTACAAGATGGATGTCACCCCTCTCTTTGCATCCCTTCACTTGCTTCCCCTTCTCTACCACATCAAACATTAGCTACTTGTTTTCACTTTCAAGGGCCTTCATAACCTATCCCCACCCTACCTACCTATTATCTCTCATTCACTATTGAAAGGTCAGCTCCCCCCTCAATTGACCCATGATGTCGACCTTCATTCCCCACTTGTTACATTTTCAAACAATCACCTTTGTGTTTTCTCCCACACTGCCACTCACACCTGTGACAATCTCCATGGAAACATGCAAAACTAGCAGCTCATTATCCTTCTTCAAAACCCTTCTTAAAACTCTCCTTTGCCCTTTTTCTTATTATATGTACAACTTGCCTCAGGTGGCAAGAGACCAGGATTCATCACCGAATTTGGTCCTCTGGATGGATCATTAGCTTCCCCAGCCCTGGCCAGGCTGCCCAGAGGCCTACAAACACTGGACAGCAATTAGGGTTCTGGTCTGCAGACCAAAGGCCTATCGTGCTGACCAATATTGTTTCCTTGTTTCCTTGTACTGTCCCGTTGGTCTGTCTGTATCTATCTGTTATTTCTTGGGTTAAACTTAGATTGTAAATTCTTTGAGACAGGTGACAGCCTCTTTGTTCTGGGTTTGTATAGTTTCCTAGGACAATGGGGCCCTGGTCCATGACTGGGGCTCCTAGGTATTACAGTAATACAAATAATAATGCATAAAGTACATCTGAGCTGTTAAAGATGTTTTAAATCTGGAAAACTTCTTACAAGCTGGATATAGTAGAATGTACTTTGACCTGAACTTACAAAACACAGGAAGGTCTTGTTATGCATGAGAAGAGAGAGAAATATTGCAAACATTGGGGAGTGCACAGTGCACAGTGAAACTGGAAGAATTTGGATTGCAGAATATTTATAACTTGTGTTGATACATAAGCAAAAAAGAACCCAGCTTGTCTTTCAGATCCCAGACCAAAGCTGTACAGCTGGCAGTTAGAAAAACTATCCTGTAAACTCAGCAAAATTGATATGAGGAGCACCTAAAATACAGTACACATAACTTCACTATTAGAGCTAGTCAACATTTTCGTTCATTTTGACAAAATCTTTTTTTTTTTTTTTTTTGACCAGCCATACCCACAATGCACTTTTCATAGTGGAACCACACTTTAAGGCCTTAGTTCAGGAAAGACTTCCACACATGCTTAACTTTATGCTCTGTGATTAGTTCCATTGATTTCCATGGAAAAACTCAGGGCATAAAGTTAAGCAAATGAATAAGTCTTTGTAGGATCAGTGCCTAAGCTTGCACGACTGAAATCACAATAATTCAATCTGGAAACGCAAAACCTAAAATTCCATTAGCACAGTTTCTTATTTACACTGCCCATAAAAAACTTATTATTTTATATTTCTGTTACCATATATTTAATATTTTTAAATAAAGAAACAACCTGTTTCGTTGTTGTTGTTTGTTTAACATTAGAAAAAACTATTTAATTAATTTGACATATTGTATTGCAGGTTATTTTCCCCTGTCCCTCTGAGTACATATGGTGTTTTAACTTTATTTTTTAACATATCTAAATATATTATTAGAATTTTAAATGCCTTTATAAAGGAATCTTAACTGAAGGTATGTTTCATTGTTATTTTATAAAAAAATAATATAATGAGAAAGAAAGCAGGAAACATTGATTTTATTTATATACCCATAAATATGAAGCTAAACCTAGGGCTTTTCTCCACTTACTGGTGGATCAACGCTTCTGCGATCAATCCACCGGGGAGGGGTCAATTTAGTGGGTCTAGTGAAGACCCGCTAAATCAACCACCGATACCTCTCCCGTTGACTCCAGTACTCCACCAGAATGGGAAGCATAAGGTAAGTAGATGGGAGGAACTCTACCATCGGCACAGCATGGTGTAGACACCGCAATAAGTCAACCTAAGGTACGTCAACTCCAGCTATGTTATTCACGTAGCTGGAGTTGCATAACTTAGGTCAACTTAACCCCGTAGCATAGACCTGCCCTCAGTGATGGTTTAAGTGGGTGTAAATCCAGTGAAGTCAACTGACTTATGGTCACTTACATCACAGCTGAATTTGTTCCAGTGAACTTGCTTGGTAGTGTAGTTCCGGCTTGCACCTGCACAATCCACCCACATCTTCATTAAAGTGAGAACCTGCCAAATTCATGAAATGTATATGTATATTTTATGTGAGTGATAGAATTTATGTTGCCCATTGAGTGATAACCTGCATTACTGATAATTAGCCAATGATGCCTAAATATCTTTTTACCTCAATCAACTATGACCCAAATGTGAGTTTATTAAGTGAAATATTTTTTCCATAGATGTTTATGAGTTATAAGTAGAGATTGGTGCATAATTCACAAAGAATGATTTATCTAAAGTTAGACTCTCTCAGCTTACAGTGTATCCATGAGGAGATTGTGTGTGTGTGTGTGTGTGTGTTTACTTTCTGGATTGAGCTCAAGCAGTTCTGAGTGATTCTTTCAGATTTGAAAGGGTTGAACTCCTGTTGAAGTTCTGAGTAACCAGATAAGTCACATGGGAATGTTCCTGTTCTCTGAATGGGTGAAATCACCCAAGTGATTTTGAGATTTGCTTATGCCAGCTTCAATGTAACTGAAAAGAAATTACATGAATGTTCATGGATAAAATACAAAGGGGTATGTATGTAGTTGTAGGAAAATCACTGAAATAACTGTGCAGATATTTGATGATGATATTTTGCAGTATTTTCCTAGCAGCTTGAAATTTTAAGTAATATTATGACCCTCTCTAAATTTTTAAATGGGATATTCCCCAGTCACCTCTGTGACAGACTGACAGTTTCCTGCAATATACTTGAAAAAACCTTACTGAATTATGTTTAAGTATCTTTGATTACTGCCTTAGTGAATCATAGAATATCAGGGTTGGAAGGGACCTCAGGAGGTCATCTAGTCCAACATCTAGTCCAGCAGGACCAATCCCCAATTTTTGCCCCAGATCCCTAAATGGCCCCCTCAAGGATTGAACTCACAACCCTAGGTTTAGCAGGCCAATGCTCAAACTACTGAGCTATGCGGAGACCCTTGTATTAAATGCTAAAATCAGGTACTATTGTGAGCCCTGGGAAGTTGTTATGAACTTCAAAGGAATATCTTGAACAATGGGCAAGACATGAATGGACTTTGGACAAACAGGGGCAAATGGTTTGCCTGGCATATCTCTAGGGAGAGTGAATGCAAGTTTCCATCTTCATTTATGCAAGACTCCAGCCTCTTGAAGCTATGGACTGAGGAGGGGCCCATTGTCTGCTGATCACCTGTTCCTAGAATCAGAATGTAAGGGGACAGTTGGCTCCTTATTAAAACTTGGTGGGTTTTTGGTTGCACTCTTTCCCATATCAGGAGAAAGTGGAAGGGCTGAAGAGGAATCAGGATCTTGGGACTTAGTTCTGGAAAGACTTCCACACATGACAATCAGAAAGCTCCTGACCAGGGCCAATGGAGAATAGCCAGCATCCCAAGTCAATCTGATTGAGCAGGCAGCTCGGCCAGTCAGGGAGTCCCAGCTCAGGTCACGTCCTCTGTGCATGCTGGGGAAAGAGACAGAGGGAGCAGTCCAAGGTGGGGTAAGGAGCTGGGGCCAGAAGTCAGGAGGGGTTTGAACAGCAGCAGTGGAGAGGCATGAACCCATGAAGTGGCATGAACAGCAGTACCAGAGATGGGGCCTGTAGGAAAAGGCCTGGGGGATCAGAGACAGGCTGTAAGAGAACAAGGGGCAATCACAGACACCCCAGCCAACGAGAGTGAGTGCAGTAGCTGGGAGGGGGCCCAGTGACCACCCCAGTGCATACTCACACATGCTGCCCTGAGACCAGAGATGCAGGGAGCCTTGTCTAGTTCCCAGCAGCCCAAGTTCAGGGAGACGGTAGTGAGTCCTGCAGGGTAGCTGCAGGTGGTTCTACAGAGGTTTTTCAAGACCAGTCCTGAGGAAAAGACCTGCTGGAGCTGTGCACAGCCTGGGCAATGGTGGTGCCACCTTATAGCAGACAGGGGAGTCTGCAGCTCAGAGGAGGAGGGTTCCCCCCCCTTTGTCTCTCTTGCTCTCCTTTTCAGTTGACCCTTGCCTATGGAGAGTGGGGGTGAGCGGACCGCTCATCCTGGCAAATGCTCAGCCAGAACTTTCACCCGCTTGAAAGGAGGGTCTTCTTCACTCACTCAACTCTACTGTGGAACAGCATCTAGTGACCTTTCCAACCAGGGTCTCTGTGGCAGGAGAAGATTTGGGGCTTGCACGAAAAAGAAAAAGCAGAGGTCTGGGCACTTTTGTGTGGTGCTGAGTGAAGCCATAACCTGGTGAGTGGGGCATAATTGTCTTCACACTCATCCCTTCTGGGGCTATCAAACTAAAGAGCCACAGAAGAGACTGTTAGTGTTTACAATGGGGTGGGGTTTTTTTTGTATGTATGCATATAGAATAAATAGTTTAATATATCTTTACATCTGGGTGTAGGGATTGTATAAGGATCACTTTAGTATATTTTAAGACCTTTCAACTGGTTAGTGTATTTGGAAACCTGCTAATAAGTTTTCCCCTGTTTTTAGGCTGTTCCTGAGGTAAATATGATTTGGTGTTTTGTGTGTGTGCCCTTTCTAGCAGGTTAATTCAAGACAAAGCTACTAGCCCATTAGGGTTATGTTACTTGTTGGGAATCTATCTAGTAAGCAGGTGGGAGCACTTAACCTTACAGAGGGATCTGATGGGGGTAAGTGGGGCAACTGGGGAGGAGTTTCTATGACAAGAGGGTAAGGCTCTTTGAAAGCTGTATGCCAATGTCTCCAGTGTTCAGGCTCAGTCCTGGGGGTCTCACAAGCAGGCAGGATAATTGGGTTGCAGCCTTTAACCCAACCTCAGACTCAGTAGGCAAGGCCTTGCTCGTGTAACCTTGCTAGGTAGATCAGGAGGAAAGGAAGTGTCATGGAGTTATTAGTGTCCCATCTCTTCCCACAGGCAGGGGAGCCTCAGCCTGTTCCTTTATGCCAGGGGTGGTCAGGTAATGCCGGGGAGGTCAGAGGTGGGTTACTTCTCTTCCCACCGAGATAACTTAGGTTGAGGTAGGGTCCCCTTTTACCACACCTCTACCCCTCACCCCATCACATGAAAATCAAAGGCCCAAGCTACATAAAGGAAAGACTGATCTATGCATCGGTGTGCTTGTTCTGAGCTTAAGCTGTTACGAATTTGTTATCACAGGAAAATCCTTTTGTGGGGTGTGAAGGACTGACTTCTACCAAAGCCCTTGTTTGAACTGGGGGAGGAGGGAATCTCTGGTAAGCTTATTAGCATACGTATAAGTCCTTCTATTGTTTTTTATATTTTTTTCTGTAATGCTTTCACCTTAAAAATAAATATGCTTGCTTATAAAGGGCTGTATAACAGTAGGCAATTATGCAGTTTATTGCCTCTGGTGAGAGAGCAAAGTGCAGATACTGGCCTGTTTAGGCAGTCTGGCTTCCTGGGAATAACACACTGTAGGCAGGGAACTGTGCAGCCTGAAAAAACCCCTGTCAGGAGGGAGAGAGAGGTAGGTCTCGGTCCAAGAGAAGTTCTGGCTGAGGAACTGGGATCCTAGAGGAGGCATCCTTGGTAGACCCCAAAGAGGCAATACAGGTGCAGCTTCCCTCAGCTGTGACAAACGCCATGAACCAAACTTCTGCAAATCAAAATGAAGACCATACCTTACATTTGGAAGTATGAATTTAGGAGAGTGAATGGGAAATAACATTCCTTACATTCAAATCCATATATCGCTCCTATCTAGGTTTATGTAGTGATTATGTTATTAGAAGATAAAGGACATTTAGAATTTAATTATCTAAATTTATGGGATTGAGAACTTTCATTCTCATTGGTAGGTGATTTATTGTGTTAACTTAAGGGCAAATGAGGCTCCAGCCTGATTCACCTTTCCTGAGCAAGACTCCTTGGGTTTATTCCTGCACCAGTCTTCATTTGATTAACATAGCATATTCTTTTCTCTTCTTTTTCTTTTCAGTTTGCACGTCCCCTGCATCATTACTCCCTTGTTCAAATCAGTGTGGTCACCTGCCTGATCTGTTTGTCACCATCACACTAGAGGAATAGGGTCTGGGCTAGAATCACTCATTTACTAAGAGTCATGATGATTAATCCTGATACTTTTTTCAGGGTGGGGGGATGGAGAGAACAGGGGGAGGAGAGAGTTGTCATTTATTACTATTAATATTAGATGCATTTATAAGGCACACATCAATTTAATACTAGTTGACCCATTGTGACAACAATTCTCAATGGGTAATTTTTCATAAAATTAAAATTCCTTGCAGCAAGTATAAATTTGCTTCAGTAAATTACAATTCACAGACTTCCATAATAATAAAGTGCTAATTGTAACTTGGCTTTAAATGTTACATTTTGTATGCAAATTGGTCTGCGAGGAGTTATTATTTAGTATAACATTGTTAAGATCACCAACATTAGTTTGTAATTTATTTGAAGTGGAAAAGCATTGTTACTAATATATTACGTATGGTTTACAGAACCAGAGTTGCTTTCCCATGGAAGATAAAAATCTTTTATCAGTCAAATTTGTTGAATGTTTTTTTTGTGTTCCAAGGGAAAACAAAGGCTGACCTGGGTCAGAATTGCCAGCATTGTGTTTTAGGTTACTTGAACTGAAGTGAAGCCCAAAGAGCATTACATAATCATTAGGGTGCAGAAAGCAATACTATTCAAGGGCCTGATCCTGAAAACACTTTGGGATGTGAGAAACTTTACTCTTGGAAAAGTCCTATTGGACTCAGTTGGATTACTCCTGTACTTTTTTGTTTTTGTTTTTCAGGATCAAGCCTCAAAATAGGTTTCCCCCACCCAAGCATAGAACTTGCTTAATGTCTCCATTTGTAGTGATTTCTTTTGTTCATTTTAATTGCCTGCATGTGATTGTAATATAGCCAACATTCATGGCCTGATTCTGATTTCACATTGGTGTAATTTTCTTGACATCAAAGGAGTTAAATTATTCCTGTACTAATTTAAAGCAGTGAGAGTTTACAATCAGGTCCCAAGCATATTTTGATAGGTTATTGTAATGTAGTCACCTTCAGCAGTATTCTGATATGTGATTACAATATTATCAGCATTTAAAGGCCAAATGTTGCCTCCCTTTCTTTGTATGCATGCACAAGGACCAAAAAGCACAAATGGGGAAGCCATGCAGGTGACTCCGGTCCAAACCTAAACCTTGCTCCTGCAAGGAAAGCTGAGTAGGCAGAGACACCACTGAAGACAACAGAGCTGTGTGGCACAGGGGTCTGCCGGCCTGAGTGGTTCTCTTACCAGGATTGAAGACCTC
Organism: Chelonia mydas; assembly: GCF_015237465.2. Classification (NCBI taxonomy): domain Eukaryota; kingdom Metazoa; phylum Chordata; order Testudines; family Cheloniidae; genus Chelonia; species Chelonia mydas. Next base: position 103,191,697 of record NC_057849.1, on the reverse strand, counting down.
GTGTGTGCCATGAAGCAGTGCTTTAATTTGGTGGCATTTACACAAACTGAATCCTTTCCTGAATGGAAATATGGAATCTGAAAAATAATCATTGTGGGCAGGAGAGTTTAAAAAGTTTACATGAATTTAAAAGAAGTCACCATACATCCTGTGCGTGTATGATATAATCTTGACAAAGATATCTATCTATAGTTCACTGCCTCAGAGGACTGAATTTCTAGGCATCAGCTAAAACTATCCATGCTAGAGCCTGGGATTCTTTCTACCAAAAGATAGGAGGCAAGGGAGTTCAGAAGGGTAATTGATTTGAAGAATAAATCAGGAACTTCACCCTGGGGTTAGGAGGAATCACCTCCTTCTGCATTTTGGAAGATAGGGAATCATTAGTTTTGCTGAAAATTACAAGCACACTCATAGCTTTTCAACAGCTGTTGATTAATTGCTGAAGAGAAATAATGGGAGCCTGTGAGAATCTTGTTGATAGGAAGTTCACTTAGTTCAGCAAATTTATTTGGAACACAGCTGGCCTTGGTAACCCCCTGAAAAACTGCAAGATCAGATCTACCCAATGAACTTGTACATTTGTGCTAAACCACTTGAATATCGTCTTTCACTTTTGCCATTAAAGTGGATGGTTTGTACATCTGTTTAAACCTGCATGTTTTTAACCTAAGTTCATCCTGTACTTTCACAGCCTAAAAGGAAGAGGAAGTTTAGGAATGCAGATGAAAACACTGCGTGTGTGTGTATATCTGTATACACACACACTTGTCTGGAACAGCCACAATACAATTCTGTATCTGAAGACAGTTTTGTGGTAGAAGCATCAAAAAGTTGTTTGAGTTGCTGTACAATACATGACATACGATGTGTGGTATAATTTGGATTTTTAGCTGAACAAGAGGGACACCAGGCAGAGAAGCCTGATTTGTTCCATACCTCTAAGGGCTTGTCTACACTTACAGTGGTGTGCTGCTGCAGCGCTTAGTGAAGACACTACCTATGCTGATGGGAGGGCTTCTCCTACCAGCACAGGTACGACTCCTCCACCTCCCTGAGGCAGTAGCTATGTCAACAGGAGAAGCCCTGCCACCAACATAGTGCTATCTACACCGGGAGCCAAGTCGGTATTACCGCACATCGCTCCGGGGTGTGGATTTACCACACCCCTGAGCGACATAGTTATACCAACATAAGGTTGTAGTGTAGATCAGGGCTTAGTTAACTGTATTTCCTTGACACTGCTGAGGAACTTGGAGAGACATTGTTAAATGGTAACTTATAGCAGAATTTCTTCCTCTCAAAGGTTAAAGATAATTATTGAGGTTTAATATTACACTTTTATACCGAGAAGAAGTGATTGCCTCTTTGATCAAAGTGTTGCTCACTTCTGAATGCTTTAAATTAGACATAACTTGATTTAGTGGGAATAAAAATGATTCTCTACAAGATCTGTAATTAATTGGATCAGTGTTTTTTACCTGGGGTGTTGAGTTAACTGGTTGTGAAGGAAAAGGGGAAGAATGCTAGACTAATCCAGTGGCTGAGAAGAGAAGGGACCTCCACTGCAAATGAGCCCCTTCACTAAAGCTTAACTGTTTCACTTCCCTGTTCTCACAGCAACACCTAGTGCATCCAGCCTTGGGACCAGCTCATACAATGTTCAGGGCTGCAGGTTCAAGCAGCAGCCTGCTAACTCAGGGTTATCTTTTCTGTTTCCAGTGCACTTGGCTCAGCCATGGAATCACAGGAGGCCCAGCCTTATGGAGCCACTAAGTGACCACTAACTCCCTCCTCTGAGCTATATTTAACCTTTCGCTAAGTGGGGAAACAGGGAGGGAGAGTCAGCAGGGGAATGGGAACATCACCTTGGGAGAGTAGAAGGGGGCAGCAATCAAATAGAGAGAAAAATTATAATGGAAAGCAAAGCCCAGACAATCCACAAATAATAGAACTGAAATAACGTGCAGGAAGAAAGCAAACATAGGTAGAAGGAAGTAATGAATGGACAGGAAAAAAGAGACACATTGCCATGGACATGAGAAGATATTACCCCTTTCCTATAAAAAATATTGTTGGAATCACTAGAAAAACTGCAGAGAATTACCTGCATGGTATAGGTATGAGGGTGAACATAAGAACATAGGAACGGAGATACTCGGTCAGACCAAAGGTCCATCTAGCTCAATATCCCGTCTTTAAACAGTGGCCAATGCCAGGTGCCCCTGAGGGAATGACCAGAACAGGTAATCATCAAGTAATTTCAGTCTTGAATCATTAGAACTTTTCATCACTATTTTTGTACCTCAGGGTTATCTTCATTTGTTTTACCCTATTTAGCAGGTGTATTCCACAGAGTAGTCAATAGAATGTGTGGGTATCTCTACATATCCCTGAATACTATCCACTAGGGCCTAATTCTACCCCCTTGAAGTTAAGGGACAATCTCCTATTGCCTTCAAAGGGAGCTGGATTGGGCCCCTGCACAGGATTTGGAAATGAAGGATATAATTAAGAATTTAGATATTTTGGAACAGTGCTTTCTTAATTAAAAAGAAATTACATTTTACCTGAGGTAGGCAGAGCACTTGGGCTGAAATTCTTGCCCCATTGATGTCAATAGCAAAACTCCTGCTGGTTTATATAGGGCTAGGATTTCACGCCTGGTGTCAGACTGGGGATGGGTGGGGGGATGGTGGTGGTAATCTACCCATAATCCCAAATTCCTTGCACAATCTAGATTAGTTAGCTTTTACTGCCAAAACAATCAACAGAGTAGTTAACAATGTTGCCAAATAACTTGTCATCATTAGGCTTCAGAGTCATCACACAATTGCAACAGATGGATACAATTCATCTCTTTGTTAAAGCTATTCTTTTTGTCTGTCTGTCTGCAGGCTTGGACAGACAGCAGTGCATTGGTCACAGGTTTCCTCCCTTGTGATTTGGACTAGAAAAGTAATTAAAAAGAATGAAAGGTTAAATTCTACAGACACTGATGGGTCCCAAGTGCTGTAACTAGGGTCCCAAGTGCGGTAACTAAGGCATTCCATGAGCACCAGTTCAATCTATCTCCTGCTGAACCCAACAGAATAGAATGAAAATTGCCTCTTAGCTGGTGACCAGCTGGAAATTGCATCCCTTAGCTGCTCTCTCATAGAAGCTTCACCAGCTTCCTGTTCTTCAGAAAATAATTGAAATTTTTAGAAGAAATAAACTCTTCTTGAATAGGCAGCAGAATGCCTAATAAGGTATTCTACTTTATTGTCCCCTTTCAGGGTAGAAGCATTGACTCTGTCTAGTCTGACTGAGACATAGCAATCATGGTCTGGAGAATGATATTATGGGACACAACTGAGCAGGCTGAGGGAGTCTCAGTAATTTGAGACAGATTGTTGTCTTGTTGACAGACCTATTGTTTGTGCTGGTGTTTGGCCTTGACTGTGTGTAATTTTGATGGGGAGGCAGAGGCAAATAGCTAGCATCCATCTTTTAAAAAAATGTGGAAAGAATCTGTTTAATCATTTTAAGACTGAGTGCAAAAAATAGACATCTTTATAGTTTTAGTCCAAAACTGCTACCTTCAGCAAAAATTATATGATATTAATGGCCATAGAACAGATCAGTGATCACCCTGGATGAAATGTCAAAACTCCCATAGACTTCAGTGGTCACCCCTGTAAATGCTCTTCTCCCAGATAGCATACAGGGTTTTTGTCTCTTGGGCTGTGTTTACATTATGAGCTAGGGATGTGTATACACAAACTCACGGTAACTCAATGAGAGCAAGCACAAGTATAAATAGCAGCGTAACCATGGTAGTCCAGGCAGCAGCAGCCGTGGTGAGCTGTGCTGAAGGGGTCCCCACCATTTTCAGGCGGGTTTGTATGGTGCACAGCTCAGTTGTGCCTCTGTTGCCCCTGCCCAGGCTTCTGTGGCTACACTACTAGTTATACTCGAGCTAGCTCTCGTTGAGCTAGCGTGAGTATGTGTACATGAGCAAGGGAATTGCACCCCTAGCTCATAGTGTGGACATAGTTTTGGGCAGCAGATACTGCAGCTTGCAGAGGATAAACTGAGAGTTTGGTTGACCCTGTAGAGCTTCTGATCTGAGTCTCCCATATTGCCGTGCTGCTCCCTGTCAGCCATTTTACTTCCTTATACATTGGGAGTTGGGGGTGGCTGGGAGGGAAAAGTATGGCTTCTTGGCTTCTGCTTTGTTCAAAAGCTGTCTGCTGGTGTTTCCCAAATTCCACTGGCTGCTTTCTGAGGAGGTGGGCTCTTGTTGCTTTGGTAATTGAAGCCAAAACCAGTTCTCCAATCAGAGAGTTTTGGGGGCAGTTTTTATCCTGTTGCAACTGGGATTTATTCAGATGAGCCCTGGCTCCACAGGAAAAGACAGGCAGGGCACACAAATGATAAACTCCCTTGAGGTTTACACACCAATTAGACACCACAGTAGTTTGACTGTAATTCCTTAGTTATAATACTTTAAATTTTGACAAGCTCATCCATACAAATAATGTATTAACAAAAACATTTTTAAAATGCATCTCTCTTCTTATTCCTGGAAAATAAAATTGTTCTGCCATGTTGTATTTGAATAACTGTAATCTTATTGCATCCCCTTTGTTTCTCTTTCTCCTCCTACAATTAAGGATTATGCCTTCTTACTTGTACTGTGATGCACACAACACACTTTGGTGGCTGTAAAATAAATAGTAGTCACAATCTTCAAGGTCTTTATCCTCATTAATGAGTTAATCCTCACAACACCCAGTGAGGCATTTCATTAATGAAGCAGCATGTCCAAACTTTACTGAGGATACACTGGTAGTTTCATATTAGGTTCTTGATGTTAAATTATTTTTGGTTCAATATACTGGATGTGAGTGTGTGTTCAATAGAATTGAAATACAAAACAGTAGTTAGATTTGAACATAGAAAGTGTGATTTGTGTTACTGGAAAATGTACAGAGATTCTGTATGTGAGGGAGAGAGAACGCATGTGCTTTGTGATGGTGATTTGGACAGGACCCATTATTTTCTCCCCTGTATGTTTTCCTATCTTTATTAGGCCCCACACCCAATACCAAGAAGGGATGATTGCGCCTCGCTCTGGAGTCTGTTACTGCTGCTCTGAATACCAGCCTGAGGGATGGTTCACATTGATAAATGTTATCGCACTCATCTCCTCTGACCTGCTCTGAGATCAGTTCCTGAAGTGGGTCAATCAGCTCAGGTGTAAGAGGGTCAAAGCAAGTTTTTCGAGAAGCACTGTCAGCAACTAGAAATGCTGTTATGGGAGGTTCAGATTGAACCTGTCCCAGTGGGGAAGAAGCTTTATTTGATTATTCTTGGATTAGTCTGTTGTATAAGTTTGATTCAATAAAAGGAACATATCTCTAAATCAGTGGAGTCTGTTTTCCAGTGAGAACAAACAGGTTCACCAGTAATTATATCATATCAAAGCCATATTCTGATTACGTTGATTTCCTTATATTCTGTCTTCTCACACCACATTTTGTCCTAATTAAAAAATGTAAGCCATTTAGAAATGTCATATTTATAATTTAAGACAAAGTTGCTTTCAAAGTAATTTTCTTTTATTTTGTGTTTGATCCCTGATTTCATGTGCTTTCTTCCATCTGGCAGTTGTCACTAAGGCAGATGGCCACCGGCTGGGAGGGCAACATATGTGTCTCCCTCTAGATCTGCTGCCAGAGCTGCTCAGTAAATGCAATGTGAAGGAATAGTGTGTGAATCTGTTACTGTACCTACGCAATGAGCTCACTTGTCACCATTTCAAAGGCTGACTATGAAATTCCACTCTCAAACTTGAGTTCTGGTCAGAATGTTGCAGGTTTTTTTCATACCCTAAAAATCTGATGACTATATTTTGGATACTGATGTCTTTTGGATATGTTGTAAATAAATATCAGGATAGAGGCCTACATTTTCAAACTTAGTTTCCTTAATTTAGGCATCTGTGTTTTTATGTAGGCACCTAAATAAAAGCACCCACATGTCCTACTGAAGTTAAGGAGAGCTGACTGTGCTCAGCACCTTTGAAAATCTAAGCCACATTTATTTAGGTGCCTTCATCAGAACTGGTCTATGGCAATGGGTAACACATCACAGAGTGTGATGCTTAGTGAAAGTGAGGTCGAGGGAGTGGCCGTTTAAGTGAATGTGGGATTTAATAGGACTGAAGGTCACACAGGGAGGCGAGAGTGAGGAGGTGGGAGGCTGACAAGTCAGACACAAAGTCAAATGATAAATAATCTGTCTTTTCTTACAATCTATTTTGTTTCATATGAAATTTAACCCATTCATCAATACTTCAAATTTATATTATTATTTTAGAATTGTTACTTATTTATGCAAACTGAGCAAAGCACATTTAAAATGTGGGCAATTGAATCCCAAGACAATTATTGCCCCAACATACTACTCTCACATAGACATGTATGACTACTTTCTTTTTATAAAAATATATTGATCAGCATGTTCAAACTTGGGTGCCTAACATTAGGCATCTAAGTCCATATTTAGGAACCTAAATGTCTGAGTTTAATAGAAGCTTCAGTGCTCCACTCCTCTGAAAAGACTCTTCTGGCAGTATAAACTTCCTTTCCACTAGGAGCATTTGCCTGTTTAGCTACCCCAGCAAACCCTTTCAAGCACAGACAAAGCCTAAAATTGAAAGTCAGTGAAAGTTAGGTGATGAATTCACTTAGGCACATATAAAAATACCAATTATTGGTACCCAATTTCTATTGAATTTCAGTGCATTAGGCTCCTTTGAAAATCTCAACCTAAAATTATAGTAAAATAGGTTAATACAGTGATGAAAAGGTTTGCACTATTCACATTTTATTCAATAGCCCCCAAATATGTTTTGACCTCATTTGGTCAAGTCCCCCAGGATATAATGGAGCAATTATGATTTCAGGTGGGGTTGCATATATGTTATTTTTGCACATTTGCTTGAGCCAGGAAACCACATAATATACTGTATGTTGTATATGTATATATGTATACTATCTTCCAGGATTTTGTGCACTTTACACTGTGTTTATTTTAGCTTTATGGAGCAAAATCTTCCAGTGGCCACAGTTGACTTTCACAGTATGTTTTGTGGTTCCCCATGTGTTGGAAAACCTGCCATATTTTAAACAATCTAACATGACTTTAAATTAAGGTATGATTTATTATCCTCCCTTTCAACATCTATCGGGCCAAACTCTGTCCTAAGTTCACCTGTGCAACCCTACTGAAGTCAATAGCATTATACTGGTATAATTAATGGCAGAATCTGGCCACTTGGCTTAAACTGTAAAGGAGTAAGCTTACGATCATTTTGTAGATAGAGAAACTCTCTTTCAGGTCAAATTATTCTCTGACAACGGCAAGTTTGACTTAAAAAACCAAAACTTGAATTACATCTAATTTACTGTTCACAGCTTTATTACTACAAATAGGTTTCAATATTTCTTACTTCACATTTCATCTCATATTTCCAGTACTCCACAGACCTTTTCTAGGTTGTGCTAGATTTCATTTTAATTGCTGCAAGGCAGATTTTTTTATTCAGTGTTTTGTATTTGCATCTCATGATACTGGTACTTTTTGGAGCGCTGATGCTAGAATTAAACTTTTTACAAGTATTTGTATTACACTGCCTTTTTTCTTATCTCTTGGTCTTGACTTTGCATAACTTTTATTACATTTTTTGTTCTGTTGAACAATAGCTTGATGGCTCATGCATTAAGAAACCTTTGACCCTGAATTGCTGAATTGTACTATTGATTAAAGGAGCCAGAAAAAATTTACGCTGGAGGAAGTAGCAATATAATTTACAAGGGAAAGTGGATTAATTCCAGCTAATCAGTCTACAGTCTGTAACTGAGAATGCTTGAAGATGGTTAAAGCATCGAAAGACTTTAGGATAATGAGATTCAGTTTGTCAGCAGTGAACTGGTTATGCTGAGGTGCTACCACAAGTTACCAAAATAAATATCAGGTTAGACAGTTTGTGTGCTTCGGGATTTCTAGAACAAATGAACTCCAAATGTCATGAATAGATAATGTTAAAAGAGAGAGAAACAGCTGGTTGTTTTAAGTAGCTAATTTGTGAATGATTTTTGAAAAAGAATGGCATTTTTAAAATGATGTCTTTAAATCTTTAGAAACATACGTGTGGGGGGGGGGGGATGAGGGGGGTATTTGGCAGCAAGTCTTTAAAGTTTATAGGGGAATCTTTCTAGCTAGCTGTCTAAAACAAAATTGGAATTCATTTGTTCTTAAAATCCCAAAGCAAATATACTATATATATAATATCATAACAACTGTAAAAGGCACATCCCTTTCTCCAGAGCTATTCCCCGGCTACATTTCAAACTCTTGTTGGCATGGAGGTTCTTCAAAAATGGTTGAAAAATGTTTGTAAATGGAGGGTGTTAGCCAACCTTAATATTGGGGTCATTATTGCTCTCCCTTTAAAACACTTTTTCTCTCTCTCTCACTCTGTCAGGCAAGTTAGTTCCTGAAATTTGGCTGGAGTGAGTCCTATACTGCTGACCTCCCTTCTGCTGTTTCAGCAGAGTTGAACCAAGGCAAAATGAATCAACCTACACTTATGATCTGTTAATAATTTGTTAAATGAAGAGGAAAGTATATTATTTAATATACCCTTTACATCTTTAAAGTTCTGTACAGACACTAACTAAGCATTCCCGCACTAAGCACTCTTGTGAAATAGGTGGGTGTGACCCAAGACCACACAGTCATAGCAAAAAATGGTGTTAGATCTCAGAAGTTCCTGGTCCCTATTGTGTGCTCATTCCACTAGTCCTTGATGCTTTGTGCTTTATATGGAACCCCAAAGCACTGGATAACTAAATAAATATGCTGAGTATTGGTTAGGTTATGATACTGAGGACCACTGGCCTGTCAGCTTTGCATGCTTGTTTATAACACGGTGCAATTCAGTAACAAATGAAAGAACAGCTTTCACATATACTGAAAAAAGTTAGTTAAAATTGTAATTTTTTTCACATCCAGACCTGCATGCTCGCACAGGCTGATCTCATGTACATTAAATATGTGTTTGAATTTGCAGTATTTCACGAGGTCATGAAGAACATCTGTTATTCAATGTTCAACAGCAAATGCATCAATGTGACTTTCTCTTCCCTATGTGATGGCTTAACTTGCATCACATCGTGATCTTTCCATCTCTTATGTCATTCATTATTTGCAGGGAAATCAGAAAATCCAAATTCACAAGCCAAATTGATAGCTTTTCCAACTACAGATATCCATTGATAGGCACCCACTGGATTTGGGTGCAGTTAAACCACTAACAAAGCTTCCTCCACATCTTCTGTTTTCCAGGAATGGTGTATTTATTGCAGATACGCAGCCACATAAAATTCTTTTGTTCTTTCCTTTAATTCTTTAGACCTTGTTCTGGATACCTTTTCCCCTCCTTTGAATACACTTTTACCCCCCAAATTTTGGATTCTCAGGATGTTAAATGCAGTATTCCCGCACTATTAACTTTTTCACACCAAACAAGAGTAGGATACTAAACTCCAGCTCTCATCACTCTTGAAGCACCTCTTTTTAAAATAAAACTACCTATGAAGGATGAAGAGATGCCTGTAATATTTTATGAATGTTGTGTTCCATCTGTTTGTTGGATTGTTGTTGTGGTATTTGTTACAGGATTTCAAGGGGCTGACCCATGCAGGGGTTAGTGGTATTAAAGCAGATAATAGCTTCACATACATTGCCTGTTGTGATAATTGGGCCTACAAATTTACCCGAATTGGGACTCAACTGCAAAAAATATGTAGAAGTTTGTAAGACATCACAATAGCCTACAATAAGAATGTAAATCAGAGATAACTATGAAAAGTATCAATAATAAAACAGGTTTCAGAGCGGCAGCCATGTTAGTCTGTAACTGCAAAAAGAAAAGGAGTACTTGTGGCACCTTAGAGACTAACAATAAATTTGTTAGTCTCTAAGGTGCCACAAGTACTCCTTTTCTTTTAATAATAAAACAGGTGCAAGAAAACCAGATGAGAAAGACTAAATTAGTGTAAACTGAAGGCCAAATTGATATGATTCAGAGACTATCTTGAAATGATGCTTGGTTAAAACAGAAGATGTGGAGCTGTAAATTAATGAACCAAAACTGGCGTGTAAGAAAATAGATCTAATGGGTGGACAAAATGGGAGGGATAGCTCAGTGGGAGGGGAGGGATAGCTCAGTGGTTTGAGCTTTGGCCTGCTAAACCCAGGGTTGTGAGTTCAATCCTTGAGGGGGCCATTTAGGGATATGGGGCAAAAATTGGGGATTGGTCCTGCTTTGAGCAGGGGGTTGGACCAGATGACCTCCTGAGGTCCCTTCCAACCCTGATATTCTATGATTCTAAAATTATGAGGGGATGGGCTATTCCACCCACCATTCCCTTTGTGGTTTGTTAAAGAAAAACACTTTGGAAAGAACAGATGGAAGAACAGACATGGCTCAACCTTTGTTTTGCTAGGTTAAACATCAACATCTTTTAGTCTCCTCTTGTAAGACAGGCTCTCCATTCCCCTGATCATCCTAATAGCTCTTCTTTGCACCTGTTCCAGCTTGAATTCTTGTTTCTTGAAATATGGGTGACAAGTATTTGTTAGGATATAGATATTCAGGCCTATCGGTAAAGGCCTGTACTCGAAGAATTTAGGTGTATTCTTATCACTTGGCTAGTTAGAGATATAAAAGAAAGAATCAAAATCGCTGTCTGCCAGTGTAAGGTCCTTCTCTTACTGTGACAGTCTGAGGTCCTGTTCTTAGATTAAGGCCTTTGGCTAAGCAACAGAGGCAGCCATAAGCCGGGAAGTGAACGGTCACATCCTCACATTCCAAACTAGTCACATTGAAATAAGGTGCTATTGGGCAGTTAGGAATACAATCCTGTCCTGATAGTGCCTATCACCTCCAGAGAAAGGGAAGTGCCTAGAAAATGTAAAAGGAAACTTAGTTTGATAGCATCCTGTCTGGCAAGAACTCACTTATCAATAGCTGGGCTGTGAAATCCTTACTTCTGTATTGTTTTGTCATTATAGTTCCCACCTTGCTATTGTTTGTCTGTATAATCTCTGTCTGGTTCTGTGATTGTTCCTGTCTGCTGTATAATTAATTTTGCTGGGTGTAAACTAATTAAGGTGGTGGGATATAATTGGTTACATAATCATGTTACAATATGTTAGGATTGGTTAGTTAAATTTCAGGAAAATGATTGGTTAAGGTATAGCTAAGCCGAACTCAAGTTTTACTATATAGTCTGCAGTCAATCAGGAAGTGGGTGGGTGGGAGTGGGGGTGGGTGTGTGGGTGGGGGAAATGGGAACAGGGAATGGGGGTGGGGAAATTGGAATCACGTTTTGCTAAAGGGGGAAATGGGAACAGGGAATGGGGGTAAGGAAATTGGAATCATGTTTGGCTAAGGGCAGGAATGGGTACAGGGACACAGGTGTAAGGCTCTGTGGTGTCAGAGCTGGGAAGGGGACACTAAGGAAGGAAACTGGAATCATGCTTGCTGGAAGTTCACCCCAATAAACATCAAATTGTTTGCACCTTTAGACTTCGGGTATTGTTGCTCTCTGTTCATGCGAGAAGGACCAGGGAAGTAAGTGGGTGAAGGAATAAGCCCCCTAACAGTATTGTACACAGTATTCAAGATGAGGTCCTGAACACAGTTGGGCTTACTGTACTTGGTTGGTACAGAAGATGCTTAATACGGGGACTTTGCTTAAGAGTGGGAGAATTGCAAGATTCCTCCCCAAGGCAGGTAAAGGCAAGAGTCCTGGACAGGTGAAGGCAAGGTGGGAGAAGAGGAGGATATTTCTATGTAACCCATTCCTGTGTGGTGTGGCACTGTCCTCCTCTAGTGGCACCTTGCCCAAATAGCAGGAGTCGGCACCACCATGTTGTGTGATGGACACATGACCAAATTACCGTACTTAGTGATGAACATTGGGCGGGGGTTTATATCATTCAGTCATTCAATTTTTTGAAAAATTACCATGGACCTAAAATTTTTACCATGGATACTTGTATCCCTATGTGGACACATTGCTGACCCTGCCAGACAGAGATTGATGAATATGCTACAGTCTTGCCTAAGAGTCATGTTTTGCTCATGAAGTACAAGCTCATCCACTAAGCTTCAGAAGTCTCAGGTTTGATACTGCCTGTTGCCGACCAGGGTCTGGAAACATCACATCTACACTGCAATAAAATACCTTTGGCTGACTTGGGCTCAGGCAGGGCTATAAAATTGCAGTGTAGACATTTGGACTTGGGATGAAGCCTGGGCTCTGAATCCTGATGGGGGGTGGGTTTCAGAGCCCAGGCTACCACCTGAACCCAAACATCTACACTCATGGGTGGTGGGAGTTGTAGGCCAGCTGAGGCAAAGCCTCCCCTAATCCAGGCCATGGTCCTGCCCATACTGCCAGCAAGGGCTTAGCTCAAGCTGGCCAGCAGTCCAGGGGTCAGGCTGGTGGCCAGGGCTGGGATGGCCAGGGGCGGCTCAGGCCAGCCAGTGGCCTGGGGGTCAGGCTTGTGCTCAGTCCAGCTGGCAACCTGGGGGGTCTTGGGTCAGCCTGGGGACCGGGCTAGCAGCCTGGGGTGGCACTTGGGCCAGTGGTTACGCCGGCCAGCAGCCTGGTGCTTGGGCCAGTGGCCCAGGGCTCGGGCCAACTGGCATGGCTGGGGCAGCCGTGCCAGGGCTCCTCTGTCTGTGTGTGTGTGTGTGTGTGGGGGGGAGGCTGTGGGGGTGAAGGGGTTGGGGGTCCAGCGGGCAGGGGGGCTGGGCCTCTCACTGAAGAGGCAGTGCCGGGGGATAGCCTCCTCAAAGGAGAGGGGGGACACCCACTGCCCATGTCTACACTGAAATTTTATAGCCCTGTGAGCCCAAGTCATCTCACCCAGGCTCTGAGGCTCAGTGCTTTGGGATTTTTGTCTCTATGCAGATTTACCCAGGGAGACCAGGAGAGGGGTCAAGGGTGCATGGTGCAGCATTCACTTTTGTATCAACCTATATGTAAAGTTCACGTCTCCAGAAAATTGCTATACTGTGAGCACAATACTAACTTACTAAGATGAAATAAAACAATTGCATTCTGGCCAAAGAGTCATTGCTTTGTTCCCTGGCTTGTAGAAGTGTTTGAAGGCTGTGAGTGGCAAAATTAATTATAGAATCAACTTGCCAATTGTGGGTTGTAAATCATTTTTTTTCAAGCCTGCTTCTAAATGTTTGCCACCACTTTGTGCTTACTACTAACCCCAAGTGTGGCCTTGCTTTAGGCATAAAAACACCTTTGAATGGAGGATAAAAGATTTCACTGCTTCATAGCATTTATGTCATGACGTAGGCATAAATTGGTTCTCTGTTACTGAAACCTTATTTTTAAGACTTTATTTGGAAGCATATTGCAAGGTTAGTGATGCTAACAAGTGAAAAAAGTTGATTCTGTGACGATATATCCTTTAATGGCTAGAACAATTTGTAAATGGATTTCCATATTTCTTTAAAATGTAGACTGAGACTTGCAGGTATGACACTTAACTAGGAGGGAAAAAGGATGGTCTTATAGTTATGGCATTAGACAGAGATTCAGGAGATATGAATTCAGTTCTTGGCTCTGTCACAGACTTTGAGTGGCCTTGGGCATTTCATGTATCTGAACCTCAGTTCCCTTTGTGCAAAATGGAGATATTACCATTTCCATTTTCCCATCATTTCTTTGTCTATTTGGAGTAGTCTTGGGGCACAGACGGTCTTACTGTGTGTCTTAGTGTTTGTACACAGAGGAGCCCCCTGTTGCAATTGGGGTGCTACAACAATGCAAATAACAAAACAATAGTAGTTGTCAATCTGTAAGTCTTAAAGAAAGCGATATTAAAATCCAATGTCAGGTATCATTTGCAAAGAATTTTAGTCAGAAAGTGATCATTTTGAATGAGAAATGTTGACTTTTGAATATTATGGAGCTATATATGCTGTGTTTTGTTGTATTGTTCCTTGTGCGTGCGTTCGTACACATCATTTCAATATTGCTAAATACCAATCTATAATCAGTTTGCTGAATAATTATTTAAAAAACAGCCTCTATCACAGTGTAGAAAATAATAAAATTTCTGATTTGACTACCAAGTTTTTTGATTTAGCAGATTCTAAGTAGGGACCCTATTCATCAGAAATTCCTGTTTTGTGGATGCCATCAAAAGAGACTGCTTAGGTGCATGTGACTAAGCAGCCAAACAATCGAGCTAGATTTCTAAGGCACTATTGAGCTAGGACTCTTCTATCCTTCTCATCTCCTCCACCCTTCTTGAAAGTGAAGGCTGATGGCAGGTTTTGCTTTGAAGTCCATGGAAAACTGTTATGTTAAATGGACTCCCATAAGGTGTGTACCAGAGTAAGGCTCTGTGGGGTTGGGGTTTCTTTCTGTAGATTCATTGAAATACCAATATTGTATATTGAGCAAGCTTTCCCATAGTAGGCAATGTTTCCTTGGAGTGATTATTAGTTGTAGCTAGGTTTAATTGTAATAAAGTTACATGGTTAATTTTATATTTTGATGTATAATGACGTGAGTATGCAATTCATATCTAATAGTTCAATTCTGTATTCCATCTGAAATGCCCACTGAAGTTAGTAATGCATAAGGAATACAGAAGATCAGACTCAAAATCAAGGGACTATTTTTGAATGCTCATAAGCTATACAAATAATAATAGGGACTGTGTGGAAAAAGTAGTGAACTCTCATCATTAAGCAAGAGCTGTGAAATTAACCACTTCATCAACAAAGCCCAAATAAATGCACTTTGTGTTGGATGGATGAGACAAAATTCACCTCTCTTCAAATTTCAGGGAGGCCTTGATGCAGTGGTGTACCCTGTCCAAGCTGCTAGTCAGTCAGCGATCTGGAATAGTGGTTGTGTGTGCATGTGTATGTAATAGGAAGGAGGGGTTCCTCATAATAGGATCATCATAAGAATGGAACCAGTTGCCCTATGATGGGCTACTGGGAGCTTTGCATGCTCCCCGCCATAAGAACGAGCATTTAACTCGATATAACATATTCTTAAAAGAGAAGTAAACATTGAAAATAGTTTGTCTTCAGCCAAATTAATGGGGTCCTTGCTGATCAAAAGCTATATTTATATTTACAAAGACAGTTGCAATCTAGGCTAGAACTTGACAACCATGTGCAAGTGGAGGGTTATGTCTCATTTCTGTTAAAGAAATGTGCCTAAGCTGGAGTCATTGGACTTCCACCAGGGATGAATTTTCTGAGCTATGAAGTTAAATCCAGAGCTGAAGTTCCTTAAAATTCAGGGATTTTCACAACCAGCATTTTGGTTTAGTTAACCATGATTAATACAAGTCAGAGCTGGATTTATTTGAAAAAATAAAATTTAAATCTTGCTCAGCTACATAGAGTGGATGGAAATCTATGTTGGCGTGAAGACTTTCATTTACTGGAAAGTGTCCACCCTAGTCTGGCTCCTTGAAATGAGTAAAAGGAGAGAAATTTTTCCATCTTATTTTTTTTCGGTAAATAATTCATTTGATCATAAATGGATTAAGGTAAGATTGAATATATCATCTGACCGGGACCAAATATTCTGAAAAATACTCCCCAAAATATATATTTTCACTAGCAGCTGCCCCACCCATAGATCTTGCTTTCCAGTAACCCTCCACCTGAGAATTTGGGTCCCTTGTGTTTATTTGATCGACATGGGATATGTTTGTCCATTATCCGTCCTTAGGGGCATAAATAAATTGGGATTTTGACTACCTCTGTGACCCCAGCAGCCTGATGATTAGCATCTTAATGCAATATCAATAGGGAGAGTTTTTCCTCCATACTTATCTGAAACATTGTAATACATTTTTTTTCAAACTCTATGTGAAAGTATATGTTTACATTAGAGCTCTCTTTAAGGTAAGCAGTTTCTCGGGATCTCCAAGGACACCCAACATAAAAGAAAAGCTTTCAGATTACATTGTAAATATGTGTAATCATCAACCAGGATCAAAGATGTATCAAACTTTAAAGTAAAAAAAAAATCTGTTCAATCATTTTAAGTTTTAGGAATGAAAAAGGAAGCAAATTTGCAGTTTTAGTAACTTCAATTTTGTAGTCCCAAACTGCCTTCTCTGGGAACAATTGTACAATATCAGTAGTTGTAGCACCAGCGATAACTTTACAAATGCTGTTCTTGATTAATAAAGTTAACTAGAAATGAATGAGCAGAAAGAATTCCATCAATATATTCTCTACTGACTGAAATAGGTGTAGGTTAATTGATATTATTGTCTGTCTCTTAATTTAATAAAAGTGTTTATCTGAACTCCAGGTCCTGTACATTGCTATACAAATACATTCAAAAGTGAAAGTGTTATAAAAACAAATATTTAAATTAAATACAGCAGGGAAATAGAATCCATTTTTATTTTAACTGTATAGGAAGTTTACAAGATACAGCAGTCCATTACACAGGAAATACCGGGATTACTCAAACAATGCAGGATATTAGCAATCTTGGGTAAAATAACCCTTAGTTATAGATAATGTTTTCAGTGTTTAGCAGAGCAGTTTGCTGCCTTAGTGTTGCTTAAACCCAGATGGCTGCCCTAGGTGAACATTTTAATTGTCTTTGTCTGCATTGCATCACAAGTTATTTTCTTAACATATGGAAGATCAAATGCTCATTATGGCAGTAACAAATAAAAGAGGACTGGACATAGCTCTGAACGTTAGCAGTACTTACCAGCACTACGCTAGTTAAGGGTTTTCTCAGCATTTACATTATATTTGGCACAAAGACTTGGTATATTATTTTGCACTGATGAAAGGGACAACTAGAATGATTGGGACATACCTACTTACCTAAGATCCCCACTCTTATTCATATTCCTGCTTTTATTATCAGCAGAGGCACCTGAGGAGAATCCCCAATGATATAAATGAGAAGGTGCTACTGGTAGACTGTTCTCTTAAGAGAGGCCTGTTGGTTTTGGAACTCACTCCCCTGCTGTGGTCCAGAACAGCCTGAATCTGATTACTAGAGCTGCTCAATGAGCATTTCAAGAAAAATTTCATTTAGTTTCACCAGAACTGGAAAATTCAATAGAAAATTCTGTCCACACTTAGAATTTTTTCCAATTAATTCTACTAATAGCCTCCATGGTATGCTGCAAAGCTCATCCTTTTCCCTCAGGCAGTTAAAAACAGGAAAAAATTGCATGGATGGTGTGTTACTAGAGTCCATCAGCTTTCAGTTTCCCTAGGTTACAGGTTCTCATTTATACTGAATGGCAGTTAGGCACTTCAGTTATATTGGAGAGATTTTTATGGGGATGCTTTGGGCGCCTAAAGCAGAAGAATAGGGAATGTTTTAAAAATTGTGCCTGAATCATATTGAATAGATTAAAGGGTTTCTGTTGTGACTCCATTGAATTCAGTGAATAATTTTGTCCAATATATGTCTAGATATTGCAGGACACATCAGAAACATATAGGCAGTGATCCCAAAAAAGGTGAGAGAATTATGAATGCATTTGAAGCTATACCTAGGAATTCTAATGCTAAAATAATTTTACATCAGAACCTTCATATTAAACATGTTTGAATGTTCATGGTTTAATATTACAGTGGGTTCAAATTCATCTCTGACTGTAGCTCCATTAGAGTCAGTGGAGTTCCACCAGGGATGTATTTGGCCCAGAGCTATCCTTTCTCACACCTCAAAACCATCTCTAAAACCTACCTTTTTCAGAAATCCACCCTTCCTAGTTGTCAGAAATAACCTGGTTTTTCTGCTGTCCTTCCTTGATTATCATGGGTTCCTTTTTGACCAGTTGTGGATGAGTGCAAAGTGAGTGAAAATGTACTGTATTGTAATGGTATGTCCCTTTAAGGCCACTACCCAGCTGTAACCTAAGAACCCCAGTGCTGCTGGTGGTTTGGATCAGTGCTAGAACATGAACTGTTTCAGTGTGTGAAACAGGCTGCTGGAGGTCTTGCCAATAAGAGTGTTGGACTTGTTCATATATGCATGCCTGGATTTACTTCCCACAAGATGTGAATTTATGTAATTTTTTCCTTCATATCACCCAATTATCACTCCTACACACTTCTTGCAGCTATACTTTGTGAATTACAAATATTTTTGCATTGTTTCAGAAGAGCAAGAGACAAATAATTGAATAATAAGCTACAGAGAAGTGTTACCTAAAACATGCAGTGCCAATTTGGAGTGATGCTTGTTTTGAATCACTTATTCCAGCTTCACATCCGTAGGTGAAATATATAACTCTGAATAAATACATTGTCAGGATTTTTTATTTAAAGTTTCTTAAAGCTCTGGATAAGGGCTAGCTATGTTTTCTCCAGGTAATGGTTAGGGTAAGTTGGCCACAGATTTCAGTCATGTCCAAAGTCTGAAATGTAAAGAAGAAAGTGATTTTTTGCCAGTTTGACAAAACCTTCCCACCACATAAAAATATATATGTTACTACAGTCTTCATATAAGGGGGAAAGTATTTGGTGTTTTGTAAAAAAAAAAAAAAAAAAAATTAACCAGTACAGGATAGGGGGCCTTGAAAATTAAAATAGTTGTGTGGTCTATTCCTGCATCAGCATTCAGAGGCAGTGTTGCCATGTGAAAAGGACACAAGTAAGTTAGAAGATGTGGAATTTATTCCCAGGTCAGGCTTTTTCTTGTTGTGTGACCTTGGGAAAGTCACTTACCCTCTCTGTGCCTCTGTTTCCATACCTGTAAAATTGAGATAATATCTATCCATTTTTGTAAGGCCCTTTGACACCTACCGATAACAAACATATGTGAGTGTTGACTCAGTTATTATTATTGCACACCCAATGGAAGTCAGTGAGAGTTTTGAATGTGCAACTAAAGCAGACCCTTAACCTTCAAAATCCATACCTGTCAAATCAGAGATTCTGTCATTTTGGATTAGTTGTAAGGTAAATTTTCAGTTTTTCACTCTTAAAAGGGTGAATTTTGCAATGTGTTTCAGTAAGACATTTAAAATGTAATCTATGTCTACAAAACCTCACTCATTCAGATGGTCAGTTTCTGATAGCCCTGTAAATACCCAATGATTTAGCTAAAAAATGTGATTTAGTAAGATTTGGAAAGCTGGTGAAAGAGGAAGTCTGCATGAGCACTGGCAGAAAAAAAGTCTGTAAGAGATGTACACACACATTTGCTGATTAGTGGTGAAAATCAGAACATTCTTATGTAATTTGCATTCTTTGTTCTGTTTGCCAAAACAAAACGTTTTCTTTTTCTTTGGCAGAAGAAGTATCCAGAGCTAATACTATGACCACGGAGAGGGTTTATAGTTAGTTATATTGTCTGATGAGAGAATCAACCTCTCAGAAAATATGGGAAAAGGGCAGGCAGGTCGTCATGGGGATTCCAGTTAAAAGGAGAAGCTGCCAAACTGCTTCCTCTGTAGGGAAAGAGTAAAAAAGCAACTGCAGTGGGGCCTCAAGCTAAAGCTAGTATTGCAACAGCAGCGGTAGTATCATGTCCGAAGAATTTTATGGTTGGCTTTACTGGAGTGTTGGCAGCAGCACTGCCAAACCAGGTTCATGGGGTAGACTGGAATCTGGGGCTCTGCATACTAATGGTGAGTTATTAACAATGTTAGCATTTAATTTACTAACAAATCATTAGGGGACTGATCCGATTCCTATTGAAGTCAATGGCAAGAGTCCCACTGATTTCAGTGGGAACTGGATCAAAATTTCAGACGTTAAGGTTTCACAGTTACAATCATAAAGTCAGGTAATGGAAAAGTCAGGGTTTCAAAAAGTAACTCTATTTGAAATCAGTGTTTACACATTCTGGATGAGATTCTAACCCCTGCTCTGGCCCTTTTAGCTGCCACAAAATGACAGAGCAGTGTAAAGAGGCTTTAAAAGCTCCAGAACCATCCTGGGGAGGACTTTCCCAGTGCAGGAACTGAGGAAGGCAGCAGCAGGTTGTCTTCGGAGGAACATCCTGAAGCTCTGACATAGGGGGACATTTCAGTGATGGGAGTCTGAATGGCAGAGAGCAGGCCAGAGAAGAGACCCTATAAACAGCACCAACTACAGGGATTCTTGCCAGCTGCAGAGCAGCCCATGAGCAGTCTATGGGTGGAAGATGGGGTGATGTCCTAAATTGGAAGAGCAGCCCCCTGCACACAGCCACATTTACGCTGGGGACCATTCTGGCCCCAGCAGCTGCCCAGAATCTGGGTGACAAAGTTTAAAGCTCTTTTAGTCCCCTAACCCCTGTATGTTTTTATACAGTGTTATTAACAACATAAACCAGTAATAGAATAAGCTATACTTTTAAGTAGACAAAGGAGAATAGACAAATCCTACATATGTGTCATGTGGTGAAGTATAATTTCTGTGGGTGTATAACTTTTGCTTTTCTGATATTTTGTGATTCTTACACATCGTACGTTTAAGATACATCTACTGCACACTCCTTATGGCGGTGTGATTACACGCCCTGTTTGCATGGGTATTAACAGCATTGTGGCACTGCTGGTGAGGCACTGCTTAGATGAGTAAAAACGCACTTAATCCTGTAAATATGTACCTTGTATGGCTCTCTACTTGCCCAAGCAGTGCCTTCCCTGTCTACACTGCTGTTTTTCACAGCATAGTTTTCTGCTGACTCCCCACTGCTGGAGTCTTTCCCCACTGTAACGAAAGACTTCAGCAACAGTGAAAGACTACAGCAGTGAGGAAAGGCTCCAGCACCTCACTGAGGCTCCTGCTGGAGCATTTCCCCACTGCCTCCCCCCTGCCAGAGCCTTTCACAGACACGTGTAGCTACACGCTGCAGTGTAGTCAACATCTGCTTTTCACTGAGCCATATAATTATACAGACCCTACACACTGCCACCAGCGATGTGCAGTATAAATGTTGCCTTTATGCTCTATCTGTGTATCTTAGTTACTTATATTGCCCTCATCAATCTGAGTGGCTCCAACATCTCTGTGAGGTAGGGCAGTGTTACTATCCCATTTTACAGATAGGGAATGGAGGCACAGAGAGGCTAAGTGACTTGCCCAAGGTTCACACAGAAAGTCTGTGGGGGATCAGGAATTGAACCCAAGTCTTCTGTGGTCCAGCCTAGGACCCTAATCAATAGATCATCCTTAATGTTTCATTAAGTTAAGCAGCTGTGGCAGGAAGAGCGGCGGAGCTGCTGCCGAATTGCCGCTGCGGGACATGGACTGCCGCCCCATTCTAAATGCTGCCCCAAGCACCTGCACACCGCACCCTAGTAACTCTAACTCAGGAACCAATCCATGCAACAAACCTCGATGCCAACTCTACCCACATATCTACCCCAGCAACACCATCGCAGGACCTAACCAGAGTGGCCACACCATCACCGGTTCATTCACCTGCACGTTCACCAATGTAATATATGCCATCATGTGCCAGCAATGCCCCTCTGCTATGTACATTGGCCAAACTGGACAGTCCCTACGTAAAAGGATAAATGGACACAAATCAGATATTAGGAATGGCAATATACAAAAACCTGTAGAAGAACACTTCAACCTCCCTGGACACACAATAGGAGATTTAAAGGTACCCATCCTGCAGCAAAAAACCTTCAGGACCAGACTTCAAAGAGAAAATGCTGAGCTTCAGTTCATTTGCAAATTTGACACCATCAGCTCAGAATTAGTCATGCGTGACTAATCTAATTGCCTTCTATGATGAGATAACTGGCTCTGTGGATGAGGGGAAAGCAGTGGACATGTTGTTCCTTAACTTTAGCAAAGCTTTTGACACGGTCTCCCACAGTATTCTTGCCAGCAAGTTAAAGAAGTATGGGCTGGATGAATGGACTAGAAGGTGGATAGAAAGCTGGCTAGATTGTCGGGCTCAATGGGTAGTGATCAATGGCTCCATGTCTAGTTGGCAGGCAGTATCAAGTGGAGTGCCCCAAGGGTTGGTCCTCGGACTGGTTTTGTTCAATATCTTCATAAATGATCTGGAAGATGGTGTGGATTGCACCCTCAGCAAGTTTGCAGATGACACTAAACTGGGAGGAGAGGTAGATACGCTGGAGGGTAGGGATAGGATACAGAGGGCCCTAGACAAATTAGAGGATTGGGCCAAAAGAAATCTGATGAGGTTCAACAAGGACAAGTGCAGAGTCCTGCACTTAGGATGGAAGAATCCAATGCACCGCTACGGACTAGGGACCGAATGGCTAGGCAACAGTTCTGCAGAAAAGGACCTAGGGGTTACAGTGGACGAGAAGCTGGATATGAGTCAACAGTGTGCCCTTATTGCCAAGAAGGCCAATGACATTTTGGGCCGTATAAGTAGGGGCATTGCCAGCAGATCGAGGGACGTGATCGTTCCCCTCTATTCGACACTGGTGAGGCTCATCTGGAGTACTGTGTCCAGCTTTGGGCCCCACACAACAAGAAGGATGTGGAAAAATTGGAAAGCGTCCAGCGGAGGGAAACAAAAATGATTAGGGGACTGGAACACATGAGTTATGAGGAGAGGCTGAGGGAACTGGGATTGTTTAGTCTAGGGAAGAGAAGAATAAGGGGGGATTTGATAGCTGCTTTCAACTACCTGAAAGGGGGTTCCAAAGAGGATGGATCTAGACTGTTCTCAGTGGTAGTTGATGACGGAACAAGGAGTAATGGTCTCAAGTTGCAGTGGGGGAGCTTTAGGTTGGATATTAGGAAAAACTTTTTCACTAGGAGGGTGGTGAAACACTGGAATGTGTTACCTAGGGAGGTGGTGGAATCTCCTTTCTTCGAAGTTTTTAAGGTCAGGGTTGACAAAGCCCTGGCTGGGATGATTAAGTTGGGGATTGGTCCTGCTTTGAGCAGGGGGTTGGACTAGATGACCTCCTGAGGTCCCTTCGAACCCTGATATTCTATGATTCTATGATTAAACAAAGACTGTGAATGGCTAGCCAACTACAAAAGCAGTTTCTCCTCCCTTGGTGTTCACACCTCAACTGCTAGAAGAGGGCCTCATCCTCCCTGATTGAACTAACCTTGTTATCCCTAGCCTGATTCTTGCTTGCATATTTATACCTGCCTCTGGAAATTTCCACTACATGCATCCGACGGAGTGGGTATTCACCCATGAAAGCTTATGCTCCAATACGTCTGTTAGTCTATAAGGTGCCACAGGACTCTTTGCTGCTTTTGTTGGATTCTTTAGCAAAGCCTAGCTAAAAAGCTCCAATCACAAATCTTTAACCATCACTGAAGTATGCGCTCTGCAGACAGAGATAATTCATGTGTGTGTCTCTAGGAGTATACATATATACTCTGAGGCATGATGCAATTTTCTTCTGCACACAAAGACAATGCAATATCCAAACATTTATGATGGTTTTAATTTTGCACTAGTTGAGTCCAAACTAGACCTCGGGGAATATGTCAGCCAGAACTTTTATTCCAGCTAAAAATGTAAATTGGGGTCAACTGAAACATTTAGTGATTTCATGTCAATTTTTATTTAACAAAAACCCTGAACAAATTTTTAAAAAATTAAATATTTTGAATGATTTTTTTTGATTTTCTGATTTGCCAAAAATTCTGAAAAAAACAAAACAATTTTTTAATTTTTTATTTTATTTTTCAGAACTGCCCATACTGAAAAATCCATTACTTGCCCAGATGTAGTTCAAACATGGTTATGAACAAATATAATGTTCACTAAGGGGTATTCACATAAAAGATACACGTTTCAGCCATTTTTTGAGTTAAAAAAAAGAGTGGCAACTTTATATAGCAGGAACTGTGTAATTTCCCCCCTCCCCCCATGCACAAAATTCAGATATGTCTGAAGGGGTTTTCTTCAGAAATTTCAAAATTTATCTTTGGTCATAGAGTAGGTGTAATGAATCATGGTTGTGTACACCCAAGTCCCAGGGTCATCTTCATGTATTTTTAAGCACCTAAAATGCAGGTCTTTATCACTGGAACTAAAGGAGATAAGTACTGGAGACTGAAAAGATTTCTTTTGAATGACTGTATAGCTGTACACACCAGTTCATTACAAAATGATACCCAAGATGGCGACTTGAACTCCTATGTATCTCAGACACTCAAGATTATTTTGTCTAGCAGGGGGACTATAGTAATGAAGTATAAAAAGTACTTGCTTAAGGTGTGTGATCATGTCTGTCTCTAGTGGCAGGCCTTGGAGAGGTTAGTTCCCACTACTTATTGATAGACCATGGAGATGCTTCTATATCGCAAATGGCACAAGATCCCAAATTCAATCCCCATTCAGCACGGAGGTGCCTGCATATAATGCAAATGGCCACCATGCACAGCTCAAGCCTGGGCATCCATCAGCACAAAAAGAGAATTTTACAGCAAGTTAAAAGAAATGAAACTGAGTTAAAATGGAAAGTATTCTAACCTTATAGTATTTACTATCTAGTGAATGCTCTAACAGTGAGTACTGGCTCAGATAGATTACATTAAGCGAAGAACAAGAAGAGCGAGAGAGACAGAGACTAGAAAGCCTAGACAGTGCTACCAAAATAACAGCAGCATGCTTCCTGAATATAGCAGCAACAGCAATATCAAATGTTATACCTATTAAGGGACTGTGCCCAGGTCTAGCCCCTGGAGGTGCCTCTGGGAGACGGAGTACTGCTCCAACATGTTATTAGAACTTCTAATTTATCACATGAGTCACTGGAGTCTTTGGAGACAGACACCCATAAGGGCAAGGCCAGTGGGTGAAAGTGACGTTATGTGAAAGTGACACTGATGACTTTGAGAGAATAACGTTAAGATTAGTTTGAAATGAAAATAACTCCCTGGCAGACTAAAAATGTAAGGGTACAAGTCAGGCAGAGGATGAATCATTCTGTGTCCACTTTTAACTATGAACTGTGTCGCTTCTCCACCCTTAGGCACCAGGGCAAAGGGAAAAGAGCAGCACTGCTCATTGCTATGATTTTAACTTTAACATGAAGCTGTGCAGCTGTCTGAAATAGCGCTGGATAAAGTCATTGGTAACAAATAACCAGAGTCATAGTTCTTTCAGTGTGAAATTATATACAACCCTCACTAAATTCCTGACTACAGTGGGCACTCTTATTCTGAAGCTCGATTCTGCACCTTGAACTCCATTGAATTTTGCCCATTGAGTTAAGTGGAAGCTGAATCAGGCCCATCATCTTGGTTTCACAGCTCTGCAATCCCTCTAAAATTTATTTTTAAGAAAATGAAGCATCATGCATTCGCAGCAATAGAAGCAGTAGAAGACCCTAATTCAGTAAAAAGTGTGAGAATTTTCAAAGGGTCATTGTAGCCTGTGGGAAACAGAGGTAAAGGTATCATATAATCCTCAGCACCATGCACCTTCAAAATGGATAATCTAAGTAGCCTCCCTGCACCCCTATTAAAATATCTGGGAGCTGTTGCTTTAAAATGTTATTAAAATGTCTGAATTCCCATAGTAAATTCACTCCGAGGGAGGCAGACAACAGATCAACACTGATTATGCCCATTCTGAGTTTGGTAATAGATAAGCTATTGCAGTGTCACCTAATCAATATGATGACACTGAAGTTGATGTGTTGGAGACATGGAGAGTAACAGTGAGGTGATTAGGAGGGTGATTGGGATATATTAAAATTTGAGAAAATGAAAGTGCAAAATATTACTGCCCAAGAGGAATCACCTTTGTCCTGTGGTTTTCTATGTATTGAGGTAGAGGGGAGCCTGCCTTCCCTGTACCCTGAAGATTGGAGGAATGAGGAGAAGGCTGGTGTTAAAGATAATTCCTATTGTGTAATATATCAGTTTTCACAAGACTATGGGGACCATCAGTTTTGGTCTCCCTTCAGTATGGTCAGCTGGAGAGCTCAATGGAAAAAAAAAAAACATGTGTATTTACAGACAGAAGTAATCAAATAAAAACAAGAGTGTCGAGACTCAGTGTATAGTATTGTAGGGATGTAGTGCAAGAAAGTGGAATGTAGACAGAAAAACTTAGCAGTACCTAGGAGGAAATATTTAATCTGCAAAACATTTTTGTATTTAAACTGAAAATAATTGATTGAACACTTACTTATTTTCTTTTTTAAAAAAATATTCATCTTTGAAGTCATTACAGCCTAATTGCAGATGCAGACCTGTATGTGTTCTAGAGACCTGATCCTGCAAGGTGCCAAACATTCTCAATTCCCACTGGCTTTGGTGGGAGCTCCTGGTGATGAGAACCCCTCAGGATTGGGCCCTACATTTGTGCACTTTGTCTGCACTCAACAATGATGTAAAATTAAATTAGTTGTCAAAAATTACAGCTTAATCATTAATTAAGCAACCTTAATGTCTTTGGCTTGCCAGAGGATAATAATCTAGTTAGTTTAGGTAAATAGGTATCTCAAATGCTAAAGGGTCTGTTCCTAGGAAAGCTATACAGTCTTATGAAATGTATTATGAGGAAAATTAATATGACAAACAAGTTTAAAATCATCTTGGTAATCTCATTTATTTATGTATTGTGCTGTCGTAGCAGCATGAAAGGCAACTTAATCTGTATTTTTGAAATGAGTAATGGCTCTGTATTTCTCTGCTCTGTTTATTACAGAAATGACCCTAAATAGTTTAAATAGCCCGTCATTTATGCTTCATTTAGCTTCAGGTGGAATGTGCAGATAGGAGAACAATTTACATTATTTTCAAATGTTATTCCTAAGGATCCGTTTCAGGGTCGTGCAACATGAAGCCACTGCGCCTGATTACAAAAATTGCTAAAAGGCCAAAGTAACTTACTTCTCTGTAAAGTGAAAAGTTTTCTGCTCCCAATCAGTACAACACATATATTTCTTCTTGCACAAGTTTTACGCCTTGGCAATGTAGTTCTCTGGAATATGAAGCTCAGTACTATGGAAACTTTCCTCATGGGCTGGGAAGAGATGTGATCCATGTGAGAACCTGTTAAGAAGCAGTCCACACTATTAAAAAGTTGGAGGAGCCCTGACTTATAATATAAAAGAAAAGTTACCTCACACCTACTTTCTTTTCCATGTGTGGTATGAGGTTGTGCTATTTGGCATTGATTCCATTTTGTCTGAGTTGGCATGCCAATTAGTTTCTCAGAGCCCAAAATATCCCTGACTTTAAAGGTTGTTCTAGTTCATCCTGGCACAGTAAAGTGATAGAGCAGGACAGAATTTAGCCCGTGAGGATAGTAAAAATTAGAAGAAAAGCAGGGCATAGCAGAAGAGGCAATATACGGAGTTACTGAAGAGACCTGCAAACAGAAAAAAATATACCGAACTGTATAACGGGAGGTGTTTTTTTAAAAGAACTGTCACAGTAGCAACCAGATCAAATGGCTCTGTGTGGTACCAAATGAGACCATCACAGTTACTGTTTAAGTAATGATGGAAACAGAAGTCCATTTGCCGTAAAGTGTCTGTTATCATGGTCCCAAAGTATGCAGAGGCTTACGAATGTTTAGCATATCTGGCACATAAATACCTTGCAATGCCTGTTACAAAAGAGCCATGCAAATGCCTGTTCTCACATTCAGGTGACATTATAAATAAGAAGAGGGCAGCATTATCTCCCGTAAATGTAAACAAACTTGTTTGGCTGAATAATAAGTAGGACTGAGTGGACTTGTAGGCTCTGAAGTTTTACATTGTTTTGTTTTTGAGTGCAGTTATGTAACAAAAAAAAATCTACATTTGTAAATTGCAGTTTCACAACAAAGAGATTAAACTACAGTACTTGCATGAGGTGAAATGAAAAATATTATTTATTTTGTTTTTCATATTTACAGTGCAACTATTTGTAATAAAAAATAATATACACTTTGATTTCAATTACAACACAGAATGCAATATATATGAAAATGGAGAAAAAACATCCAAAGTATTTAATACATTTCAATTGGTATCCTATTGTTTAACAGTGTGATTAAAATGGTGATTAAGCGTGAATAATTTTTCAGCCGCGATTAATTTTTTTTAGTTAATCACGTGAGTTAACTGCGATTAATCGACAGACCTAATTAAAATTAATGTAGATTTTTTACATCCTTAGGGACAAGTAAAAGTTAGTGGTGATGCAAATCAACCTGATTGCCTCAGGGCTTCTATCACTTAGGAATGTATTAAAAAGCAGTGCAACTGCAGTCAGAGGTAAAAAGAAGAGAGGTTCCATGCATGCCTTCGCGCCAATAAGGCAGCTACAATTAGCTACTGATTAACCTATTTGTGAGAGGGCCTCAAGTGCTGGGACTCTTCACAGAGAAGCAGAGTTGTTTCTGCTGATTCACCTGACAGCCAAATCAGGAAGGTCCTGTTAATTCTGCTGAGGTTGAAATTTATGGGCTGAAATCTTGAATTAGTATAAAAGTTTTTGTGCCTTTAACATTTTTAAAATTGTTTTTGTGGGCAGTAAGCAAAATCAAGACAGTGGCCATGAAATGCTAAACCTAAATCACTGTTAATGTTATGCCAGTACTAAACAAGGTAACTGAAAAATGACAACCTAAAAACACCAGCTGATCCTCACAACACTCCAGCCTAGCAGTACATGTATTAAAAAGCCTGTATTAAGGACATTTGTGAATATTTTCACTGGTGTAGTTACAGTACTGCAAATTTCTCTGGTGCTCTTAAAGTATCTCTCTAAGGCAGAGTCAGATAGGGACAGGGACATATGGGTAGAACCATAGGAAGAAGCTAAGTTCCAGAGGAAAGTTTTATTTTCTTTTTAGGGATAAATAAAAGCCCCAGGAGAAGGGGAGAATTTTGATCACAACACATTCACAATGGGTTAATTTGGAGAGTTCTGTCATAGATTCATAGATTTCAAGGCCAGAAGGGACCATTGTGATCATCGAGTCTGATTTCCTGTATAACACAAGACATAGAACAGGGATTCTCAAACTGGGGGTGGTGACCCCTCAGGGGTTTGCAAGCTTATTACTTGGGGGCTCACGAGCTGTCAGCCTCCACCCCAAACCCTGCTTCACCTCCAGGATTTATAGTAGTGTTAACTAGTTAAATTTTTTTTTTCTAATTTATAAGGGGGGCACACTCATAGGCGTGCTGTATGAAAGGGGTCACAAAAACAAAAGTTTGAGAATCACTGCCATAGAACTTCCCCAAAAGAATTCCTAGAACATATTTTTAGAACAACATTAAATCTTGATCTAAAAATGGTCAGTGATGGAGAATCCACTACCACCCTCTTTCTGTATACAATATCCCTGTCAATGGTGGATTGTGAGATGAATCAAGTTTTTTGTTTTCTAATTGTGGGTGTATTTTGTATAATATTCTTTGTTCCTAAAGCTTTACAGCATGTTTCAAAGTCCTCTGATGCTGTTTCAAAACTTAGGCATAAATCATATAACTCTAGAAAGTCAGTCAGGGAATGCTGCATGAGGACAACAGGTTTTTCTGTTGTACAAGTATAAATTTGAAGGAGAGGATGCAGAGGGCAGCAAACTGAACAATGAAAGTGAAACACATGCAAATAACAAAGCAAAACAAACAAACTGGACATTAACATCTGTGATTCAAACTAATGTAATTTGCGAAATGTAGCCTGAAAAAGTGTGATATTTCTAAAATGAATGGATATAATTATGAATATACTGATTAGCTGTAGAGAATATAGTCTGGTTGAAATAAGATAGGATGCTTTGTTTCTGGTCGGTTAGCCAACAAAGCTATATATTGCCACATAGCATTTCCAATTTTTTATTTTGGCTCGAATAGAATGATGTTGTTTGACCTACTGGCAAAGGCACCTAGTTACACTGCCAATATCCTTGCTATTCTTTCTCAGCCATTCAGTTCCATCATGGCAGGTGGGCTCGCTTTATAACAGGAATTAATGTTCAGTCATTATCTTGCTTTTGTTACAAATTCTCAGGGTATTCAGGCAACTCCCGTTTTTCAAATGGAGTCCTGATGTTACAAAGCTCAGTCTATGGTACAGTCAAAGCAGCTAGGGAAGGAAGGGATGCTGCAAAACACCATGGTATTGATTCAAATTAAGCAGCTGGAGGTGATTAATGTTAACTAAATATGCAGGTAGGCCAAAAAAAAACCTAGTTTCCACTGTAAGTTTATTTCTTGGTGTAATGAACTCACGTTTCAGCCTCCCCACAGAGGACTTGAGGGACTTCAGCTTGAATGTTATTAAATTGGTACTGGATGGGAAATGTAAAATAAATTGACACAAAGAATGTGGTTTATTTTGGCTCTAAAATTCTCTGATGTTCTGGAGCCAACAGCATTTAGAAGAACATCATTAAGCTAGCACAAAGGCACAAACAAGTGACCTGCTCAGAAGTGTCTATGAAAGAACCCTATAGGTATAACTTGACCATTTCCATCCCACCATCAACCTCAGCCTGGACCAGTCCACACAAGAGATCCACTTCCTGGACACTACAGTGCTAATAAGCAATGGTCACATAAACACCACCCTATACCGGAAACCTACTGACTGCTATACTTATCTACATGCCTCCAGCTTTCATCCAGACCACACCACACGATCCATTGTCTACAGCCAAGCTCTACAATACAACTGCATTTGCTCCAACCCCTCAGACAGAGACAAACACCTACAAGAGCTCTATCAAGCGTTCTTACAACTACAATACCCACCTGCTGTAGTGAAGAAACAGATTGACAGAGCCAGAAGAGTACCCAGAAGTCAGCTACTACAGGACATGCCCAACAAAGAAAATAACAGAACGCCACTAGCCATCACCTTCAGCCCCCAACTAAAACGTCTCCAACGCATCATCAAGGATCTACAACCTATCCTGAACGACGACCCATCACTCTCACAGATCCTGGGAGACAGGCCAGTCCTTGCTTACAGACAGCCCCCCATCCTGAAGGAAATACTCACCAGCAACCACACACCACACAACAGAACCACTAACCCAGGAACCTATCCTTGCAACAAAGCCCGTTGCCAACTGTGTCCACATATCTTATCAGGGGACACCATCATAGGGCCTAATCACATCAGCCACACTATCAGAGGCTCGTTCACCTGCACATCTACCAATGTGATATATGCCATCATGTGCCAGCAATGCCCCTCTGCAATGTACACTGGCCAAACTGGACAGTCTCTACATAAAAGAATAAATGGACACAAATCAGACGTCAAGAATTATAACATTCAAAAACCAGTTGGAGAACACTTCAATCTCTTTGGTCACTCGATTACAGACCTAAAAGTGGCAATTCTTCAACAAAAAAAAACTTCAAAAACAGACTCCAACGAGAGACTGCTGAATTGGAATTAATTTGCAAACTGGATACAATTAACTTAGGCGTCAATAAAGGCTGGGAGTGGATGGGTCATTACACAAAGTAAAACTATTTCCCCATGTTTATTCTCCCCCCCCCCGCCTTCCCCCACTGTTCCTCAGATGTTCTTGTCAACTACTGGAAATGGCCCACCTTGATTATCACTACAAAAGGTTTTTTCCCCCCACTCTCCTGCTGGTAATAGCTCACCTTACCTGATCACTCATGTTACAGCGTGTATGGTAACACCCATTATTTCATGTTCTCTGAGTATATAAATCTCCCCACTGTATTTTCCACTGAATGCATCCGATGAAGTGAGCTGTAGCTCATGAAAGCTTATGTTCAAATAAATTTGTTAGTCTCTAGGGTGCCACAAGTACTCCTTTTCTTTTTGCGGATACAGACTAACATGGCTGCTACTCTGAAACCTGTCATTGTTCCATATGTTGCTAATTTCTCCAGAAGTAGTTGACTGGTTTTCTGTTTAGAAGCTGAGTTTTAATCAGCTCAGACTTGCTTGACATCATCATGCACAGCTTTGGAGAGCTGCTTACTTTGTACAGTTCACACTTCAGTAAATGTGTTTTTTATTTCACTTTAGTTTGTTACAGGGCATTCTCTATTTTGTTTATGGCAACTGTGTGAATTTAGGCATGTCACTTTCGCAGGTGTCTCAGATACAAGAAATTTATAATTTTGTTTGGGTTTTTGTAGTATTAAAAGGACACTTTGTTGGTGAAAATAAATGTCAGCATCGGACACATCAAAATACAAATGCCAAAAAATAATTAAGGGCAGAATTCTGCTCCCTGTTCTATATATGCCATCTCTAAAAATTGGAATGGGTTATGCATTTGAAGAAGTGACAAGAAGCCTCTATACTCAAACAGGGTGAACTACTATTCAAACATTTCCCCAAAAGTGCAAATATTCAGATCAGTGTATGCTGAGGTGTTTACAGTGATGAAATGCTCAGTGCTATATACTGCTCTAGAGTGGGTTTTGCTTTCATGCTATCATCTGAAACAAAGAGACCTTGAGTTAATTTTACAAGCATGAGTTGTGTGGTGTTTAGATGTTGCTTGTAATTATTAGAATTGGGAGCACTGGCTGTTGGGAGTCTCAAAGGACAGGAAACAGGAAGGAGGGGGGAGGAGTTGAGAGGCTGGGAGAGATTTACAGAGGGTGAAGTAGCAGCTTGGTAAAGAGGTTTCCACTTTGGAAATAAAGTCCTGTTGAAGCTTGTTAGTACCTTGGCTGGTTGATACAATATTTTGGCGACGAGGATGGATCTTCTGCTTCTGAACCCACCTGCACCCTTTCTGCAAAGCCCAGGTGAGCCTCCAATTGCTTTTACTACCTGGGTCCATATGTTTGAGACTTATCTGCTTGCAATAAGTGCTACAGAGATTTCTGAAGTGAGAAAGTGTGCTGTGCTAATCCGCTGCCTTGGAGCAGAAAGGCAGCATAGATTTTACACTTTTCCCCTTGCAGATGATAAATATGAGACTGCACTCACTGCATTAAAGAATTTTTTTGTGCCAAAAGTGAATGTAGTAGCTAATTGCTACAGATTTCGCCAGAGTGAGCAGAAACCAAGGGAAACTATAATGCAGTATATTGCTTCCCTGAGGAGTCTGATTGTAATTTGTGATTTTGGGAATATGGCAGATGAGATGATTAGAGACCAGCTCATTGAGAAAACAACCATGCTTCATGTAAGAGAACGCTTACTTCTAGAACCACAACTTACACTAGAAAAAGCAATAACCATTGCTACTTAGATTGAGTCAGCTACAGCTGAAGCCAAAATAATGAGCATGGATACAGGAGGCACAGTCCAGGCTGTGACTCCTTTGCAGAAAAGTTCACTACCACTGCAGACACACAATTGCAAGAGAACAACTAATGAAAAACCACCGAATCAGCAAATTCAAAATACAGTAAAAGCATGTTTTCACTGTGGATCCCCACAACACCTTGCAAGCTACACATGATGTCCAGTAAAAGTAGCTCAGTGCAATCATTGCAAAAAGATTGGACATTTTGCTAAAGTATGTCACAGTAGCCAGTTCAATCAACAGGTGCATGTAGTTACAATACCAGATGTTACTGTGCTGAGAGTGGACAAAATCACTACTGCATGTATTCCAGAACAGATAAAGTGCACTGTAAATGTTTCTGCCATACCCTCAGGCAAACCAAACTCTATTCAGCTAATTTTGGACTCTGGCTCAGCAGTATCTATACTACCTGATTCCATCTATCTGCGTTACTTTAAAGATGTTCCTCTCACTGAACCCAAACTTCACTTGGTGTGCTATTTGCAAAACCATATTCCAGTGCATGGCTGCCAGTAATAGTTACTTTTGGTGATTGCTGTGTAACTGCAGAGTTCTACATTGTCCACAAAGGCACTCCTATCCTTGGCAGAGATTTATTGGCTGCTTTAAATCTCAGGTAGTTAATGGATGAATTGATCTTCCTCAGAAAAGCACTCTTGTGGTACACACACCAGTTTCAGCTGGGACCCAACACCAGGTTGAGGAGAAATTCTGCTGTGCTTATGGGTTTCTGCATAAAGTTAAAATGCAGAATAATGTGTTGCCTGTACGACAGAAGTTACGGTGCTTACCATTTTCAGTCAGGGAAGCTGTTTCAGAGGAACTTAGAAAACTTGTTCAAAAGGACATTATTGAAGAGTTCAACTCCTCGGAATGGGTTTCACCTATAGTAGTGATGCAGAAGAAGGGTGGAAGCATTTGCCTTTGTGTGGACTTAAGGGAGCCAAATAAAGCTATTGTGATTGACAGCCATCCTCTTCCTCACATAGAAGAAGTATTTGCAGAACACTGTGGAGCAAAGATGTTTTCTACTCTTGATTTGCAGAGCGCATACCACCAGGTTATGTTACATGAAGATAGCAGAGACCTCACAGCATTTATTACACATGAGGGACTATTTCGTTTTAAATGTGTTCCATACGGTCTTGCATCTGCCCCAGGTTCCTTTCAAAAAATTATGTCATTGATTCTGAAGAATCAACATGGAGTTCAGTGCTATCTGGATGATATCATCATGTTTGGAAAGACTTCTGAGGACCATGACAATAACCTGCAGTCTGTACTAAACTGCATCAGCACAGCAGGCCTCCGGCTCAATAGATCCAAATGCAAATTTAGACAAACTGAACTCTCCTTTCTGGGGCATACAATTTCACAGGCTGGACTAAAACCTGATCCAGATCATATCCTGGCAATTTCAAATGCTCCTCCTCCAACAGATTTGCAAACCTTCATTCCTTCTTGGGTCTTACCTCCTGGTATGCAAAATTCATTCCCAATTATGCTTCTGTCATTGAACCGTTATGGGAATTACTACGGAGAAGTTCAACCTTAGTGTGGACAACTGTGAAAGACTTGATTGTACATAGTCCAGTACTTGCACTATTCGGTCCTGCATTGCCCACAATTGTAACTACTGATACTTCTGATTATGGACTTGGGGCTGTTCTCACACAACTGCATGAGGACAACACAGAGAGGACTGTTGCATTTGCTTCAAGGACACTAAGTAATGTTGAGAGAAACTATTCTACAGTCGGAAAAGAAGCACTTGCTTGTGTCTGGGCTACTGAAAAATGGAGAACTTACCTGTGGGGCCGCACATTCAAGTTGCACACAGACCACAGCCCTTTGACGATGTTGCTCACTATGAAAGGATTGGGAAGAGCAGGATACCGTATTGCTCAATGGTCTGGAAGACTACTCTCTTTCAATTATGAACTGGAATATAAGCCTGGAAACCAAAATGTGGTCGCTGATTGCCTTTCTTGCCTGCCTTTGCCTTCACCAGATGGTCCACCGGAAGATGAGGATGTAGTGGTTGCACTTATTACAAGCACTCCCACTGCAGTTACAAGAGAACAATTTCAAGCTGCTTGTTCAGTTTGTCCAATTCAACAAAAACTACAGGAATTTTTGACAAAGAGATGGCCCAGTCACTCTAAAAACCTTGACCCAGTTTTGCTGCCTTATTTTAGAGTTCGGGATGAACTTTCTTTGTTTGATGGCTGTGTGCTACGAGGTATACACAGGCTCCTTGTGCCAGAAGAATTACAGTCAAAACTCATACACCTGGCACACGATACTCATCAAGGAATTGGCCGAATCAAACAACGACTATGGGATCCGTATTGGTGGCCAGGGATGGACTATCAAACTGAAGCACTCATAAAATCCTGTGTCACTTGCCAAATGCATAAAAAGACAGCAGTGACATTTACCCCTCCATTACAGCCTGTTCCTCTTCCTGAATCTGCGTGAGAAAAAGTGGCGATTGATATTGTAGGACCCTTTGATACTGCTCCAATTGACTGCCATTATGCAATCACTTTAATAGACAGGTTTCAGAGTGGCAGCCGTGTTAGTCTGTATTCACAAAAAGAAAAGGAGTACTTGTGGCACCTTAGAGATTAACAAATTTATTTGAGCGTAAGCTTTCGTGAGCTACAGCTCACTTCATCGGATGGATTCAGTGGAAAATACAGTGGGGAGATTTATATGCATAGAGAACATGAAACAATGGGTTTCATTGTTTCATGTTCTCTATGTATATAAATCTCCCCACTGTATTTTCCACTGAATCCATCCGATGAAGTGAGCTGTAGCTCACGAAAGCTTATGCTCAAATAAATTTGTTAATCTCTAAGGTGCCACAAGTACTCCTTCACTTTAATAGACTATTTCAGTAAATGGCCTGAGGTAGCGTTTACATCGCAAATCTCTTCTGCTACAGTAATTAAGTTCCTTTCTTCAGTTTTTAGCTGGGAAGGTAACCCCAAAGAACTGGTTTCAGATAATGGTAGTCAATTTACTTCCCTGGAGTTTGAAACTTTTCTAGCACAGAGGAACATTTTACACAGAAGGTCATCCCTATACTACCGTCAAGCCAATGGGGAAATCGAACGGTTTAACAGAAGTTTGAAAGAGAGTTTGCAAATGGCTAAACTGGAAGGGCGATTGTGGATACCCTTCACTACTGATTTCTTGCAAGCATACCAGGCTACACGACATGCCACAATGCAAAGATCACCCGCAGAGTTACTGCATGGGAAACAGATGAATACTAAACTGAACATTGCTGGATTGTTAAAGGCATGACCTGATGCCTCAAACAAGGAGAATGTGAGAAAAACAGTTGAACAGAACCAAGCAAAGTCTAAGGCTTTCACAGACAAGCGGCGGGGTGCTAAGGAATGAAAGTCTGAGTGTGGTTCCTTCGTTAGAATATGAAAACCTGGAATTTTATGCAAAGGGGACCATAAATTCACAGCTCCTCTTAAAATCATAGAGAAGAAGGGACCTTACACCTATCGACTTTCTGATGGGTAGGTATGGAATGCTTCTTATCTTGCACCTGCCTATGCACCAAGAGGAGATTATGCCAACACCCAGTCTGCATTCGATGACTTCACCATAGTACCAACACAACAAGACATTGCACTGGAACCAGGGCTTGAGAGACGGCCTGTCAGACCCAGACAACCACCTGTCTGGACTAGAGACTATGTTATGTAGTATCTACAATGTTTTCAGTGTAATATTTCTGCCAACAGTATAGTGTCTTGTTTCATATTTGTTCCTGTGGTTAGAACAATAATGTTTATTTTAATTGGGAGAGTTTCTTAAGAGAGGAGGGAATGTGGTGTTCAGATGTTGCTTGTAATTATTAGAATTGGGAGCACTGGCTGTTGGGAGTCTCAAAGGACAGGAAACAGGAAGGAAGGGGGAGGAGTTGAGAGGCTGGGGGAGAGCTACAGAGGGTGCAGCAGCAGCTTGGTAAAGAGGTTTCCACTTTGAAAATAAAGTCCTGTTGAAGCTTATTAGTACCTTGCCTGGTTGATACAACAAGTTGCCACTGACCTCAGCTGGAATAACATATGCAAGTGAGACCACTAAGATGTACAGCCAGTGGGGAGCTTTCTGTGAGATTTTTGCCAGGTTTCAGCTGAATCAAAAATCCAAACGTCAGATCTAGTTCTTGGGGACATCATATGGATTTGTGACTCTCCCTGGGAGACTTTTGGTCTGTAAGACAAAGAATAGATTAGACTCATCCACATATTCTATGTAGCTTTTTCATTTCTGAAGGATATTGTAAAACTGGAATTTTAACACTTACTGCTCATCCCACATTTTCCCTGGGCTCCTCAGGCTTTACAGCACAAATTAAGTTTCTCACCAGCCAGCCTAAAATGTCAGCACACAGTTTGGATCTCAGGTACAAAACTGGAATTTAGGAACAGCTACATTTAAACAAAGTCCATTATATCATCTATGTTTGCAGTTAGGCTGTGCCCAAATATAGTGAAAATGCAGCTGTGCTTTTTTCGATTCTATGAACTTCATGTTGACATTTAATGGTTTTCTGAAGAATAATTCAAAAACAATTTAAAACAATTTATGACCAGAAGACAAAACTGTTTGTTTTATATATAGTTTTCCAAATACTGTGAGAACAGAATGTAACTCTTTATAGAAAAAGACTAAAGCTATGCAATTAACTATTACTAATTTATTGTACAGTATCTATAGTCTGCAATGCTGTAGTGCCTCCATTTGAGAATCTCACATTTTGCAAACGTTAATGAACTAAACCTTACATTACTGATGTGTTAGATATGGGGAAACTGAGGCAGGTAAATGCAGTCAAAATATTTAAACCTGAGCACCTAATGGTAGGCAGCTACAGGCAACATTTTCCCACTGCCTTCAATGGGCACTGTGGGTTCTGAGCATGTCTGAAATTCAGGCCACTTATTTCAGTGTTTGATTTAGAGACTCAAGTTTCAAAGAGTGACCACAGAGAATTGGTAGCAAATCCAAGAATAGAACCCAAAATTTTGGACACCTAGTACCCTGTTCTCATCATTAGACTACTAGAACCAAGGTTTGCATGCACCACAGTGTCCAAATCAAAAAGCAGCAGTTTGAATAAATGGTGTTCTCTTACAGCGTAGAGAACTTTTTCTCTTACATACCTTTTTACTTCAAGAGGTCAGAATTTCACTTTTGAGGATGAAGCCTGCCAGCTGTCTACACGTGGGACTCTCATTGAAGTCATAGAGTTCCACTCCTGGAGGGCTTGCTAATTCAAGGGCTAGGAAAACAGAAGGCACACTTGCGAACAGATCTGCACAAATTGAAATCTGGATCCGGATTTCAAGTGCCCCAAAATTCTGATTTGTTCCAATTTGGAGTTTTGTTTTAACCTGTCAGAGAAAGACAAGCAAGGCATGAAACTGGGACCTCTGTTTTGAATTCTGAACAGTCTCTCTGCCACACCACCTTTTTTTAAGGGAGGGGGATAAATGGGATATACAATATATTAAATAATAGCAAAAACTATGCATATATTACTGTATATGCACATTGTGAGGACTATAAGAAGTGTTTAGCAACTTTAACAACTTCTTAGTAGCCATCCGAGTCATACACACCTCCATTGTTAAGTGTGTATATTTAGAAGTTCTTCTGGGCCAGCAGCAGCTGCTACATAGGAGGCGACAAAAATAGAATACTGAAAGCCTAAATCACTTCATTAAGGTTATTGAAGGCATAAGCAGGACTTAATAGTATGGCTGATTTCCCACAATATAATGGGGAAAGTGTTTGGCAGCAATCAACAACTATAAAGTTTATGCTGTTTGTTCATGAAGTTCACAGAGAGCTAAATCCTTCAATCATTACTCAGTCAAAATTCCCATGGAAGCGAGTTGGCGTTTCCCCTGAGGATTAAGGATTGCAGTATTTTGCCCAAAGCAAACAAAAGCTTTGAACCTAAGGGGGGATTGTTGTGAGTGACCAGAGTCCCCTAAGGTAGGTATACAGCTACTTTAAATTTAGCACATTTTTGTATTCTTTCCAATAGCCGCAGATACAGCAATTTTGGGGAGCAGCTCAAGATCACATGGACATTTATTTTGACTAACAATGAAAATCAGTTAGTTCATTTTCTTATGTTCTTTGATTTTAGCTCTTTGCTGTTGGAAATATCAAACATCTGCCTGAGATTAATAACTAAATTACTGATAACTTTTGAGCTGGTTCCTATTTTTGGCCTTTGAAACCAGAGGGGCTAGAACACCCCTGGATTCTCAGGGAGACTTGGAAACTGAAAGGAGCCAAGCTGTAGAAGATCAATTGCTCCTGGCGCTTGAAGGGCTAGTAAAAACAGGTTATAATGTTTACATGACTTTTTATGGGTCAGAGTTTATTACAGCTCTATTCTATGGCCTACAGCAGAGGAACATTTTACAAGGTTTTTGGTGTGTTTGACAGTTATGTTTCAGTGTATTTGGCAAGGAAGGTTTTTCAACTGAGCTCTTAAAGTTCCCTAATTTCAGAGATTACCTTTTCATCTGAACTTTCTGGAGATTTGGATTTAGCAAATTTGAGTAGATTACAGATAATTCATAACAATAAATAAAACCAATGGCTTTTAATCCTACACAACATGTATATATGTTCCATACAAAACCACTATGTTAAAAAAAATCATTATGGTTGCAAAGTCAAGAAATCACAAGTTAGGAAATGCCCAAATTGAGGTTCCATGTGCAACTTTAATTCGGTCCCTTTGTCTGAATTAATTATGAACCTGTGTTTAATTACATGATCACTTACTGTTTTTTCCAGAGGACCCCCAGCTCAATCAGTGCACAGAACGGACAGTGCTCACTTCATAAGCAGTTATTTAATATTTTGTTTTCTGATTATTGGTGTGTGGATCCATGCCTTTTTTCATGCACACTATTCAACCCTTGCTTTGAAGACAGGTTTATTAATTTTACCCTGGGCTTTTCTATGGTGCTCATCACTACAGTATCTGAATGCTTCTCAATTAATTTATCTTCACAACATCCCTGTGAGGGAAGCAGTGTATCCTATTTTGCACTGAGGCTGAACTGAGGTGCAGAGAGAACAAAACCAAAAATGATCACTATCTTTGAGTACCCAATTTGAGACACCTAAGAAATGATATTTCAGAGTACAGTACTTAATGTAATATAGCACTTTGTATGTTCAAATACAACTCCCACTGACATCAGCTCCAGATGTGAG
Source organism: Chelonia mydas (assembly GCF_015237465.2). NCBI lineage: Eukaryota > Metazoa > Chordata > Testudines > Cheloniidae > Chelonia > Chelonia mydas. Next base: position 103,151,132 of record NC_057849.1, on the reverse strand, counting down.
TTCTCAGCACTTCTGCAAATCAAACCATAAGGCCTCCAGTTGGCCACCGAGAAAATGAGGAACACACAATTAGTGATTATCTGGGAAAAGTTTGGGTTAAGTGATTTGACTAGTATCACATAGGAATTTTGTGGCACAGGGAGGGATAGAATCCAGTTGCTTCAGGGTGACATTAAATTGTCTTAAGAATGAGACCATCCTTTCCAATCCTGCAGTTCCCTGCCTCATTCACTACACAGCATCCAACTTCTGCAACAAATGAGGCAGAAGTCCTACAGACAACAGCCTCTCTTCACCACATATCCCTGATCCATCAGCAGAGCAGGTCCATCCTATGCACCAAATGAGTTCCTGTGGGATATATAGTATGTGATCATGTAATTTAAAACGGTATCATAATGAAAAACAGGGTTACACAATTTGGCATTTCTGAACTTTTGAGTGCTTGACTGTGTGACCATAATGTTCTTTTAATGTGGTATTTTTATGAGTGAAATTTCCTAGGTTTTTTTAAAAAAGCAATCTCAAAACAGAAATTCCCTCATTTGGCATCATATTGACACCCACATGGATAATCATCAGGGTTGAAATCTTTAGATCCACCACACAGATCTTTGCCATTTGACTCATAGACTCAGACTTTAAGGTCAGAAGGGACCGTCATGATCATCTAGTCTGACCTCCTGCACACCGCAGGCCACAGAACCTCACCCACCTGCTCCTGTTAATAGACCTATAACCTCTGGTTGAGTTACTGAAGTCCTCAAATCATGGTTTAAAGACTTCAAGTTAAGAGAATCCACTATTTACACTAGTTTAAACCTGTAAGTGATCCATGCCCCATGCTGCAGAGGACAGTGAAAAACCTCCAGGGCCTCTGCCAATCTGATGGGGGGGGGGAATTCCTTCCCGATCCCAAATATGGCAATCAGACCTTTGAATGTAGGCAAGACCCACCAACAAGACACTTGGAAAAGAATTCTCTGCAGTAACTCAGAAACCTCCCCATCCAGTGTCTTATCACCAGCCACTGAAGATATTTGCTGCTAGCAGTTACAGGTCAGCTACATGCCATTGTAGGCAGTCTCATCATACCATCCCCTCCATAAACTTATCAAGCTCAGTCTTTAAGCCATGTAGGCTTCTTGCCCCCACTGCTGCCATTGGAAGGCTTTTCCAGAACTTCGCTCCTCTGATGGTTAGAAAACTTTGCCTAATTTCAAGCCCAAACATGTTAATGGCCAGTTTATATCCATTTGTTCCCACACTGGCACTTAACTTAAATAACTCCTCTCCCTCCCTGGTATTTATCCCTCTGACCAGTGGTCTGTGAGCTCCATTCAGGTGGTCCACGGATAGTTGCCTCTAAGGTGCATGCCTGGGAGAGAATGAAGGGCCACCCATTTAATTAGTGGAGCCATGCATAGCTCCACTAATTAGGTGCCTGGCCCTGGTGAGGTGGTGGCCTTGGGGGGAATAGGAGGTAGGTGGGAGAGGGCAGTGGGGTGAGAAGAGTGGGTGGGGGGAATTTGGGACATGCAGGGCTGAGGCAGCCAGAGAAAGAGGTGACTTTCCCCAGCTCCAGGGCTGTGGCTGCCGGGGAGAGACACCCTCCTTCCCATCCCCAGTTCCAGGGCTGCTGTTGCAGGGGAGAGAGGGAGAGACTCCTCTCCTTCCCAGCTCCAGCTCGGGGGCTGTTGCAGCGGGGGGAGAGGGCACATCCATCACATTAGAAAGGTAAGACAACTGATATTAAAATATGAGTTATGTGCTTTTATTTGTAGAACAAAAATATTAATGATTATTGTTTTCTTTATATAGCGCTTTTATCCAAAGTTCTTTACAACAGTTAGCTAACGGTACAAAAAAAATGTGGAAAGATCATTAAGGTCTCCACCGAGACCCTCAGCAATTTTCAAGTCATCCTTGAACAAAAAAGTTTGAGAACCATTGATCTAGGATGAGCTGAAGACTTATTTTTTTGTTTGTTTTGAGTATCTTTTGCCTATGTTTGAGAAATAAAGCTGCCCAAGAGAGAGTATGGGTATGGGAGTGGATCCTTTGCAAGTTGAAGAGAAGTCCTGGCCTATTACAATGTGATATGGTATGACATGAGTTTTATTGATATGAGTATTATTGATATGAGTTTGGAATGGCTGTATTACTCATGACAGTACGTGGTAGCTGGGATCCTTTAATCTATCACTGGTCCAGGTCTTAAATATTATTATTTATATTACCATAAAATGCTTTTTCTGCAGTTCAGGTATAATTTGTGCAGAAGGGAAATAATTCTACATTAGGGAGGGAAAAAAGGAAACATTTTTCTAGCCATTTTAAAAAAATGTCAGTTAGCAGCTGCTCATAAATCTGAATATTAAAAGTATTACCAGGGGAGGTGGATTAATGGGCATAGTCCTGGTGAGATGGTCAAACAAAATCACCTCCTATTTGCGGTGGTGATATTCCAGCATTATTCTGACTGAACTAACACTGTGTGCTAAACTGCCTTTTGCTGTTCTCTGGTCGCCTCTCTGTTCTCCTCCCCCAAGCTTTCATGCTACTCCAAGCCACAGTGTGTTAGGCCTGTACAGCAGGCTTCAAAGTGAAATTTACTAGCCTGGCAATTTTCACTTTACAGTTAAGCTGCAGGTTAGTAATGTGAAATTTACCAGACTTGTGCAATTCACTTTGTTGTGCTGCCTGCAGAGCGTACTTCAGATGCTGGATCTGACCTCCTCAGCATGGCTTGGACAGGTGGATCTGGAGGGCTGGTGAAGAACAGAGGCTGAATCCCTAATACAGGATATTTCTATTGCAGATGGGAGGCTTGACAGGTCTGGTTAACTTCTGAAAACAATTGTAATTTATATCAGATCTTGATGTGTATAAATATATATATAAAACATTTCACCCAGAGTGACTCAACATGCATTTTACCAGATTTCAAATAAAAATGAATATGATCACCTAAAAACATTGCTTGGCACAAATGTGCCTGAGAAAAACTAAGTTCATAGAGAGTTTTTAATTATTAAATGTAACCTAAAAATATGTGCTTAGTTTCTTCACCAGCATTGAAGTGAGTATTAACATTTCAGTGGTTTTATGGAAGTTCTGATAGTATAAATTGTTTGCAGCTGGAAAGCTGACTTTCATTTAAAAACGAACTGCCACAAGATACTGTAGCTTTTTATTGGGATTGAAGTGTCTGGCTTGTTAACTCTATTTAAGTAGCTGCTATCTCACTTCGGTCTGATCACAAGACTGTTTGAAATGAAGGATGATCCTGCTTTGTTTGCAGACCTCTTTTAACTAGTATGGATCAAGAATTGTTTGGTCTTTTCTGACAGCCATAACAGCCCTTTTGTTAAATTTTATTTTCACCATCATAGATGTTGCTAATCTTCTACTAGCTTTTTTTTTCATCTTTAACAGCCAGACTACCACAGTGAATGTATAAATAAGACTGTTCTTTCCTAATCCACCAAAGAGTACCATATGCGCATTGGGAATCAGCCTGTTTTCATATCATAGTAGTCTACATTACGCTGTTTATCAAACTGTTTCCTTTAATGTTTTTACATCTAAAGAAAATAAAAAATTATGTCCATGTGTAGACAACTGTACTTTCTGTCAGCCTGACTGTGCTGGTACCACCTCAAAGAGCTACTTTAACTGGCCAAGGAATCTTTGCTGCATATGTGACACTTTCTCAGACATGATGTCATCTCCTAAAATTCCTTGGCTGAATAAAGTACATAGGAACCATAGTGACGTTATCCTGAAGATTAATTAGGTTCAAATTTTTAATTGTAGAAACTCTTTTTTGTAGTTGAGAGTGACATCTCAGTTTAAGATTGAGTTTATATTGAAATAATTACTCTTGAGAATGAATCAATAAATTAAAAATATTAAAAAAGAAATACAGGCGCAAGCTGGTAAATTTATTACAACTATTACACAGTTTGTAAGAAACATTTCTGACTGTTTCTACTTTTGGACTTAACCATGATTATTATGTAAAACTTAACAACACCAGAGTTTAAGCAAACAGAGGAATTTTTACTATGGAATCAAAAATTACAGGAAGATGTTAGAAAATGATTGAGTCCCCTAATTTCAGGATCAGGATGGAATTGAGTGCCTCCTAAATAAAAAATCAGTGATTATATGATTGCATAAAAATTTGAATTTGTTTTAGATGTATTTATGCCTTTTATTTCTTTGCTTCTCACAAATATTCTAGTAGATGTGTTGGCACAAACATTCACAGCAACAGGCAGATCTTTCTCAGAAAGCAAAATTTGAACTAATAACTCACACTCAAAAATTCACCAGAAATATTACCAGAAACTTAAGTAATATTTGTTGTTTTCATAGAGTTTAATGCCAGAAGGGATCATTAGGTCCTCCAGTCTCATCTCCTGCATATCACAGACCATTAAAACTCACTGAGATGCTGCTATAGTGGGCCTAATCACTTGACTTAGACTAAAGCATTTCAGTCCTCAGGTGAATAAACTCCTACATAGTCTCTGCTAATCTGATCTGGAAAAAAGTTCTTCCCAACTTTAAATCTGGTGATCAATTTGACCCTGAATATGTAAACAAGATGCAGAAGCCAAGCTTCTAGAAAAGAGGATGCTCTGTATTGCCTTGGAGCACTAGTCTTCCAATTATGGCCATCCCTAGGTGCTTCAGAGGAAGGCAAGAAGAGAAATACATCTGGCCACTTGTGCACCGGAGAAAAAAATCCTTCCTGGCACTTGCAGGTGACCATCTGAAGTCCTGAAGGGTGAGATTTGATTATAGTCACTGTCATAATCCAGAGCTGAAACTGTTATGACATGTTGAGTGCAATATAGAGCTTAGTGCACTCTCCATGACCCAGGAAGGAAGACAATGAATAGAGGGATTCAGAAGGGATGACCATGACCATCTAGCATCGTGTTTCTCAAATGCAACCACTGTGACCATATGCGGCCACCAGGGATTTTCCCTGTGGCCACGACTGCCTCCTGGGAGGAGATAGGGGAGAGGCAAAGCAGCGGGCCCTCCCTGCAGCATCCAGAGGCTGTGAAGGAGGGCTTCAGCCCCCATATCCCGGCTTTACTTTCAGGATGTCAGGGGTAGGCTTCAGCCCCCTTCTCCTGATTCAGCCAGAGGATCTGGTGGCGGGCTTCAGCTGAGGGACTCCGGGGGTGGGGGATTCAGCCCTGGAGCTCTGGCAGCATGTTCTGGGGTCCCGCCCTCGGGGTGGTGGGGCTCTGGGCTTCAGCCTTCCCCACTGCTTCAGCCGGGCTTCAGGAGGGCTGGCCTTACCAGGTGCCATGGTCAAGAGGCAAGGAGCGGGTTAAGCCTTGGGGGGGACGCTGTGGAAAGGAACTCAGGGCACTGTGGGGGAAGCAGCAGTGCCCGGGGGAGCAATGGGAAGCCCCAAGGGGGGGAGGTGCAGGAGGAGACAGGGGCACCAAAATACAACTGTACATTATTTTTATTATTGAGTCTGCAAAAAAAATACCCTACATAAATAAATTATAATGATTTGGACATGACTATGTGCATATTTATTTGTTTTTCCTAAAGTTAATCAAGTATTTTTGGAAAATTTGTTAGAGCAGCCACCAGCGAAATCTTGTCCAATCAGGAAACAAAACCACAACATGTGATTGTATCCTATCAAAACTGACCAACAGACCTCGGATTTTTAATATCTGTTATTGAATTCTTACAACACATTGCTCACATAGTCTATAGACCAAAATATCCTGAAATGTACATTCTTCTGTCTCTGAGTGTTGTACAGCACTTACTCTAGTTTCCACAATGTGCTAGTACAAATAATAAATAGAAGCATTATAACAATAGATAATTCATTATATAACTATTATATGGAATCATTATTAGGGTCTCAGTTGTACCTTCTTGGCAGTGCTGTGTCAGGGAAATGGGCAGAGCCACGCCCTCCAGGAGAAGCATCAGGAGTCATTCTGCCATGTCATGAATAGTTCTTGAGAAACTTCAAAACAAAATGGTGGAAATCGTATGAGATTGGATGATCTCATAACGATTATACTATAGTGAATGGTGGAAATCTAAGGGCATGCCTACATTCAAATCTTGTGGGGGTGGGGGGGAACGGTTTTCTTTTTGTGTGTTCTCTTGGGAAGCAGAGAAGCATCAGGTCAGAAAACTCCTTCTCCTATAAACCATCCTAAAAGTCTCTCATATTACAAAAATTGCAAGTAAAAGCCAGGCAAGACATGTTAGATTATCTTTTCTTTTGCTTGTGAATTTTTCCTTTGCTAGAGGGAGGTTTATTCCTGTTTTTTGTCACTTTGAAACTTAGCCTAGAGGAAGTTCTGCTGTGTTTTTGAATCTTTTGTTACCCTGTAAAGTTATTTTCCATCCTGATTTTACAGAGGTGATTTTTAACTTTTTTTAAAAATAAAATCCTTCTCTTAAGAACCTGACTGATTTCTCTATTGTTCTAAGACCCAGGGTTTGGGTCTCTGATCACTTTGTAACCAATTGGTTAGGATATTATTCCCAAGCCTCCAGGAAAGGGGGTGTAATGGCTTGGGGGCACATTTTGGGGGAATAGGGACTCCAAGTGGTCCTTTCCCTGATTCTTTGTTAAATCACTTGCTGGTGGCAACGTACCCTCCAAGGGCAAAGAATTTGTGCCTTGGGGAAGTTTTAACCTAAGCTGGCAGAAATAAGCTTAGGGGGTCTTTCATGCGGGTCCCCACATCTGTACCCTAGAGTTTAGAGTGGGGAGGGAACCCTGACAGCATGAAAAAACCACTCACGTGAGCGGCCGAAGCAATGTTGGCAGGAGAAGCTCTTCTGCCGACATAGTGCTGTGCACACTAGCGCTTATGCTGTCATAACTTATGTTGCTCGGGGGGTAGAATATTAACACCCTTGAGTGACATAAATTTTGCTGAAAGTGTGCCCTTTCTGTATTTGGAAACAAACTAGAATTAAAACTGTAGTGTCAGTTTGGACCAGCAGATTCCCCACTGGAACCCCTTCAGCATCTGACACTTCTATGGATTCAGATTTGAGATTCCAGTTTTGGATCATCTCTCGTTTAGAGGACAAGGCAGCTACTATGCAATCATATGGTAGGGATGGAGCAGAAGTTTGTCCGCTGTAGTGTACTACAGCTGGCCCTCCAGACGCCTTAAGTTAGACTGACAACCGAGTTCTTTTAATAGTGGCTGAGGGGCATAATTAATTAGGAACATGGCTTTATAGGGGAAAGACTCCATTCATAATGTTAGTAGACCTGGTTGATTCTCTGCTGTATAACAGCATGAATAGAATGTATGACAGCTGAATAACGTATTCATTGAGACCATGGAACTTAATCAGGAAAAAGAATCAATGTTCAAATGATTCCCATAATAGTGTCTCCAGAAATTATTTTTAATTTTGCTTGTTCCCTTAAGTAGATGATAAAATTGGGCGTAGTGAAATGAGATAAAGATTAAACTCCCACCTAACTGATTTTGCCAGATAGAAACACTGTCTATGTTGTGTTACTCAGTGTGGGAGTACTGTTACGTTCTGATATTTGATTCTCCCTTACGCTGTAATACTGATATTCAGTTGTGTTGAAATGCTTACTCAATTGCAGTTTTTATTTTGTGTTTTTTTCCTAAGATATTCAGACTCCTGTTAAACATCACATCCTGCTCTTTTTAAAATTATCTGTAAAACCAAAAAATAAAATGAAATTTTACTATTCATGCTGATCGTTAACAGGTGTTTGCATTACTGCACAGCCTGACTAAGCTTCTGCTGTATTTCAGGGCCTTCTCTGGCCACAGAATAGTAGAACAGGACTTCTCCCTATAAACAGACAATGCTGTAATTAGGCAAAGATGGTGTGTTGTGAATACAAAGAAAATGGGAAGTAATTCCTGTAATAGCAAGATTGGATGAAAGTGACAAAAATGTATTTCTTGTTGGCATTGAAAGTTTAAATTTTCAATCCTAGTGAGTAGTGAATCATGTGCCTAAGGAGTGGTATATATGCCAGCCAACATGTCGGATGTTGTTCGCTTTAATTAAGGGATAATGTTCTTGGCTCAGGATTATATATGTGGCAATAAATGGCTTTTGCAGGTAATTAAATGCCACAGTGAAACTAGGCATTTGATAACGGCAAAAGCTATTCAGATTGAATAGTAAAGGATAGGTTTAAAAAGTGAATAATTGCGTAAGGGAAAAGAAGTATAAATAAGAAATCAGTCATGGAATGTGGACTAAAACAGCAGCTGTGTCATCTTTGTCTGTAAAATGCCATGCACACCTGTGGCTATGGCCATAACAAAGAATAATGCTAGATATTTGTCAGAGTGAATAGAAACAAACAGTTTTATTCATAAATTTGTGTTTTGCAGGAGAATAGCTCCTTACAATGTAAGAGCCTGATCCTGAAAACACTGCCAGGTGTGGTGCCTTCTACCAGGCAATATCCTATTGCAAACCTAACAACTCCACAGGTTTGCCGCACAGACTACAGACTTTGCAACCCTTTTAGGTGTCTATGGTGGGAAAACGCTAGTGTACAGAGAAATCCCCTTCCTGCTTGGCTGCCCTCCTGCATTTCCATGCCTTCAAGAGTGGCCAGTCAGAGCTGCAGCATGGGCTGAGGGACATCTTGGTCCACCAGTACATGTAGTAGTCACTACTACCTCCTTTTCTCTCATTATGCACATGGCTGAAGCACTCCTAAAGCGCTCAGCCCTGTGCAGCGAATGTAAGTTGGGGACCTGCTACTTTTACTAGTTCTGTAACCACTGCTGCTTCCTGTCCCCACCTCACTCTGCTAAGCCTCAGAGGGGCAAGCAGAAACCCCCCCTCCCTCCCGCTGCTGTTGTCCCCCAATCCTGAGAGAAGGGGAAGATCTACGCTCTTGCTCTTCATTCCCCTAAGCCTGGGAGAAAGGGTATAGGATCCGAATGGAGATGTCTTTCTCAGGCATGGGACATATGTGTGGTGAGCCCATGGTGCTGGCTCAGGAGAAAACAAAATGTCTATCATCAATAGATACCACCCTTCAAAGAGACATGTTGGGAGGCAAGAATTGATTTATGTGTTTGAGGTGTGGGAGGTTCTAATTCAAGTGCTGGGGAGACAGAACTAAATAACATAGTGGTTTTTTTTGCGGGCGAGGGAGAGGAGTTAGAATCCACTGCACCATCAGGAGGGCCTTAAAAATATGTACATTTAAATTTTGCTGTTTTATTTTAAGACGTTGGCAGGTAAGCATTGATTTCTGGTAATACATGTGATGCATGAGAGTGTTCATAGGATCAGCCCTTGTTAACCATTATCAGTAACGTGAGATGAGTATCACTAAAGAGGTTGACATAAAATTTATCACTGACATCTACCCTAGAAAGAAGCCCTTTATGATTGATTGAAAGCAAGAGCCATTGCTAATCTGATAAAAGCCTTCTTTAAGAAGAAAAGAAAAAAATTAAGATCTACAGGAAAATTTCTAAGGAAGTTGGTGTCCTCTGTCTGATAGAAGAAGACTCCTAAGGGCAAGGAAATAATTTTACTGGTTCAATACCGATGCAGTTTATTCTTAATGATTTACAGAAGTGGATATTTAAGTGTCTCCTCAATATATTCCCCCTTTAATCTGGAATTTAAATGTTATAAAGTAATATGCTTTTCCTCAGTCAGTGATAATTTTTGCAATTTGTGGACCGGGCAGAATATTAAGAGAACAAAACGAAAACATAGTCTCCATCACAAGACTTGTTTGGAACTCCATACTGTAAATCTTGGTGAAAGTTGGTTTTGGTCTGGTTGTATTTCTTGTTGAATAGATAAAATGAGTGTGAAACCTTCTTGGGCTTCTGCAGTGTAGAAGGCAGTATATATTTTCTGCTATAAAGACCCCTAAATGATTTAGGACTTCATCCATGTGTTTTACAATTTTATTAAAAGAAACATGTATTTCTTTTCTTTTCTTTTCTTTTCTTTTCTTTTCTTTTCTTTTCTTTTCTTTTCTTTTCTTTTCTTTTCTCCTTTTCAGGTTCTTACACCCATTACCATGGTATCACTATCCATCAATCAGAACTCAATGGCAAACTGACTTTAAAGTGAATAATTTGTTCCATTTGTTTAAACCATAGCCGTGACTAATCTATTTTTGGAAAAGTGAACCACATAATGCTACTCCTAGTACATTTTAATGCAAGGTGCAGGTTTCAATAATAACATATAAAAAGATAAGCAACATTTTGTACTGAATATAGTTTAAGCAGGGATATGGACATACACAGTCACATGTTTTCCCTGTGCTCCTGGCCCTGCATACCTACATTCAACCCCTTTCTCAAGGCAAGATGTAAAGTCTCAATCGTGCTCTGAATTAACGTTTTTTCTAAGTTCCTCACTCTCTTTCTCCCTCTAATTTGGATGTTCCCCCATTTATACTTAATATAACATTCACTTTGGTTGACTGATGATTTGTTTGTACAACTTGATGAGATTATATTATCTTGGGTTAGAGTAAAATGTATGTGCAGTGTCTGAAATAGCTGACAAACCAAACATTAAGGATTTGCATAAATAAATAGTTCTAGAAGAAAACATACTCTTATTTGCCCTTAAGCTATTACAGAGCTGAAAATGAGAATTAATGAATAAAAAAAATTGTAGAAAGGAAAAGAAATGTTGAATCACTAATCAGCAGTGACTTTTGTCAGACTTTCCTGGATAATTACAGAAGCTTTGGCCATCTAGGATCCAGATGACTGCAACCTTTTCCACCTCAGAAAGTCACTTTCTCCACCACATGCCTTTGTATGCTAGACGCCACCCAAGATTTCACCCCTTCCCTCAGACTATCCAGTAACTGCCAAAATACTGTGTCCCCAAAAGCATCTTTCAGCCTCTCTAGCTCCCTAAGACAAAACTTTGAAAGGCCCTGGTATTGGGCCTTAAATCAATTGTGTACTACATCTCCCCCCTAAGCTGGAGAAATGAAGGCTCGACAGAACTACCATTAAGTGGATACATAATTAGTTGAATAACCGAAAACAAGGAGTAGCTGTTAATGGAATGATGTCAGATTGGAAGGACATCTCAAGTGGGGTTCCACAGGGATCTGTTCTGGGTCCGGTGTTGTTTAACCTCTTTATTAATGACCTGAATGTAGCTATAGGGAGCATACTGATCAAAGATGACACAAAGCTAGATGGGGTTGCCAGTACTTTGGAGGATAGACCTAAAATTCAAAGGGATTTTGATAAATTGGAGAACTGGGATCCAATTGGAGAACAAAATTAAATTCAACAAAGACAAATGTAAGGGGCTACACTTAGGAAAGAAATACCAAATGCACAAATACAGAATGGGGGCAGCAGCACTGCTGAGAAAGAGCTGGGAGCTGTGGTGGATCACAACATTAAAATGAGTCAATAATGTGATGCTGTTGCAAACAAAATATGCAATTTTAGTTGCATTAACAGAGGCATAGCATGCAAGTCACAGGAAGTGATAGTACTGCTCTACTCGGCACTGATTAGGCCTCAGCGCTGGTGTACTGTATCCAGTTTTGGTCACCAATGTATAGAAAGGATGTAGAGAAACTGGAAAGCATCCAGCGGCAAGTGACAAAGATGTTCAAAGGGATGGAATTCAAGCCATATGTGCAAAGGCTGAAGTAAAGGGGTTTAGTTTGAAAAAGAGGAGATTAAGGGGGAACATGATAGCAGTCTTCAAATATTTGAAAGTCTGCCATAAAAATATGAAGAAAAGTTGTTCTCTTTTGCCACAGAGAGTAGGACAAGAGGCAATGGATTCAAACTACAGCGTAACAGATTTAGATTAAATCTTAGGACAAACTTTCTAACTGTAAAAACTATAGGACAATGGAACAGACTGTTTAGGGAGGTCGTGGAAGCTCCTTCACTGGCGGTTTTCAAAAGGAGGCTGTTTAGACACAACAAATCCTTGGCAAGGGGTTAGACTAGATGACCCTTGTGGTCCCCGCTAAGCCTATGGTTCTATTATTTTATGATTAAAAGAACATAAACATAAGAATATAATGATGGCCATACTGGATCAGACAATGGTCTATCTAGCCCAGTATCCTTTCTTCCAACAGTGGCCAATGCCAGATGTTTGAAATGGAAACAACAGAACAAGGCAATCATCAAGCAATCCATACCTGTTGTGTAGTCCCAGAATCTGGCAGTCAGAAGCTTAGGGTCACCCAGAACATGAGGTTGCATCCCTGACCATCTTGGCTCATAGCCATTGATGGACCTATCCTCCATGAACTTATCTAATTCTTTTTTTAACCCATTTATAGTTGTGGGCTTTACAACATACCGTGGCAATGAGTTCCACAGGTTGACTCTGTGTTGTGTGAAGAAGTATTACCTTTTGTTTGTTTTAAACCTGCTGTCTATTAATTTCATTGGGTGACATTTGGATGATTTTTCATTTGGATGATTTAGTTGGGGATTGTTCCTGCTTTGAGCAGGGAGTTGGACTAGATGACCTCCTAAGGTCCCTTCCAACCCTGATAGTCTATGATTCTATGACACCTGATTCTTGTGTTGTGTGAAGGGGTAAATAACACTTCTTATGCACTTTCTCCACCTCATTCATGATTCCATATACCTTTATCATATCCCCCCTTGTCATCTTTTTTCCAAGCTGAATAGAGATCCATGATCACAGCAAATTCCAATCTGTAAATCCTGAGCTGCAGTTTGCTCAGTATCCATACTGTGATTCAACTTCTCTTTTCCACTAGAGGGAAAGTAAAAGGGAGCAGACTGAGTCAGGGTAAATACAAATAAGATGGTCTGATAGGAAGGTGGAAACATCTGTATAAGGGTGTTGAGTGTATATCTTGTTATATGACCTAGCTTTGCCAATATGGTTGGTTAACTGACAGTCCTATTGGATCCATCACTATTCCTTGATTTTTCTATATCACGGTAGCACAGTACCTTTCCTTATCTGTTTATACAGGCTATGAGTTTGTACAGTTAGCTAGGAGATCACCTTTCTCCCTATGTTTCTAAGGGAATTAGGATCTACTGTGACATTCATCTTGTTGATTCTTTAAGTTAAACTTTCTGTGGTTGTTCTCAGGAGAGGCCTTATCACTCTAAAATTTCCTTCTGCCAATGGTTCACCAGAATCCAAGTTTAATTAACTTCAGGACAATCTAGGACTTATGTTTGTCTGAGCTTTTGGCAGAAAGAAATTTGGCTTAGCTTAATAGAAATTAAGTATGTTTGTGTTATGAGGAGTTTGTATGTGTGTGCATTGGTAGAGGAGCATTGCTATTAAAAGGCCACTTAGCTATTTTGTAACTTGATTGGGGAAAACAATGTAGGATATGGAGATGGTGGATCTGGGCACCATTTGAAATTTAAAATAATTTAATTGTATTGCTCTCATGCCAATGGAAGTTTTCAACAACCTTTTATATAAGAGACCGCTCTCCTGGGGCAGCTGCAGTTCTCCAATTTTTCTCCTCTCTCTATATTTATAAACTCTTATATGAAGTCATGTCTTAAAATGTTGTGTTTATAAACAGCTGATTCTTCATGTCGAGAATTCAATTTTTTCTACTATGCACAATTTAGTTTAGTTACCAAGAACCTAAAATTGTCCCTTCTAGGTTCTCAAGCTATTCTAAGCAAAGCTACTGTGTATACATGCAACTCCCCAGAGATTTAAAAGTATGTTTTTATATATTGAGTCATTCTCAGCACTATTTATATATGCATGTATATGTGCTGTCTTGGATTTAAAATCAAAATGAACCACACTGCAAAAAGTTTCATTAGTTTGTGGTGAATTGAGACTCGAACTGCAGCATATTAAATCACTTTTACTGTAGCTAGCAATTTTCTTTAATAATTAGAGGCACACACAGAGATGTTCTGTCTGGAGTGCACATGTTAGTACTGTGGAATAATTAGGCCTGATTTTTCGTTCCTGCACCAGTGGAGGTAAGGAATAACTCTAAAGTCAGTAGAGTTAGACTAGCACTAAATTTGCTGGGGTAGAATCAGGGCTTAAATATTTGTTTAAATTAGATTAACTGACATTTCCTGATGTATTACATTTGTAACTTTGAAACAGGATGCTACTGTATATTGAAGTTTAAGTATTGTCTAAGGTCGATTAGCAAAGAAATCACAGCTCATTAGTTTGTGCTCATTACAAAGTGACGTGGTTTCCACTGGAAATTATGATGGAGTATTTAACAGAAGATCACATTGGGATAAATGGCTCTTCTGGAGAGAGAAGTCATAATCAAAACCTGAAACATTAACATGTTTCATTCTCTATTTTTAATTGGGTATTTTAAACCCTTACTTTTTCCCCATCACAGAATTTAATGAAAAAATGGTTATATTCAGCTCACACTACATTTCATGAATATTGCTAGAAATTTTCTGGGTAAGTAAGAATACATGGCAGGGGAGGAAAGAAACTACCCCTTTATGCTAAAATGATTTTGAAACACAGTTTGCTCATATGTCATGAGCCTTCACTATCTGGGCATCTCATTAGCACAATTTCATGCTCCTCCCAGCACATGAAGTCACATCTGCTTGTGGATAAAATGATTAATGCTTCCTGCACTGGAATATTCTTTTCATTATTCTTTGAATTTTTTTTAAAAAATGTAGGCATCCCTTCCTCTCCTTTTTTGACAGGGCTAACCAATGTTGGGAGAATTTTGCCATTGGTCCTCTCAAAGCTTTGGCCCAACAGAGCTTTAGCAACCTTAGAAAGGGGAAATGTCAAAGGATTTCAGCCTAGCTGCTCTTTCTGAGTATGCAACTTTCTGCATACGCTTCTAGAGTATTTAACTTCTTTAATACACATGTGAGACAATCTATCGGTAGGGGAGAAAGATGATTGACTCTACAGGTACAAACCCAATTTTTCCATTTTCACAAGGATTGTCTTTTTGTCCTTAATTGACAAGACCAAAAATATGCTAAGTAGATTGGACTAGTCATAACTAATTATGTGAATTTTAAAACACTTCAACCAAAACCCCTATATCACTTCTCCATCCCATGTTAATTAGCCTTAGTTTTTGCAATCATGTAAATCTTGTTATGCTGCCGGCTTTCTTGTCCTTTTCCTGTAACTTTTCACTCTCCCATATATCTTACTTGAGGTTAATTGGCCAAAATGGACCTAGTAATCTGATATGATTGCATAATAACATTATAGTTACAGCTGAAGGCACCCTACAGGTTTGTTTATACTACATGACCAGGAACCTGCAGGGACACTTCACCAGAACCAACAACAAACCAGTCACCCAGTGACTCCTAGGCCTTGTTCTTTAGCTCTTGTGTTCAGAATCTATCACCCTATTTTAAAGGTTTCAATTACTTTTGCCAAGAACCAAAATTTTACTTCAGCAAGCTATTCTGCACGTTCTCATCAATATGTTGGGTGATGCAAAATGTATTGCACATCCCCCTGCCTACGGCTCTTTCTTCTACATAAAAGTTTAGCTTTTTATAGATTAATTTTATGTTTTTCTCTTGAATTTTAATTTTCTATTAATTTTAAATCTAGGGAAACTATGATCTCTGCTTCCCATTTTGCATATGTACATATAGGAATGCATAAACATGTAAATTTCCTAAAAGATAAAAATTTTCTTAACTTTATAAATGGGAAGACCAAGGCACAGAGAGGTTAAATGACCAGGGAATCTGTGATAAATTAAGAACCTTACCAAGGTGGCATAATAAGGCAAACCTTCATCTTTGTGATGTACAGCCATGGAAGAATGAGGAAATATTTTTGGTAATGGTGTCTATTGTAATCTATAGTGCTATTCATTTCCTAGGATCATATTTAAGACAATGTTACAATGAGAGTCTTGTTCCAAGAGAAAGTTAAAATGGGAGATATAGTTTCAACCTGGAATATTGTGGGAGCTGTTTAAGTGGCTCCCAACTGGCAGATCATTAGTGCCTCTCTGAGAAGTAAGGAGGTGGAGGCAGGAAAAGCTAACCTGGGAATTAAAAAAGGATATACAGAGGCTAGTGAAGGTGTGGGGAGATGACTAGCCTTTCAAAATAACTGTGGGACTTTCCTGCTTTACTGGGGAATCTGTTACATTGACAGAGAAGTAATAACCCAAAGGGAGTTTAGGGAAAATCAAACTCTGAAGATCTCTGTATAGAAAGACGAACTCTGCCCAGGGTATTTACAGAGCATCAGAAGTTACTATAAGTGACTGTCCTATTACAATAAAATTCTATTCCATTTCTCAAGAGTGTGTGCATCTGAATATTCCTCCCAACTGTCCTTTCTGCTCTGCTCAGATGGAAGCATCTGTCATTGACTGTGTATTATCACTACGTCTCCACTAAAAAAGTTTTCTTCCTCTTCAGCTGATGTAAACAAATACAAGACTATATTTTGCCCCATACCTCAATGGCACAAAACACTTTCAGAAGAGAAACTTTAAATCTTTGCCAAACAGGATGGTGATAGATGTTTTGTGATAATTGGCCTACAAACTTACCCTAATTGTAAGCTCAGCTGTACAAAGTAAGTGAAAATTCATAAGATGTTACAATAACCTATAATAACAAATGTTGATGGGAAAAGGTATGAAAGGGACTGAATTAGTCCAAACAAACAAACAAACAAAAGCCTACTGGTATAACTCAAGGTATAATGTGTTAAGATCATGCTTGGTAAACAAGAGAAATGTGTAACCAGAAATCAGTGAACCAAAATGGGCATGTTGGAAATGAGGCCTAATCTGTGGACTAAATAATGAGAGGACAGGCTATTCCATCCATTGTTCCCTTTTGGGGTCCTTAAAGAAAAAGACTTTGGGAGAAACAGTGACTACTGGAGTGAGCTTCACCATCATGGCTGCCACCCCCTCCATCACTCGAGATCCCAGGCCTTTATGATCATCATCCTGAAAGATGTCTTGACCAGATTAGGCCAGAGAGAAGGAGCCAGATGACATTAGCACCTCCACCAGTTTTGGCTATATCCCAAACTCCACTTGGGATATGAGACTTTGTTTCTGTCCACCCCCCCATCCTTCACTACCTTATTTCTTCTCTCTCTTCTTTTTCCTTCTGTCTAGCCAAGACTATTTATTTGGCAATACTGCTGTAAGCCTGTGACCAGAATGAGGCAACTAATAGCAATGCTCTAAACTGCTCAATGCTGGTACAAGTGTGCCAGGTCTCAGAGTGGCTGATCATACTATGTGCTTTGCCTATATTTTTCCAGGAGTGAGGTTGCACGTGAGTCAGCTCCATAGACAGAAAGTCCATTTTCTATCTTTGTTACCCCGCTTCCTTTGTGTGTGTGTGTGTGTGTTTGTGTTGCTTTGTCTTCTAGGAAACTGGATCAGACTTCAGCAACTGCTCCAGCCCAGTTCAACTAACTTCTTCTCTTTTCCCCAAAAAGGACATCTTTAATACCATCTCAGAGACTGTCAAAGGGCTTTTCCATCTAAAAACTCTCAAGCTAAAGGAAAAGGGAACAAGGGATGTTGTTAAAATGAAAGCCTTAATACTTTTCACTTCAAATGCT
This sequence comes from Chelonia mydas, assembly GCF_015237465.2. NCBI lineage: Eukaryota > Metazoa > Chordata > Testudines > Cheloniidae > Chelonia > Chelonia mydas. The sequence continues at coordinate 103,133,522 of NC_057849.1, read as the reverse complement.
TTAACCATCTTTCCTTTTCTGTATTTTTAATAAAATATTAAAATGATGTTTAATGGTGTGTTTGCCATGGTACTAACTAGGTCTCTGTACAGCAAACCCTGAACCTTGTTTAACTCTGTTTAATGTTGGACAGTGACAGGATCTTGTTAACACTTTTGACTCTTTGGGCCCAAATAGGCCATCTAAATACAATATTTTTCTTTATCAAACTGAACTTTGTTCAAGCTCTAATTTGCTGTCTTTTGCTACTCCACTCCTCAAATACAATCAATGAATTATGCATTATTCACCTTTATCTCTAATAGTACCTTCCAATGTCTTGTCTCCTGTCATGCTTCTGTCCACAGTGTTTTCTGGTGTCCTATAACAGTATCTCCCCAGGATCCTTTTAAGTCATGTATTCAGGTTTCAAAACTATTTTGCCCCATCAGATGCTTTCCCAGAAACTAATAAACCCAAAGCAGAAATTGACATTCCACAGCTTGAATTATGATTCAGATCTCAAATGTAATTATAAAAATGGCATCTTGGGAACCCATGTATGTAATCATAGGTAAATAAAGAAATCTTAATATCCCAGTTAGGGGCTGCATAGATATCAGTGAGAATATAATTCGTCCTGCAGGAACTTTATTACTGATGATGATACATTGAGAAAAAGAGAATTCAGCTTGACTTTAAAATTCCAAGGTTAGTTCACAGACTTTGTACTTAGATAGAATATTGTTTCATTGTGAACTGAGCAAAGTTTGTATGGAAGACATTGAGGCACCGTAAAAAAGATCCAGATAGTGCCATTTTTTCAGACTCTTTTTTCAGTGTAGTATATTAATTGGATTCTAAGTGTATTCTCCATCACTTTAAATCAAGACTTGACATCTTTCTAAAATATAGAGTGATCACATATAGTACAAGATTGAGGTATAGCTCAAATGCAAGTTATGGGCTTAAAGCAGAAATTAAATTACTTGTATTTTTAAGTGTTTTTTAAAATTTTCTATTTCTGAGTTTTTCTCTTTATTTTGAGGTTTTACTTTTCCCCTAACTTTTAGATTTCCATAAGAATTTCAAGCAATTTCTGCCTTGAAAGTGTCATTCACATCACAGTAAATCAATGGCTCTTTGTGGCTCAGATACTTGACAGCAGGTGGGAATATACCCTCTCAATCCAAAACAAGATGGATCACCTTTGCCCTAGAGCTTGGATTTTTGAGTCTTTAATTTCTTGGTGTTTTAAATCTATTCTACAGTAACTTGAATCACTTTTTTCTCAGTAATAGAGCTGTACGATCCAGTTTGTTTTAAATAAGGTATTGAGAAAGGTTGATATTTGTTCATGTTTACTACAGAACTGAGCTGTATAAGTTAATATAAGTCAATTTATGATGATTCAAGAGAAAACAAATGTTGTCAGGGACATTGTTATAAATACTCATTGAAAGTGTTTAAAAATCTATAGGTACCATGGTGGGAGATAAAACAGTCCTATCCCAACATTTGTACTAGGGTATCATGGTTCATGGAAATGTACATTGAGCCTTTCCAAACTACTTGCCGTTTAAAATTAAGATCACATTTCCAACTTTTTGCAATTTGACTTTTATACTTAGCAAGCTCTGAAAAGTATATAGTCACCCACATCAGAATATAGTTTTCTGTTTCTAATTTATGTTTTTTCCCAAGGTAGGGTATGTGGCTCCTCCCTGTCCTGACCTTAGATCATACTGTCTTTTTAGCGTTTGCTGATCTTAAGTGTAGGGCTATTGTTTTGTAAATGAGTAAGGTAGTGTACCAAGTAGGGCATTTTAGTTTGGCACAGATGGTGGAGTCAGGGTTTGTAGCTGCTATATTCTCCAGCACATAACCTTCAGAATCATGTGGTTCGTTGCCAAAATAAACCTTAGTGGATCATCTATCATCAGCTTGCCTGACTCAGGTAAGAAAACATATGACTCAGAACCATGACTGTACACACCCTGCTGTCTATTAATCCGAACAATGAACAATCCGTGCCACCTATACATTACACTGTACTTTCTACAATTAGATATCTTGTACTCATTCTCACATGAGTAACTGTACTATATTGCAAAGACAATTAATAATATCTTTTAAAAGTGTGCATAGTCATAAAGTGGTAAAGGATAGATTTAAGCCGAGGATCTTACTGAAAGCAAGCATGAATTCTACCTAAATAGACATGGGACAACATGGCCTGGAAATCTGGAGTTCAAACCTTCTCCTTGGTGTGTATTGGTCCAATCCTGTTCTTGTTGTTAAGGCATAACTTTCAGTTGTGGCTCATCACAAGAGTTCAGGATCAATGTCTCTTTTTGCAAGTACCAGAGATAACTGCTCTATAAAGGTTTCAGAGTAACAGCCGTGTTAGTCTGTATTCGCAAAAAGAAAAGGAGTACTTGTGGCACCTTAGAGACTAACCAATTTATTTGAGCATGAGCTTTCGTGAGCTACAGCTCACTTCATCAGCTTCCACAGTATGCATCAGATGAAGTGAGCTGTAGCTCACGAAAGCTCATGCTCAAATAAATTTGTTAGTCTCTAAGGTGCCACAAGTACTCCTTTTCTTTTTGCTCTATAAAGGTAGGTTTCAGAGTAGCAGCCGTGTTGGTCTGTATTCGCGAAAAGAAAAAGAGTACTTGTGGCACCTTAGAGACTAACAAATTTATTTGAGCATAAGCTTTCGTGAGCTACAGCTCACTTCATCGGATTGCACTGCATAAATTTGTTAGTCTCTAAGGTGCCACAAGTACTCCTTTTTTTTTTCCATAAAGATAATGATTCTGATTTCCCTTAATGTGTTTTTTAAACTAAAGTTATTTCCCTTTTCTTCAAGAATGTGTATTTTTCAGCAATGCAATTCATTGGAAACAGTTTGTAAAATGGTACAACATATGCATACATATATTTCTATTTCAAAGAAAACGACGTGCTAGCTATAACCATAGCTAGTCTAATTTATAAAGAAAAAGAAAAAGCTTTTTCATAGCTCCTAGAGTTTTCCTACAATCTTGAAGTAACCTCATTGAAAACCCAACATGCAACTGAATCCATCATTATTCATTTTATTCTGCAGCAGAAAAAATGCATTTGTTATTGCTTCAACACATATATTTTTAGAGCTCCATTTTTTCTGGGGGTACGGGGGTGAGAAGGATTATTTCACAGTACGGAAGTGCTTAGAAATGGAATTGGACCTGACTTTCTTTTTCTGATTTGTGGTGCACTTATCCCATTTCTCTAAATGGACATAAAACAAGCTAAGAAATTATAGCTATTTTTTTTTTTCAAAAATAGGAAACTAAGCTGGATGCTTTTTACTCTTAAACATCAAGCCACTTATTTAGATGGCTAAATATACACTTAGACTCCTAAAGTTAGGCACCCATTGAAAAAATATCTTGGCCAATGTTAATAATATAAATGTAATGTAATACAGTAAAAATATCCAAATCCACTAAGGTCCTCCCCATCCACTCCACGGCCTAAGTAAAACCTTAAGAAAATATATAGGCCTTACAAAATGTTCAGCAGTCCAAGAAACTGGGACTCGGTCAATCCTAGATGGGGAGAAGAACATGCAAGAGGAAAAGTGATCTTCCATGAGAATAACCTGGTTCCAGACATGCACATGACTAAGAGCTGTCAGCTTGAGTATAGCTTTTGAATATTGGGAAAGAAATTGGATGGAAAAAATCTCAAACTTTTCATTTTTTCCCAAGATTCAAAAAATGTTCCGTCAAGCTCTAGTTTTGAGCATCCCAGTTAAAACTAACACACACAGACAGAGGTGGCAGTCTCTAAGATAACCAGGACCCAAAACCACTAAGCAGCTTTATAGATAAAACTTTAAACAGCACCTGGAATCAACCTGGGAGTCAGTGTGTTTTCTAGAACTCAGGCGTAGCATTCTCTGTGTGTGAATTACCGCTTATGTAAGAGGGCAGCTGCATTCTGCAAGCGCATAAAGTTCCCAAATGGCCCTTATGGGTTGTTCTGTATAGACAACATAGTAACAACCCTCTCTGGAGGTGGCAAATGTTTGGTTATCAGTAGTGAGCTCTACATGTGGTAGGAAAGATCGTAGCTCTACAAAAATGTTCTTAAAAAGCAGTCTTGGCCATTGCTGCTACTTAAACATGAAGACACTTCCAAGAAGCCAGTAGAACCAGAGAGTGTGAAGGTAAATAACAATAGCACCCCTGCTATTTTCTTTGTATGTTTCTTCTAATCTTCCAGTATTATGATAGATAAGTTTAGATTGAGCTTCATCCATTTAGCTCTCATCCCAGCTGCAGTCTCGGCCAGGCACAGGGAAAATAGAGTGACTACACAATTTAGGTCAGAAGAGACAGTGTTAGCACTTCACTTCACTTCATCCAGCCTCACATATAATACATTGAATAGCAGAAATTACAGAAGAGAAGTCAGCAGAACTCCACACAAGCGAGGCTTCAGGAGCCTCTTGGTCTTCCCCACAATAAAATAACATGAATTTCTAAATAATTTGTATAAGAATGGTAGAACAGCTTAAATGGAATTAGTTATAGCTGTTAGAAATGTTCAACATGTAACTCAAAATCTTGTAAAATGTGCCTGGTTTCATGTTTCAGTACTAACTTGGGTCATGTTAAAAATAATCACTAAAATTCACAAACCTTTGGACAAATATAGGCCCTTTTGAGTGAACCCTGACCCAATTTCAAATAATATAAGTCCAGTTCATCAATTTGAAGTAAAATACCATGAACTTCAATTCTGATGTGGAATCACAGTGAATCTTTAATTGTATCTCATTTTGAGATTTTTGAATCCATTCAAGAACAAAGCAAACTCCAGGGGCTCTGCAAATCCACTTAGATTAAAAAAAAAAGCAGCTCCTGAGAACCTCTTGTGAACCAAAACTGTAGAGTATTACAGAGCGCTTTCTAATCTAGAGACACTGCAGCCCTGAATCTGAGTAATTTCTCTGAAATCAGTTGAATTGCATTAGTTTTGCTCTGGTGTTAGTGCGGTCAGAATCAGGCCATGGAAGTGTAGAACAAGATAGGTATGGAGTATTGTATAGCAGACAAAAGGCTTTCTGGCCCTGACAAGAAAAAAGTGTGAATTAACATTATAAGGAAGCCATTGTTGAAACTGAAAAGCTGTAGTAGAGGCTACCCAAAACAATTTGGGGAGATGTAGCCTTTGAGTGGCCAAGCAAATTTAGTCAGACATGGACTAACTGCAGGAAATGCCAATGGGAGAGAACAAAGGCTATTGGAAACTGAAATGTCCTTTACATTTTATTCTCAGGGAAGATGAGTTTGAAATCTCACCGAGGGTCTGGCCTGAAACAGGTTTCACAAAGAAACCAGGTTATATCCTCATGATAAAAGTGTACAAAATGACAAGCATTACAAAGAAGGAAGTTCAGAGCTTTTGTTCTCCCTGCATCACAACATAAGAATAAGGAAGAGTCAATGAAATTGACAGGGAGCAAATTCAAAACTGCTAAAAAGAAGTACTCCTTTACACAGTGAGTGTTTAGACAACCACAACTCATTGGAATAGGTTGCTATTAAGACCAAGAATTTAGCAAGATTCAAAGAGGGTTTGGATGCAAATATGGATATCCAGAGTTATAATTAGAGCTCGGTGAATGACTTATTTTTTTCTCATTTGCTGGCAGTCCCAGAAAAAAAATAGTTCAGGTTGATCCAAATGGTATTGGATGATATTCAGCCAAGTGTTCTGAAGGAACTCAAAAATGAAATGGCAGAACTACTAACTTTGGTATGTAACCTATCATTTAAATCAGGCTCTATACCAGATGACTAGAGGATAGCTAATGTGATTCCAATTTTTAAAAAAGGCTCCAGAGGTAATCTTGGCAATTACAGGCCGGTAAGCCTAAATTCAGTACAAAGCAAAATAGTTGAAACTATAATAAGTAACAGAATTATCAGACATATAGAAGAACATGATTTCTTTGTGGAAGAATTAACACGGCTTTTGTAAAGGGAAATCATGTCTCACCAGTCTATTAGAATTCTTTAAGGGGATCAACAACCATGTGGATGAGGGACATAATGTACTTGGTCTTTCAGAATGCCTTTGACAAGGTCTCTGACCAAATGCTCTTAAGCGGAGTAAATAGTCATGGGATAAGAGGGAAGGTCCTCTCATGGATCTCATGGTTAAAAGAAAGGAAACAAAGGATAGAAATAAATTATGAGTTTTCACAGAGGAAAGAAGTAAATAGTGGGATCCTCCAAGGATCTGAACTGGGGCCAATCCTGTTCAACATATTCATAAATGATAAGGGAAAAGGAGTAAACAGTGAGGTGGCAAAGTTAGCAGATAATATAAAATTACTCAAGACAGTTAAGTCCAAGCAGACTGTGAGAGTTACAAAGGGATCTCAGAAAATTAAATTGAGCGACCGGACAACAAAATGGCAGATGAAATTCAATGTTGGTAAATGCAAAGTAAGGCACATTGGAAAACTTAATCCCAACTACACATACAAAATGTCGGGGTCTAAATTAGCTGTTATCCCTCAAGAAAGAGATCTTAGAGTCATCATGGACAATTCTCTGAAAACTTCTGCTCTATGTGCAGCAGAAGCAGTCAAAAAAGCTAACAGAATGCTAGGAACTATTAGGAAAGGGCTAGATAATATGACAGAAAATATCATAATGCTACTATATAAATCCATGGTACACCCACACCTTGAATACTGGATGCAGTTCTGATCACCCCATCTCAAAAAAGATATATTAGAATTGGAAAAAGTACAGAGAAGGATAACAAAAATGAGTAGGGGGATGGAACAACTACCGTATAAGGAGAGATTAAAAAAACTGGGACTGTTTAACCTGGAAAAGAGATGACTAAGGGAGGATATGATAGAAGTCTATAAAATCATGAGTGTTGTACAGAAAGTGAATAAGGAAGTGTTTTTTTACTTCTTCACTTAACACATGAATCAGGAACCACCCAATGAAATTAATAGGCAGCAGCTTTAAAACAAACAAAAGGAAGTACTACTTCACTTAATGCAGAGTCAAACTGTGGAAATCTTTGCCAGAGGTTATTGTGAATGCCAAAAGAATAACTGGGTTAAAAAAAGAATTAGATAAGTTCATGGAGGATAGCCATTGATGGACATATTAGCCAAGATGGTCAGGGATGCAATCCCATGCTCTTGAGCACAGGTGCTGGCTTCTAATTTTCCCTGGAGGTGCTCAACCCCTGCTCATTCCCAGGCCCTGCCCCAACTCCAGCCCTTCCCCCAAGACTGCACCCTGCTCTTCCTCTTCCCATCCCTGCCTTGCCCCACCTCTTTCTGCCCCCTCCTCGGAGTGCACCCCATTCCTGCTCTTCCCCCTGCCTCCCAGCACCCCTTGCACACCGTGGAACATCTGTTCCGTGGCATGCAGGAGGCACTGGGAGGGAGGGGGAGGAGTTGATCGGCGGGGGCTGCCTATGCTCTTGAGTGTTGGTGCCTATGCTCTTGAGTGTCCCTAAACCTCTGACTGCTAGAAGCTGGGACTGGGTGACAGGGGTGGATCACTTAATAAATTGACCTATTCTGTTAACTTCCTCTGAAACACCTGGCACTGGGCCCTGTAGGAAAGCAGGATACTGGGCTAGATGGAACATTGGTCTGACCCAGTTTGTCTGTTCATATGTTCTTAAATTCAAAAATTGTGGGGGCGGGGCGGGGGGGAAGAGAAGAGAATTGAGAAGATCTGTTTCTGGTTGAAGAAAACATGTTTAGTTTGACATGAAATGTTGCCATGGCAGAGGAGGGAGACAGGGCCTCCCTTATAACCTTTAACCCAGTAGGGCACTCTCCTGGCAGGTAGGAGACCAGAGTTCAATTTTCCTGATGTGGAGGAGGGATTTAAACATGGGTTTCCCACATTGCAGAAGATTGCATGGCCACTGGGCTATGGGTTATTTTGGAGCAGGTCTCTCTTTACATAATTAAACATTCATTGAAGAAGGGACTTGAACTCACATCCCAGATGGTGAGTGCCTAAATACCAGGCTATAGAGTCCGTCTTTCCCTGACCCAGTTACTATTCACTGTTATTATGAATGACTATGAATTGCCACTATGAACATCAGTGAATAGTCACACCCTGACTCAAAATCTGGGCAGGCCATTTACCAATGGCTGGTTCTTACTCTTTTACACAGGAACATAATCTACATCACAAATTAAATGAGATTTTCAAAGGTGCAGAAGAAATTTAGGCACCCAAAAGTGCCTAAGTAATTTAGGAGCACAAATCTCTGTGAAAATCAATCGGACCTTGTGCTCCTAAATTGCTTAGAGGCATTTGAAAAGCTAACCCCCAATGCTTATTGACTTTCAATGGTAGTTTGGCACTTAACTCTCTTAGATCCCTTTGAAAATCTCTGCCCTGGAATTTAGCAAGTAATTTACAAAGAGACAACTATGGATTGCAGTGGCAAAGGGAGCTAGCACACAAACCTTTCAGAATAATAATTTTGATACAAGGAGTGGTTGGAATGAGAGTCACACTACCAAGTCTGGAGGGAGATTTAAATCAGTATTGTCTACTACTTTCAAAAGGAAACTGTATGGAATTTTCTTTCTTATGTTTATTTACCTATTTAGATTTAAAATAATGTTTAAAAGCTTCAGGTGCCCTAACAATCAATTGAATTTACAAGTGCAAACATAAGCACCACCCAACACCAAAAAGTAATCATATACAAAAAATGAGTTGACTTAACCAGCCAATAAATCAAAGCAGCAAAACAGCCCCTTAAATCCCCCTCTTCAGAAACATATCCTCAACTTTCCCCAAAGAACCTATCAAATAAATATCTTTTACAACACGCTCAGAACTTCAGTCTGTATCAGATCAAAAGCTACTGTGTTAACTACTTTGATATCTACTAAATTTATCTATATAGAAGTCCATTAAATGTATCTTTATAATACTAGAAATATATTATAAAGTATTATAAAGATAAAGGGCCAAATCCTCATCTGGTGTAACATCATAGATATTTATATGGCCCCCATTAGCTGCACTGTATGGCATAATTCCCTGAACTTTCATCTCTTCAGTGAAGCTGTGCTTATTTTCACCGATGAGGAGCTGATCCAGTATTTCATCTTTACCTTCTTAACACAGTGAATCACAATTAGAAACAAAAAGAGGCTATTTCCATACATGTTTATATTGAATGAAACTGTATTTCTTAAATCAGATGTCTAAGCTGATTTGGTCATTTTCTATCTAAGACGTGACTGATGATGCCCATGTAAAAAAAAAAAAAAATTTTTTGGGGGGGGGAGACAAAAAAATCCCATGTGATCACCTACCTGGGCTTCTGGAATTTGTGTGTCTCCAGAAGGAAACTGCCTGCTCAGGAGATGCATATTTCCATGAATAAGACAACTTCCCCATCATTGCTCCCACTTGTCAAACATACTTTAAGTATAACATCCAATTATACTGGACTGGTTAGCTCTGCAGGCTGTTTCTAAGTTATAAATCAAAATATGTGTCTGTGCTAAGCTTTTATAGAGTGGGCATAAAAGCCTGAAATATGCCTCTTGTGTGTTTGAATGTATATGTTTCGCAAATCATTGCATTTATTTTATTCCAGGTGTTGGTTTCCATATGTACTAAACAGAAGAGGAGCATAAAATTGAACAAAGCTAAAACATTGAAGCCGAAGGTAAGGAGAGCCTAAGATTAAAGGGAAACTTTGTTATGGGAGTGAAATGGTGATTGCATCCAAGAGATTTCCAGATTTCCATGACTTTTGAAAGTCAGGTTGCCACACATACATCCTGACAGTGCACATAATTTTTCTTACTACAGTTCAGGTGCTTGGAGTTCTATAAATGTGTATATTTCATATTATATCGGAGAAGACTATCAACCCACAGTTTTCTTCTCTGCTTGGATTTCAGGAAAGAATCTGAAAATGTCATTCCCTCTGTAATTTAGAAAGCTTCAAAACACAAACATATTTGTTTCTGAGGCAAAACATTTTCTCTCTCATATATCGGTGAATAGCAGAGAATTTTTATAAACTGTACTAAGTTATTGCCTTGAAAAGAAGGGATTTAATGTGGCTCATCCTGGTATGCAGAGTCCAAGAAGCTGCAGTTCTTACTTCACAGAAGCGCTCAGTTAAAAAAAAAAAGTCCCCACAATGAGCTCCCGTGAAATTGTTGAAATCAATGATGGGAAAAAATTCTATACTTCCTTCTGATAGCTAGATTTTCATAAAACAGTCAAGATTATCCATTGACTAAAGTAAAACACATGACAGAGACAAAAAGAAAAGGAGTACTTGTGGCACCTTAGAGACTAACACATTTATTTGAGCATAAGCTTTCGTGAGCTACAGCTCACTTCATCGGATGCATTCAGAGACAGACAGACAGACTGGCTCAGTGCCAGTCTCAAATCAAGACAGAATCAGTAAGAGCTACTACTTTAAGAGATAATTACCTTCCCTTCTTTCCTAAGGCCAGAATTCCAATCTACTGTAACAACAGACATCTGGCTAACTTCCTAGGAGAGCATTCCAAGATACGTAATATTCATATGCTTCTTTTTTTAATGCTTAGTATCATCTCATATTATAAATGGTGTCCAGACATGGAACTCCATTGCATTACTTGACTTCTTGATATTCATCAGGCAATTCCATCATCATTAACAGAAATGAAAAGCAGTAAAAGAACTGAAAGCCAGAAATGTATCTGGATTTCTGTGCATAGGCTGGGATGTTCAGAGTTAGACACTCAAGCTCCATTGAAACTCAGTGCAAGGTGGACATTTGATGTCCTCAAGTGCCTTTGAAAATCCGGCTGCTACTCTGAAACCTAATATTTAACGACTGCTTAGGAAAAACTGCATACTAAAAGTTCCCTGATTATGTACAGGATCAGTGAAATGCGATATGAGGTCTTTTAAATATCTGATTCCCCACTATACTTAGCCTACACATTCTCAAATAACTTGATATATAACTTAAGATATAGAGAGCCTCTGATTTTGGATGCATGTATCCGTTTACATGTGCAAAACTCATATTTTTGTGCCAAAAGGATTATTGGCATAGGCAAATAAGGAAATTAGGTATATAGTTACCCATTTATCATATGCAACTTGGGTACTTGTGGTTATGTGAAAAACATATTCAAACTGTGTGCTCTGTATTGTGGACGCAAAAAAATTGGAAGTGCTTTTTAAACTTTCCCATTAAGTGGAAGTTCCAGTAATGCAAATACTCCTCTAACTAAGAATGGATATATAATTTCCTAACTATACAAGGATTGCATCCGATGAAGTGAGCTGTAGCTCACGAAAGCTTATGCTCAAATAAATTGGTTAGTCTCTAAGGTGCCACAAGTACTCCTTTTCTTTTTGTGAATACAGACTAACACGGCTGTTACTCTGAAACCTGTCAAAATTCATATCTTCATCTGTACTGTATTGTACAGGTAATGTCTTGCTTTCAAATTTTAAACTTGCGTGCTTTTACTTAGAGGGAATTTTGTCTAAGAAAGTTTTGTAGGGGTTTTGTAGGGGTTGGCTTAATGCACGGAGTATTGTTTTTAAGAAAATAAAGCTGTTTTATTTTCCTTTTATATATTGGCTGACAGTATATAAGCCTAAATAATTGATTTATTTAAAAAAAATCCTATCACCTTTTTTAAGGGGAGAGGGGAGATATTGCATATGGTATTACATTTATGGTGTTTTTCTATAATAATTATTATTGAAGTTCTGTAAAAAAAAACCTGCATAAAGAAAGAAAGGAGCTTATACAAATTAGTTTTCCTTTAAACTCGATTGATTCAAACACTGTCAGAGCAAAACCATTATGCCATCACACAATATGATATTTTATCTTCCTTTGACTCTAGTTGTGATCAGTTGAACAACAGTGGGAACTGGAATAGTTGTCTATAGCAGTGTATAGCAGGTATAACAGTGGTTCTCAAACCCCAGTAATAATCTTGTGACCACCCTGAGGGGTCACGACCCTCAGTTTGAGAACCCCTGGTCTATAGATATGATTGTCACATGATCAGTAGTGTTTTTATCAGTATATGTTTTTAATTATTAATGTGTGGTTTAATCTTCTAGTGCCATAAAATATAAAGATAGATATAGGTATTTTTGTTAGAAAAAAATCCTTATATTTTTTAATGGTCAGGGATTTTTTGCCTTTGAATGTGTGAAGGGGAGAAGGTGGGGGAGAGAGAGAGAGCTACAACGTAAATGAAACCTTCAGCTCAGTTGTCCTAGCTGGGTGATTTATCAACTCATTTAACAAGTATGATTTAGTTTTATCTGCTGAGAGTTCCCCACCCTAGCCCAAAGGCATTACTGTCAGCTTTAAAAATCTGTCAGAATATAAACTATATGGATATAGTCACAACTTGTTGTCCCAGACTTTATTAATCCTCAAGCTGTTTAAATTTAAAAGCTGCTTTTTGACATGAAATCCACTGTAAATCTGTACTCCCTGAATTTCTTCTGACACTTCTTGGTGACATTTTGATTTTTTGTTTCAAGGAAGTCCCTGTGTTCTTGGTTAATCTCATTACCTGTTACACAGACATTCATTTTTCCTCATACCAGGAGATAGCTTGCTACAAATTATTGTGTCATTGTTCTGCCAAAGCCATAATCTAAAAGGGATTTGCCTAGCAAACCAACATCAAAATATAGACAATATTACCATATTTTAGAGTTGGCATTTCAACAGCCTCAGGGGCCCTTTGTATTAAACTTCTTTGTTTTGCAAAGCAACCAGCAGCATGAAGTTATGACTGACATTAACAATTTGTATCCATGGTTGTTTTGTTTTTTAAAAAAAAGACTTTCACTGGATTGTTTTCAGACCAGACTTGTTGCATTTCAAGCAGACAGGTGACTTTTTTTAATAAAAAGAAACGCACATGCCAAGTAATGCTAGATGCTGACAAGAAAACATGTTGGTTATTTTAGAAGTACTTTAGAAAAACTAAAACTGCTTTTTAATATACCCAGCAAAATCAATAATAGAATGTGTCATGTTCCGGGAATATCCTGTTATCCAGCAGCACATTAAAGCATGTGCATAACTTTAAGCACATGAGTAGGCCTATTGTCTTCAGTGGGCCTACTCACATGCATAAAGTTATGTTTAAGTGCTTTGCTGGACTGGGGCCACAGACAGACAGATAATATAGCATATCCTTAGGTGAAAATAGATATCTGCTTTCACAGTTCAGGTCAACTGCAGCTGTCCAGAAATGGCATCCACTTTTAGTCTCCCAGCTCCTCAGCCATCACCTTGCTTGGGAGAAGACCCACGTCTCTCTCCCTCCTGACCAGGGGTTTTTCAGGCTGCACAGTTCCCTGCCTATACTGTGAGTTTCCCAGCAAGTCAGACCGCCTAAGCAGGTTAGCTTTTACCTCTGCTCAAAAAGCTATAAAATGTAACTCCCCAGTTAAGTTACCAGACAGTCCATTCTCAGCCAGCACATTTATTTTTAAGGTGAAAGCATTACACACATGCTAATAAGCTTACCAGAGATCACCGCCCCCCCTCCCCCAGCTTCTACAAGGGTTCTGCGGGGTGATCAGTCCTTCAAATGGCACAAAGGGTTTTTTCTGTGGTTACAAGTTCATAACAGCTGTAGCTCAGAACAAGCACCCCATGAATCTGTGAGTCCATCCTTTATACAGTTTGGACCTTTGAGCTTGGGAACAGGTAGTCAGCAGACAATTACCCTCTCCTCAGGGCATAGCTTCAAGGGGCTGGGCTGTTGCATAATTGGAGGTGATAGGGCATGGGGAATCTACATATCCCCCTATATATTTCCCAGGAAACCACTTCACACATATTGTCCCAAAAGTTCATTCTTGTTTGCCACATTGTTCAGTATAGTCTTTGTTCATCTAGGCCCAAAATAATACATAAACTTTTCATTTAATACAATGGACTCCTTAAAACTAATTCAGTAACATCTCCCGAATATATTGCAGGAAATTGCTGTATTTGTCACATCTGCTTTTACAGCTGATATGCACTGATTACATCTATGATCGTTGACAAAGTAACTTGACATATGATGTTATGCATCACAAAGAAACACAGGTGTCTTTTTAAATTAAAAAGCAGAGAAGGGAACTGTAGGAATAGGAGTGTTTGCTACCTGATATATCCATAGAGATTGAATAGTAAAGAACATTTCCCTGATGAAAGATGATCTGGGAAGGGAAGAACAACATTATATGTATAAAGAGATTAATAACAGGAGAAAAAAAGAGCACAGAGAATAGTTATGGGAGATTCTAAGATGATTAGTTCATAGCATTTAAAAAGGTACTATAGGGAAATGTATTGTATGGCAGCAGATGAAAGCTAGGTTAAAAAAAAAAAGTACAAAAAGATACCCAGTCAATCAGTTTTCAAGCAATATCTAGCCTCTTGTCTCCATTATATTTGTTGCACTCCAACTATCACTGAGTAGTGGCAAATAATATTACACCTACTCCTACCATACTGCAATAGAGACAAATGGATTACTAGACAATAACGTCTTCAACTATCTAATAGGGGCAATGTGATTACTGGTAATGACTCGTATGTTATACTTCAGTAGACACCTTGCGGAAAGGGAGAGAATAAAATGTATCGGTATTTGTGGGTGAGTGAAGCATGGAGGAAAAGAGGTACATTTTTCAGCGTTAGTCTTTATAAGCACTCACCAAACAGTGAGAAGACTGAGTTAGTTATGGTTCTTAACTCTACTGTGAAGACACGTGAGAATGACAGGAAGGGAGAGAGAGAGAGATCGCTAGTCTTCTAGCCAGTGGCCATTGTAGTTTTCAGTCTAAAGAAGAAAGAAACCAAATAAATATAGACTGCCTTTGTTTGCCAGGAGAAATAATTGCCCCACCTCCAGCTATACAAACACTGTGCTGAGAATAAGCCAGCAAGAGCATGTTCTAAGCAATCCAAACAATCCCTTCCCTCCCACAGAGAGAACTCTTTAAATGTCACACGGGCTGCAGTATCCACCAGACTGAAAAATGTGAGTCCGGAATCTCTTCCAAGCCTGTGTGCACTGAAGTGCATATGCAGCTTCTATTAACTTTGGATGTGATAATAAAATAAGAGTTCTCAGTAAAAAGACAGGTCAAACACCAATACAACTGGTTTGCATTTGGTTGTCTTGGAGCTGTCAACCGGTGACAAAAAACTTGTTTTCTTTAATTCTATCCAGGAATAAATATAACTTTGAAAAGGTTCCAAGATCCTCTATAATTCTGAGACATTCATTGGATCAAACAATATCTGTTTGCACCCATTTCTCATAAAAGCATAGATAATGGAGTCACTGTCATATTCACTGCATAGTTAAGGTTGAAAGAACCATGTCATTCTAAGACCATTTCTGATCCCTTTGTAGCCTATAGATGAGCAAGGTATGTCTCAAATTAGAGCAAAGTAAACAAGCCAAGCCATTTCTGAATTACACTGAATGGGTTTGAACAATGAATTTTTTTTGGGGGGGGAGAGGTTGAAAAAAAGTTTACTTTTTATGTCACATCTTAAAATCAGCTGGCTATTAAAATTTCACATTTCACAAATTAAGTCCCAGACTGCCAAGTGGTACAAAAGGATCTCACAAAACTGGGTTACTGGGCAACAAAATGGCAGATGAAATTCAGTGTTGATAAATGCAAAATAATTCACATTGGAAAACATAATCCCAACTATACATATAAAATGATGGGGTCTAAATTACCTGTTACCACTCAAGAAAGAGATCTTGGAGTCATTGTGGATAGTTCTCTGAAAACATCCACTCAGCATGCAGCAGCGGTCAAAAAAGAGATAATAAGACAGAAAATATAATATTTCCTCTATAGAAATCCATGGTACGCCCACATCTTGAATACTGCATGCAAATGTGGTCGTCCCATCTCAAAAAAGATATATTGGAATTGGAAAAGGTTCAGAAAAGAGCAACAAAAATGATTAGGGGTATGGACCGGCTGCCATATGAAGAGAGATTAATAAGACTGGGACTTTTCAGTTTGGAAAAGAGATGACTAAGTGAGGATATGATAGAGATCTATAAATTCATGACTGGTGTGGAGAAAGTAAATAAGGAAGTGTTATTTACTCCTTCTCATAACGCAAGAACTAGGGGTCACCAAATGAAATTAATAGGCAGCAGGTTTAAAACAAACAAAAGTAAGTATTTCTTTACACAACACACAGTCAATCTGTGGAACTCCTTGCCAGAGGATGTTGTGACGGCCAAGACTATAAGAGGGTTCAAAAAAGAACTAGATAATTCATGGACGATAGGTCCATCAATGGCTATTAGCCAGGATGGGCAGGGATGGTGTCCCTAGCCTCTGTTTGGCAGAAGCTAGGAATGGGTGACAGGGGATGGATCACTTGATGATTACCTGTTCTGTTCATTCCCTCTGGGGTCCCTAGCATTGGCCACTGTCAGAAGACAAGACACTTAGCTAGATGGTCTGACCCAATATGACCGTTTTTTTATGACCGTTTTTATGTTCTTATGTGCTTATTTCCTTCTTCAGAAGCAGATTTAGATTAAAAAATAAATAAGGCTTATTTAAATTTGACTAGAAATAAGTTATTTGGATAAACTGGATTTGAATCATTGTGAGATCCAGCTTTTTTAAAGGATAAGCATTCAACAAATATAATTATTTTTCATATCAATAAAATCGATACATTAAAACAACTTCAGGGATTTATTGATTCTAGTATTAGAAATGAATCCGCAGAATGTGCTGCTGGAAATAAAAATCTAGGATGTGATTTGCTGAACCAGGTTATTGCTCCAGTATAAGTGAGAGGCAACATTGATTTAGTTGGAACAAAGCACTGGGAAACAGGAGATTTGGCATGAAATTCTGGACTCATATAAAAAAGGCAAAACTCCATTTTGAGTTTGCCCTATGCTGAACCCTGAGATGGGTTCAACAGTGTGGCCTTGTAATCTCTTTGTATCTTGACTTCCCTATCTGTGAAGTGGGGTGAATAAACACACATTTCTGTAATGTACGGTGTGCTCCTTGGACGAGATTGTGCTAGACAATCACAAAGTATTTAATGAAAGCTTCACTGCAAACCGATTAGTTACACATAACAAACAGGCTGTTTGCCATCCATTCTCCAGAGAAATGTTTATGGTTCAGCAAAAATGAAAAGGCCATGGTATGTGACAGTGAGCCTGAATAATTACTGGCTATGCAGTAGAACTATCATGTAAGAGAAGTAGATCTTCACTGCTGAATCTGCAATAACACAGTGCACTTTGGCAAGAGTGTCAAAGAGTATTGCAAATGTATCACTGAGTCTGTGGAGCAAAGCCTCACTGTAATACCAACCACTGTACTACACAAGCACATGAAAGTGTTCTTTCTTTATGTGCCTGGCATGGTGCAGCATGATCTTAAAACAAAACAAGGTAAGCAACAATGAAAAATTATTGATTCAAAGTTAAGGTTTAGAATTTAAAAACAAAATAGTCTGGAAATTCTCCAGTACAGTTTCCACACCAACCTTGATACAAGGAGTATATCCCCTCCTTTTCTGAGATATATCATAGGTGGTAGAGCCAGAAGAGACCACTTAAGTCAGACAGTCAGATCCCCTGCATTTCACAAGACTACTTTTCTTGAATAGCCTATTTAGCCTGCTCTTTGACATTGATAGAATTGGGTCAAAATTTCCTGATTTTGTGTGTGTGTGTGTGTGGGGGGGTGTATTTTAAAAAGAGGACTTTTCAATGAAAATAAACTCCAAAAAATGTTTATCAAAATTTTTCATCTATCTATTGAGCTGGTAAAAAAATGTTGACAACAAACAGTTCACAACATTGTAAAATCTTCACATTTTTAGAAATTTTAAACAAAAGGTAACATTTTTGCAAAATGTTGTACAGTTTTTCAACAAACTCTATTTTGCAATAATGGTATCTCAGCCACCTCCTTTAAGAATATATTCTGCCATTTTTATTCATGTTGAGTTAAAATACTACTCTAAGGGTGGGCAAAATTGTCCTTTGGTGATTATGTCCAATGCTCATTTGCTTTAATTGTTAAGCACTTTTCTCTTTCATTTACAACACAGTGTTCCTTCCTTAGCTTCTGGTCATTTTTCCTTAGCCCTGGTCTACACTAGGACTTTAGGTCGAATTTAGCAGCGTTAAATCGATGTAAACCTGCACCCGTCCACATGATGAAGCCCTTTATTTCGACTTAAAGGGCTCTTAAAATCTATTTCCGTACTCCACCCCTGACAAGTGGATTAGCGCTTAAATCGGCCTTGCCGGGTCGAATTTGGGGTACTGTGGACACAATTCGACGGTATTGGCCTCTGGGAGCTATCCCAGAGTGCTCCATTATGACCGCTCTGGACAGCACTCTCAATTCAGATGCACTGGCCAGGTAGACAGGAAAAGAACTGTGAACTTTTGAATCTCATTTCCTATTTGGGCAGCGTGGCAAGCTGCAGGTGACCATGCAGAGCTCATCAGCAGAGGTGACCATGATGGAGTCCCAGAATCGCAAAAGAGCTCCAGCATGGACTGAACGGGAGGTACGGGATCTGACCGCTGTATGGGGAGAGGAATCCGTGCTATCAGAACTCCGTTCCAGTTTTCGAAATGCCAAAACCTTTGTCAAAATCTCCCAGGGCATGAAGGACAGAGGCCATAACAGGGACCCGAAGCAGTGCCGCGTGAAACTTAAGGAGCTGAGGCAAGCCTACCAGAAAACCAGAGGGGCGAACGGCCGCTCCGGGTCAGAGCCCCAAACATGCTGCTTCTATGATGAGCTGCATGCCATTTTAGGGGGTTCAGCCACCACTACCCCAGCCGTGTTGTTTGACTCCTTCAATGGAGATGGAGGCAACACGGAAGCAGGTTTTGGGGACGAAGAAGATGATGATGATGAGGAGGAGGTTGTAGATAGCTCACAGCAAGCAAGCGGAGAAACCGGTTTTCCCGACAGCCAGGAACTGTTTCTCACCCTGGACCTGGAGCCAGTACCCCCCGAACCCACCCAAGGCTGCCTCCTGGACCCGGCGGACGGAGAAGGGACCTCCGGTGAGTGTACCTTTTAAAAAACTATATATGGTTTAAAAGCAAGCATGTGAAAGGATTATTTTGCCCTGGCATTCGCAGCTCTCCTGGATGTACCCCCAAAGCCTTTGCAAAAGGTTTCTGGGGAAGGCAGCCTTATTGCGTCCTTCATGGTAGGACACTTTACCACTCCAGGCCAGTAACACGTACTCGGGAATCATTGTACAACAAAGCATTGCAGTTTATGTTTGCTGGCGTTCAAACAACATCCGTTCTTTATCTCTCTGTGTTATCCTCAGGAGAGTGAGATATCATTCATGGTCTCCTGGTTGAAAGAGGGTGCTTTTCTTCAGGGGACATTCAGAGGAGCCCGTTCCTGCTGAGCTGTTTGCCTGCGGCTGAACAGAAATGTTCCCCGCTGTTAGCCACGGGGAGGGGGGAGGGTTGAGGGGGTAGCCACGCGGTGGGGGGAGGCAAAATGCGACCTTGTAACAAAAGAACATGTGCTATGTATGTAATGTTAACAGCAAGGTTTACCCTGAAAGAGTGTAGCCACTGTTTTATAAAATGTGTCTTTTTAAATACCGCTGTCCCTTTTTTTTCTCCACCAGCTGCATGTCTTTCAATGATCACAGGATCTTCTCCTTCCCAGAGGCTAGTGAAGATTAGAAAGAAAAAAAACGCACTCGTGATGAAATGTTCTCTGAGCTCATGCAGTCCTCCCACACTGACAGAGCACAGACGAATGCATGGAGGCAAATAATGTCAGAGTGCAGGAAAGCACAAAATGACCGGGAGGAGAGGTGGCGGGCTGAAGAGAGTAAGTGGCGGGCTGAAGAGAGTAAGTGGCGGGCTGAAGACAGGGCTGAAGCTCAAATGTGGCGGCAGCGTGATGAGAGGAGGCAGGATTCAATGCTGAGGCTGCTGGAGGACCAAACCAGTATGCTCCAGTGTATGGTTGAGCTGCAGCAAAGGCAGCTGGAGCACAGACTGCCACTACAGCCCCTGTGTAACCAACCGCCCTCCTCCCCAAGTTCCATAGCCTCCACACCCAGACGCCCAAGAACGCGGTGGGGGGGCCACCAGTCAACCAGCCACTCCACCACAGAGGAATGCCCCCCAAAAAGAAGGCTGGCATTCAATAAATTTTAAAGTTGTAAACTTTTAAAGTGCTGTGTGGCATTTTCCTTCCCTCCTCCACCACCCCTCCTGGGCTACGTTGGTAGTCGTCCCCCTATTTGTGTGATGAATGAATAAAGAATGCATGAATGTGAAGCAACAATGACTTTATTGCCTCTGCAAGCAATGATTAAAGGGAGGAGGAGAGGGTGGTTAGCTTGCAGGGAAGTAGAGTGAACCAAGGGGCTGGGGGTTTCATCAAGGAGAAACAAAGAGAACTTTCACACCGTAGCCTGGCCAGTCATGAAACTGGTTTTCAAAGCTTCTCTGATGCGTACCGCGCCCTCCTGTGCTCTTCTAACCGCCCTGGTGTCCGGCTGCGCGTAACCAGCAACCAGACGATTTGCCTCCATCTCCCACCCCGCCATAAACGTCTCCCCCTTACTCTCACAGATATTGTGGAGCACACAGCAAGCAGTAATAACAGTGGGAATATTGGTTTCCTGAGGTCTAAGCGAGTCAGTAAACTGCGCCAGCGCGCCTTTAAACGTCCAAATGCACATTCTACCACCATTCTGCACTTGCTCAGCCTGTAGTTGAACAGCTCCTGACTACTGTCCAGGCTGCCTGTGTATGGCTTCATGAGCCATGGCATTAAGGGGTAGGCTGGGTCCCCAAGGATACATATAGGCATTTCAACATCCCCAACAGTTATTTTCTGGTCTCGGAATAAAGTCCCTTCCTTCAGCTTTTGAAACAGATCAGAGTTCCTGAAGATGCGAGCGTCATGTACCTTTCCCAGCCATCCCACGTTGATGTTGGTGAAACGTCCCTTGTGATCCACCAGAGCTTGCAGCACTAGTGAAAATTACCCCTTGCAGTTTATGTACTCGCCGGCTTGGTGCTTGGGTGCCAAGATAGGGATATGGGTTCCGTCTATGGCCCCACCACAGTTAGGGAATCCCATTGCAGCAAAGCCATCCACTATGACCTCCAAATTTCCCAGGGTCACTACCCTTGATATCAGCAGATCTTTGATTTCGTGGGCTACTTGCATCACAGCAGCCCCAACAGTAGATTTGCCCACTCCAAATTGATTCCCAACTGACTGGTAGCTGTCTGGCGTTGCAAGCTTCCACAGGGCTATCGCCACTCACTTCTCAACTGTGAGGGCTGCTCTCATCTTGGTATTCATGCGCTTCAGGGCAGGGGAAAGCAAGTCACAAAGTTTCATGAAAGTGCCCTTATGCATGCGAAAGTTTCGCAGCCACTGGGAATCGTCCCAGACCTGCAACACTATGCGGTCCCACCAGTCTGTGCTTGTTTCCCGAGCCCAGAATTGGCATTCCACAGCATGAACCTGCCCCATTAGCACCATGATGCATGCATTGGCAGGGCCCATGCTTTCAGAGAAATCTGTGTCCATGTCCTGATCACTCACGTGACCGCGCTGACATTGCCTCCTCGCCCGGTATCGCTCTGCCAGGTTCTGGTGCTGCATATACTGCTGGATAATGCGTGTGGTGTTTAATGTGCTCCTAATTGCCAAAGTGAGCTGAGCGGCCTCCATGCTTGCCTTGGTATGGCGTCTGCACAGAAAAAAGGCGCAGAATGATTGTCTGCCGTTGCTCTGACGGAGGGAGGGGCGACTGACGACATGGCTTACAGGGTTGGCTTCAGGGAGCTAAAATCAACAAAGAGGGTGGCTTTACATCAAGGAGTATTTCAGGCAGGACTTCACGGAGGGTTCCAATAAGAAATGGTGCACCTAAGTTATTGTTCATATTGGAACAAGGAGGTTAGTCTGGCCTCTGATTGATACATGGCTAGATTTACCTCGCTGCACCTTCTCTGTGAGTGACTGCAGTGTGACCTAGAGGGATGAGTCCCCTAGATGGGGGGGGGGGGGGAAGCAAATGAGTACAAAACAAATCTGGTCTATTTCTTGTTTTGATCCACTCCATCTATCTTTTACATCTTTGGCTGGCAGCAGACGGTGCAGAAGGACTGCATGCCATCCACATCTCATGGCTGCTCGGCAGAAGATGGTGCAATACGACTGCTAGCCATCCTCATCTCTTGCCTGCCCGGCAGAAGATGGTACAGTACGACTGCTAGCAATCCATATCGCCTGCCTGCTCACCATAAGATGGTTCAATAGGACTGACTGCAGGACTAAAGAGAATGACCTGGTCAAGTCACTCCAAATTTAGTCCCTGCGCCCATGTCTGCCGAGGCGCTCCTGGCCGACGCGGCCAGGAGCACCTCGGACATGACGATGACGGCTACCAGTCGTATTGCACCGTCTGCTGCCAGAAGGCAATGGGTTGCTGCTACTGTGTAGCAATGCAGTACCGCGTCTGCCAGCACCCAGGAGACATACGGTGACGGTTACCTGAACGGGCTCCATGCTTGCCATGGTATGGCGTCTGCACAGGTATCTCAGGAAAAAAGGCGCGAAACAATTGTCTGCCCTTGCTTTCACGGAGGGAGGGAGGGAATGGGAGCTTGACGATATGTACCCAGAACCACGCGCGACAATGTTTTAGCCCCATCAGGCATTGGGATCTCAACCCAGAATTCCAGTGGGCAGCGGAGACTGCGGGAACTGTGGGATAGCTACCCACAGTGCAACACTCCGGAAGTCGATGCTTGCCTCGGTACTGTGGAAGCACTCCGCTGAGTTAATGCACTTAATGCACTTAGAACATTTTCTGTGGGGACACACACACTCGAATATATAAAACCGATTTCTAAAAAAATGACTTCTATAAATTCGACCTAATTCCGTAGTGTAGACATACCCTTAGAATCATAGAATCATAGAATATCAGGGTTGGAAGGGACCTCAGGAGGTCATCTAGTCCAACCCCCTGCTCAAAGCAGGACCAATCCCCAACTAAATCATCCCAGCCAGGGCTTTGTCAAGCCTGACCTTAAAAACCTCTAAGGAAGGAGATTCCACCACCTCCCTAGGTAACCCATTCCAGTGCTTGTCATATAGTTTTCTCAGACTGTGCAAGACTCAGTTCCTTTATTTGTATTGTTACCATGAAAGTATAATGTGGTCATGTTCCCCTCTTTATTATGATGTACATTTAATTTACTCCAATTTTCATAAAACATGTTATGTCCTCAAATCGTCTTCCAGGCCAGTCAAAACTTGGGATGTGTAAAGTTTCCATTAGTCTTGTACATGGGATGTATATCCAGGAATATCATTAGTTTCATTTTACATAGTGCATCACATTGCAAGTTTATGTATTGTTTTCTGTCTATGCCACCCATAAGTTTTTTCTTATTTGCTTTCCCTGTCGCTGTCTTCCAAATTGTATCAATGTTTTTAAAGTTCTTCACTCCTTTGATGGTTTCTAGGTTATGATCAGCAACAGAGAAGGACTCAAACCTTAACCTGAGCCCACTCACTACTACACTTCTGTCTCTAGGTCAGATCCAAAACCAGACGGACCCGATTGCCTTGTTCTAGTTCAAATGTGGCTCTAATCTTGTGAGAATAATCTTGCAAGATTTCAACTCCAAATGGTGGAGATTTCACAAGAACATCTCGGGAGACTTCAGTTCTGTCAAATCCAATCTGAATCCTAACCGTGATTTGGACTCACAAGTGCAAAATCTAATTCACATGTAAATCTGGCCACCACATGCTCAGTCTACCTGTAATAATCAAGGCAAAGAAAGAGACTGAGATGGATTTCCACACAGTAGTTTTCCTTATTCTTAATTCCAACAATTTAGGTAGACAGTGTGCTGAGGGAACCTGTTACCTTTTACACTACAAGAATAAACTCTCCTGGAAAATATCCAAAGTAATATAGATTGCCTGTTCTTTATACAAGGGTTAAACTACAAACTACAAAGCCCCAATAACTTTAGTACCCATTTCTCTTAGGACATGTGTATTGCTCACTCCACCTCTGATGAAAAGTTCATTACCTAAAAAGGGCAAGGGGATTCCAGGTAGAGTGCCTAACTACCCTTTCTAGCCCTTACGAAGCATTCATTACGCATTTCCCAGTAATCTGTTTTTTACGTCTTTTTTGAAAGACCAAGTTTATTTAAGGAGGTGGAGTCAGGGAGAGAGGAAATTGACTGTATCAGCTTGTGCTGACCAGCAGGAAATCCTAAACTCTGGTATCAAAGGATACTGTATCTCTGACTATCAAGTAACTGTCACCTGGCAGTGTTGAACTGTCTTATCCGGTTATGCAGAACTTTGTATTATTCCTTTCTAAAGAGCTGGTAACAGGTGAGTTGGATGCCGAAGTTACAGCTAACATAAGACTTTTCTTTTGAATATTTTTAGGAGGCAGGGAATATTTTTAATATTTATTTTTTCTACTTGGAAATATATTTATTAGCACTTTTATAGGCAATTTAGTTGTTCTGCTGCTTTTGGAAGCAACTGTTCTTTGTTGTGTATATAATAATTGGAATTGGTGACAGAATCCATGTGTTCCTGTTTTTATGGCATGTAGTGCTGTTTATCTCTGTTACTTGTTATGGTTCTTTAAATCAGTAACAAATTCCCTGCCACCTTCAGAATTTCCTTGCGATGAGATAAGCGCAGGTGAAATATGACATGATTAAGGTAGAAAATATGTGCAAGGTTACTTAGGGATTTTATAGATTCATAGATTCCCATGCTAGAAGGCATCGTTGTGATCATCTAGTCTGACCTCCTGTATAACACAGGCCATAGAACCTTCCCCCAAATAATTCCTATAACAAATCTTTAAAAAAAATCCACTATTGATTTAAAAATTGCCAGTGATGGAGAATCAACCATGACCCTTGGTAAATTGTTCCAATGGTTAATTACTCTCACAATTAAAAATGTACACCTTATTTACAGTTTGAATTTTCTAGCTGCAAATTCCAGCCATTGGAGCGTGTCATATCTTTCTCTGCTAGAGTGAAGAGCCATTATTAAATATGTGTTCCCCAAGTAGCTACATTTAGATTGTAATGAAGTCAACCCTTAACCTAGGGACTAAATGGCTAAGCAGCTGTTCTGCAGAAAAGGACCTAGGGGTTACAGTGGACGAGAAGCTGGATATGAGTCAACAGTGAGCCCTTGTTGCCAAGAAGGCCAATGGCATTTTCGGCTGTATAAGAGGTGCATTGCCAGCAGATCGAGGGACGTGATCCTTCCCGTCTATTCGACATTGGTGAGGCCTCATCTGGAGTACTGTGTCCAATTTTGGACCCCACACTACAAGAAGGATGTGGAAAAATTGGAAAACATCCAGCGGAGGGCAACAAAAATGATTAGGGGACTGGAACACATGACTTATGAGGAGAGGCTGAGGGAACTGGGATTGTTTAGTCTGCGGAAGAGAAGAATGAGCGGGGATTTGATAGCTGCTTTCAACTACCTGAAAGGGGGATCCAAAGAGGATGGATCTAGACTGTTCTCAGTGGTAGCTGATGACAGAACAAGGAGTAATGGTCTCAAGTTGCAGTGAGGGAGTTTAGGTTGGATGTTTAATCAATTCAGTTTAAGGAATAGAATCATAGATTTATAGAATATCAGGGTTGGAAGGGACCTCAGGAGGTCATCTAGTCCAACCACCTGCTCAAAGCAGGACCAATCCCCAACTAAATCATACCAGCCAGGGCTTTGTCAAGCCTCACCTTGAAAACCTCTAAGGAAGGAGATTCCACCACCTTCCTAGGTAAAGCATTCCAGTGCTTCACCACCCTCCTAGTGAAAAAGTTTTTCCTAATATCCAACCTAAAGCTCCCCCACTGCAACTTGAGACCATTACTCCTTGTTCTGCCATCTGCTACCACTGAGGACAGTCTAGATCCATCCTCTTTGGAACCCCCCTTCAGGTAGTTGAAAGCAGCTATCAAATCCCCGCTCATTCTTCTCTTCCGCAGACTAAACAATCCCAGTTCCCTCAGCCTCTCCTCATAAGTCATGTGTTCCAGTCCCCTAATCATTTTTGTTGTCCTCCGCTGGATGCTTTCCATTTTTTCCACATCTTTCTTGTAGTGTGGGGCCAGAAACTGGACACAGTACACCAGATGAGGCCTCACCAATGTCGAATAGAGGGGGAACGATCACGTCCCTCGATCTGCTGGAATTGCCTCTACTTATACATCCCAAAATGCCATTGGCCTTCTTGGCAACAAGGGCACACTGTTGACTCATATCCAG
Organism: Chelonia mydas; assembly: GCF_015237465.2. Classification (NCBI taxonomy): domain Eukaryota; kingdom Metazoa; phylum Chordata; order Testudines; family Cheloniidae; genus Chelonia; species Chelonia mydas. The sequence goes on along the minus strand of NC_057849.1, from coordinate 103,107,072 downwards.
CTTCTCGTCCACTGTAACCCCTAGGTCCTTTTCTGCAGAACTGCTGCCGAGCCATTCGGTCCCTAGTCTGTAGCGGTGCATGGGATTCTTCCGTCCTATGTGCAGGACTCTGCACTTGTCTTTGTTGAACCTCATCAGATTTCTTTTGGCCCAATCCTCTAATTTGTCTAGGTCCCTCTGTATCCTATCCCTACCCTCCAGCGTATCTACCTCTCCTCCCAGTTTAGTGTCATCTGCAAACTTGCTGAGGGTGCAATCCACGCCATCCTCCAGATCATTAATGACAATATTGAACAAAACCGGCCCGAGGACTGACCCTTGGGGCACTCCACTTGATTCTGGCTGCCAACTAGACATGAAGCCATTGATCACTACCCGTTGAGCCCGACAATCTAGCCAGCTTTCTATCCACCTTATAGTCCATTCATCCAGCCCATACTTCTTTAACTTGCTGGCAGGAGTACTGTGGGAGACCGTGTCAAAAGCTTTGCTAAAGTCAAGGAACAACATGTCCACCACTTTCCCCTCATCCACAGAGCCAGTTATCTCGTCATAGAAGGCAATTAGATTAGTCAGGCATGACTTGGCCTTGGTGAATCCATGCTGACTGTTCCTGATCACTTTCCTCTCCTCTAAGTGCTTCAGAATTGATTCCTTGAGGACCTACTCCATGATTTTTCCAGGGACTGAGGTGAGGCTGACTGGCCTGTAGTTCCCAGGAACCTCCTTCTTCCCTTTTTTAAAGATGGGCACTACATTAGCCTTTTTCCAGTTGTCCGGGACTTCCCCCGATCACCATGAGTTTTCAAAGATAATGGCCAATGGCTCTGCAATCACATCCGCCAACTCGTTTAGCACTCTCGGATGCAGCGCATCCGCCCCATGGACTTGTGCTCATCCAGCTTTTCTAAATAGTCCCGAACCACTTCTTTCTCCACAGAGAGCTGGTCACCACCTCCCCATGCTGTGCTGCCCAGTGCAGTGGTCTGGGAGCTGACCTTGTTGGTGAAGACAGAGGCAAAAGTACATTAGCTTTTTGAGTACATTAGCTTTTTCCACACCCTCCATCACTAGGTTGCCTCCCTCATTCAGTAAGGGGCCCACACTTTCCTTGACTTTCTTCTTGTTGCTAACATACCTGAAGAAACCCTTCTTGTTTCTCTTAACATCTCTTGCTAGCTGCAACTCCAAGTGTGATTTGGCCTTCCTGATTTCACTCCTGCATGCCTGAGCAATATTTTTATACTCCTCCCTGGGCATTTGTCCCATCTTCCACTTCTTGTAAGCTTCTTTTTTGTGTTTAAGATCAGCAAGGGTTTCACTGTTAAGCCAAGCTGGTCGCCTGCCATATTTACTATTCTTTCTACACATTGGGATGGTTTGTTCCTGTAACCTCAATAAGGATTCTTTAAAATACAGCCAGCTCTCCTGGACTCCTTTCCCCCTCATGTTATTCCCCCAGGGGATCCTGCCCATCAGTTCCCTGAGGTTGTCAAAGTCTGCTTTTCTGAAGTCCAGGGTCCGTATTCTGCTGCTCTCCTTTCTTCCCTGTGTCAGGATCCTGAACTCGACCATCTCATGCCATCTCATGCCTCGACCATCTCATGCCTCCCAGGTTCCCATCCACTTTTGCTTCCCCTACTAATTCTTCCCGGTTTGTGAGCAGCAGGTCAAGAAGAGCTCTACCCCTAGTTGGTTCCTCCAGCACTTGCACCAGGAAATTGTCCCCTACACTTTCCCAAAACTTCTATGGCCATTCTGTTCTCACATCATAAAAGCCCAGGACTCTACCTGTTTATTAACAGAAAACACTATCATTCCACAGTGATGCAAGACTCTGTGTCTCATCATGGACAATTCTGAGATGTTGTCCCTGGCTGGCCAGGCAAAGGCATAATGCAAGAATTTTTCAAAAATGGAAGGGACAGAAAAACAAATTCTTCCCAGCCCACAATATGGAGAGTAATGGATTCTGCATTCCTCCCATAGTTTTTGGTGAGTTTTACTCACTCTTCCTCCATTTTATGAAGCCACACCCTGACAATGCAAATGCAGACAAATTCAGCAGGTTTGTGATGGTAGTAGGAGTGTGCATTTGGACGGCTTAAAGGAATGGAACCATGGTACAGTCAAGAATGGTGAATATTGTATCTTTGTGTAAGAAATGGTAAAATGTCTAATACACTGTGAATTGAAGAGGCTGTAGGCCTTGTAGGAAGTCATACACAGCTGGACAAACAGTGCCATTTGAAGTTGGGACTTACATGAATACTGCCTGTGCTGGGCATGGAAACCAAATAATATATTTTTTATGAATATGGGGAGGGAATGATGTTAATTCATGAAATATACAACGTAATATTAGCATATTAGTAGTAGCTTTTACTTAACAGTGTAGGTACATTAAATTATTTTTTATTTTTGAGTCTGGTAAGGAAGGTTGTTGAGTCATGGTATGCTGACAGTCAATTGAAATATACTTGATGGACATTTAAATCCTGCAAATCAACATTATTAAATGACCAGACATGCAGATCAGCTGCAATAAGTAAGCAGCGTAAAATAACAAATCATTAAAAATATGGTTTACAGCATTTCTTGCCTCTGACAGCAGTGAGAAAGAACTATATATAGGGACAGGATATCAGAGTGCAGCTTAACGAAGGCTTTCATGTCATAGACTCCTATTATAGAATCAAACCACTTCTCCTTTGGCCTTGCAATTTTGAACCCCTCAGTAAAATTACTAGATTGTAATGTTCCCTCAGGTATATTTAATACATAGTTTCTTTAATTTTGCTTCTTAAGCTGAATACCTGTCTATCCTTCTTAGGAGTTAGTTAAACGCCCCTGAGAACTACAGAATAATTTACTAAGATAATATTTTTGTGCTATTACATAAATAATAATAGTAAAGCCAGACTGGATATGTGAAAGGAAAAGAAGTTCAGATGCTACTGACAGATATTAAGCTGCAGGTGTCCCCTGAGTTTTAGAAGAAGTTAAGTCTGTGGCTGCAAGTTTGTGCTTCACTTTCTGGATAAATGTAAACATTGTCATATGCAGTATCATTTCAAAGTCCTGAGTACAAAATAAAAAAGTGCACTCATTAAAACTTTCCTGCATGGGGATTAAGGGAGTGTAATTTGTCAGAGAACCAGAAATCAGTGCAGGGGTTGTGGTTCAAGCTGATAAGGAGTTGGAGGAAATTCCCTCCCACTGTTAGTAAAACTGGAAAGCGGAAACCTGAAGTAAGACTGCTTTAGCTGATAACAGAGAAATAAAATTATCTTAAACTAAGTATTTTTTCTATTAGATTTATTGAGAGGAAATATTAATACAATTTATTATTAAGCTGAAAGTAAAGTATATGTGAAACTTCAATATTTTATTTTTGCATGACAGCTGTATTAATTGGCTTTTTAGATTATAACATGTAACTCAATAACGTGACCAAATTGGTAAGTGGTGTCAGTTTAGGTATCCTGAGTAAGTTTTCAGTTTGCTTTTTAGGGTCCTATTTAAAATTATTGCAAATTGCTCAATTGGTGTTAATTTGGTCCTTTTATCTAAAGTAGAATCATTAAATAAATTAAAAAAAGAAAAGGAGTACTTGTGGCACCTTAGAGACTAACAAATTTATTTGAGCATAAGCTTTCGTGAGCTACAGCTCACTTCATCGGATGCATGCAGTGGAAAATACACTGGGGAGATTTTATATACACGGAGAACATGAAACAATGGGTGTTACCATACACACTGTAACAAGAGTGATCAGGTAAGGTGAGCTATTACCAGCAGGAGAGCGGGGGAGGGGGAACCTTTTGCAGTGATAATCAAGGTGGGCCATTTCCAGCAGTCTCCAAGGTGCCACAAGTATTCCTTTTCTTTTTGCGGATACAGACTAACACGGCTCTCTACTCTGAAACCTGTCATTAAATAAATTGACTTTATGAGCTGTGCTGTACTTTGCAGGGTTTGGAACATATGGTGCAAGAGTCTTAATCAAAATGAAGAAGAAAATCTCCTCAACTTTTTGGAGCCAACTCCTGCAGTTTTCACTTGTTTCACACTCAGGCAAAGCTAAAAATGTAGTGGGAGTTTTGGCTGCATAAGGACTTCTTTAGGGTTAGGTCTATACTAGTTACATTACAGAACATATTGGTCTCCTCAAACATATATAAAGTAAGAGATCAGGAGGTAACAACAAGTGAATCTCAGTGCATACTCCAGTTTTTGGCTTTTTTCCCATGTTTTAAGTTTGAACGAGGAATCGGAAGAGAGGCAGGTTTGGTGATCTTGGTTCCTAATAGATGCCAGTCTGGAGTCCCTTATGGAAAAGGCTGAAGAATTTCAGTGAAGTTGAACATTTTCTATTGGCTTGTGGGTCCATCCTATAGAAGTGAATAGGAAATTATATCCCTGATATATAATGGTTTAACAACAAAATAAAAACTATGGAAAGGACATCATTCTCTATTAAATGCTTTGAGTTTGTATAGTAATTAAATTTCTATAGAACCCTTTTGGTTTACGCCCTATTACATTCTAATGAATGACATTATACATTAGATTTTCTCATAAGAGAGACATTTTAGAACTATAGTTCTGTCATGCTTGATAATACCTATTTAAGAAAAGATCTATCCATCTATCTGACTAAATTCTCTTCTCCAGTTACCCTTGTGTAATGCCATTGACGTCAGCGATGTTGCACCTAGTGCTACTGAAAGGAGAATTTGGCTTATAGGGCAATATTTTTTCTTCAGCTCTACAGCGTACTTCCATCCACAACAATAAGTGTTCAACACGATGACTGAGGCTAGAATATAGTCTTATTATAACAACACTGAGACTGAATTGCATTTGTCTTCTACAGAGAGTGTGAGGGGCATGTTGCTATTCAGTAGATGGAATGATAATATTCCGTTTTGTCTTTACATGGTTTGGGTCAATTCCTACAGTCTTTGCTCAGGTCGCATTTTACCATTGTTCAGTGTGCAGTGCTTCCAATGAAATCAAATGTAGACTTGCACTAGAGGGTGGAATACGGATTTCAGTCCTTACTCAGGCAAAATTCCACAGTAGTCTTTAAAGGGAATTTGCCTGAAAAAGGGACTTTATATAGTAGCAAGATTAAGTCCTTTCCATGTAACATAAAATAAGCTAAAAAAAAATCTAAAACAATGAAAGTAGTAAATCCGTATATCAGAAGCTCAGATAAAACCATATTTGTTTAAAATGTCTTTTCTGCCTCTATTGCCTGTCAACAATGAAAGAGACAGAGAGATAAAAATACAAAGAGTCCGAAAGACAAAATACCTATATTCTTGAATATACTTTTCAACTGGCATTAATTAGGAAGGTCGTCTGCCATTTTAGACCAAAATATACTTCCGTCCTACACCTGTTTCTTCATTGTGATTAATGTAGATTATTTAAATCATGAATGATGAATGGTGAAATGGAGGCCTTAGATAATATTTGTATTTATGTTATAGAAACTGACCCCAGTCATCATAAGTTTGCTGCCACTTTCTGCTCATGGTGGATCTTTGCTCACACCAAGTCCCATATTTGTGTTTTGGATGGCTGAGACACAAGGAATGCTCCTGACACACATTTTTCTCTTCTTCATAGCGATACATAATATTTTTTTGGCTCCCGGTAGTGTTCCACCCCACACTGTTTAGCAGAAACAGACTGGGGACAGGAAGGAAGACAAGTTTGATGACCCACATTTGGAAATCTAGAAAAGTTATTTTCCCACTTTGGACAAATGGTTTGCTACATCTATTTTCTGTTTTGTTTCATTGAGACCTGCTGCCCATTTCAAAAGTCATCCTGGGTGAGTAACAGGCTCTTTTACTAGGATCAGATGGACAGAGATTGTAACGGTTAATGCTAACTTACGCTGATTTCCTCACCGCAGAGTATAACCACCCACTCCCATGCATGGGGTTTTGGAGACCGCAGCCATACAACCGATTTGCTCATGTGGCTCATGGCAAAGTCCTGTATAATTTAGTGAAGAATGATAAATGTTCTGTAGAATTTTTAAACAAACCTACAGAATTGTACAGCAGAGATTTCATTGTCTATTGAATTCTAAATGTTTTTTGAGCAATTTCTTTTAGAAATCTGTTTATTTTCCCTTACATTCCATATAACTTTCCAATAAAGGGAGACATGCTAGCAAGGGTGCTAGAATCACCCAGGAAGTAGGATGGAAGCACCGAGCCACTGACAGGTCTCTTGACACATTCAGGGGATGAAGCTTCCTTAATTGTTCCATGGGATAATAAATCCACTACACAAAAAAAGAAATCATAAGTCACAAATGCAGTTTTGAGTTCTTTCATGGGAGAAATTCACCTGTGGCTCTTCCACATGGTTAAGCTCTACTTTGGGCTGCATGGGGGCGTCTGCTGGTGGAGTGACCACTATGGGGGTGTTGCCTGCCCCTTTAGGCCAGGGAAAGGATCCCAAAACTGACCTTAAATAAGCTGGTGCAAAAGGCCACAGTAGGGTCAGCCAAACCAGGAGAAGGGGCTACAGGTCCATTTGCAATGATCAGGTGATCCCAGTGCCCCTCAAAGTTGGTGGGAGAATTTTATTCTAGTCAAGGACTATTCATGGCTTTAAATGGGGGGATGTGGTGCACTCGGAGGAGGGGGTGGAACTGGGTGGGAAGAAGTGGGGTGTGGGTGGAGCAGGGGCAGGAAGAGGCAGGGCGGGAGTGGAGCAGGGCTGGGAAGAGGTGGGGCAGGGTGGGCACTTGGGGACGTGGCACGCTTGGGGAGGGGGCAGAACTGGGAGGGAAGAGGGGGGTGGGGTGGAGCAGGGGCAGGAAGAGGTGGGGAAGGATGGGGCAGTTGGGGATGTGGCATGCTCAGGGGAGGGGGCAGAACTGGGAGGGAAGGGGGGGTGGAGCAGGGGCAGAAAGAGGTGGGGCAGGGTGGGCCTTGGGGGAAGGGGTGGAGTGGGAGTGGGGTCTGGGGCAGAGCCATGGGTCAAGCACCCCCCAGCACTTTGGAAAGTCAGCGCCTGTGCACTCATAGGTCCTTATGTATTTTTTTTAATGTTATAATTATGGTTTCATTATATTAGAGAACATGGCCTTGTGGTTAAGGCACTGGACTGCGTCTCAAAAAATCAAAGTTAAATCCCCAGCTTTCCTGTTTCAGGTTTTCCTTTTCTTAGTGATTAATAATCCAGCTCTTTGCCATTGTTTCAAACTAAGAAGAATGTCTGTCATTTGACTTCAATACGTCATGCACTATTTTCCATGGACCTAAATGCAAGGTCATATTGACCTGCTATACCTTTCAGTTTGAGAATTGCTGTGAACAATAGACCTCTAGTGCATTTGTTTCTGGACCATAATATCAGCATAATATGAAAAGCATTTTGAAAGTGTGAGTAAAAGCCGTCAGTTTCAGCAGAAATAATTGACCCATTTGCCATGGAAACTAGAAGACTTTATGAAAATGCACTCAACTGTTTTCCAGAGTGAGCTAAAGTTATTATAAAAATAGGCCTGGTGCTGGGTATGAGCTGGCCGACATGCACAGATTTACACGCTTTGCAAGGCTTTACCAGCAAAGAGTAAACACTTGAGAATATATTTTGAGGGGCTTGGAAGGACAACAGCTGGGTTCCCTTTTCAGTGGCTCTTGCCTCTTTCTAAAACACCTGATTGCTTTCCCTAAAGGAGATGGCTAGTGCTAGTAAACAGCTATGATTTACAAAGGTGTTAAAACTGAATCTTTAAAAAAAAAAGTTAAAATAAATATTTGTAGCTCCCCCTCCTCAACTGACCCTTTCCCTTTTCTTCATTCCTACAGGCTGAAGCTCTTACCCAGATCATCTGTTATCTCCTCTTTGATTCCTCTGAAACTGCACCAGATTTTTTTTGGTCCTTAGATGCTGCAGCCTCTTCAGGCAGCTATTGCTATTCCCTTTTGAGTGAATCAGATGATACAAGAAAGACTCCACCTGGGAAGTGTGAGGACCCAGGACTTCCCATTGTGAACAGGAAGACAAAAGGAGACAGTGAATCAGGGACACAAAATGATGTGTTATATTACAGAAATGTTTTTAAAGGTGACCGGCCATTCACTAATTCTGAAGTGAAACTAATGTCAATGAGTAGAGCTACTGGCATCAGGATTAAAAAAAAAAAGAGAGAGAAGCAAGAGCTAGGCAGAATCAAATGGAAAAAAGAGAGGTAGATGGTGGAAAGACTGTGAGGAAGTTAATGGCAAATAAAAGTGTAGGAGACCAAAGTAGAACAGAAAATGCTGTCAAAATAAGTGCATATTGGCTGAATTGTGGCTTTGCCAAAAGCCCTGCCTATGGGGCAGTGAGTTATTATACTGCCCGAGGGGCAGAGTAGGAAGCAAAATCAGAGTCTGCCTCCTGGTTCCACCTCCCTGATTTATGAATGACAATCTGTGTCTGACCAATACCGGGCATAACTGATAGAGCTGCAAAGGCTCTGCCCATTCCTATCTCCTCCTGCAAATTGCCCACCTATACATATGGGGAGGAACTTTTAAGTGACTTTTTTAGTGACCTATCTGCCAGCAGAAGACTGACTACTATCTTGCCCTAGGTTAAAAAAGTAAAAAACTTCTTTCACCATGCTGGTAAAATAAGTATTCTGGTGGTCCCAATCCAATACACATTGATTCAACATAAAGTGATTAAGGAATCTGTCATCATATTCCTTGAACTAAGCTTTAGGCTGTGCGATGTAGCAATAAAAACATAAAAACCTGCAGTGACTCTCAGCAAGGTGGGCAGGATTCCCCCTAAAGGCCACCTAGAGGATCAGAACAGGTGAAGTGATAGGTAAGGCATTTTCACTGTTGAAAAGGAGCATCATCAGGAAATTATGGAGTCTTTTTTATGGTTAACTTAAAATTTCAGAACTGGTCTAAAAATGAATGTTGTGGAATGTTTCATATTTAACTTCTGCTGACAGTCTGCTTTAGCTTTTGGTGACACTTGGTTTTATGGACATGTTATTCCATGGAGTAAATGTTTAAGATATGATTTTGCATGAGTGGAAGCTGAAGCTAGCTCTGAATAGCTGTATAATATTAATGTTCTTTCAACACATCAGTAATTTAATTCATTACATTCGTTTAATGTAACGATTCACCCGGGAGTTGGGTATAATTATCTTTTAGTCCCTGACTTTACACCTCTGAGACTACAAATCAGTGCTTGGTGAGGCCGACGACAATTATTCTAATCAAAGAGATGTAATACATGCAAAGTTAGCTGGCTCCATTTCTTAGAGGGCTAAAGACTACTGTACCTCCTAGAACTATACTGAGGTTTGGCACAAGTTATGAGTTGGCAGGCTTTGCTCAGAAGAAACACAAACCTAAATGAGCCTGAGCCTGAACAGAAAAATACGCTTTCACCCCACTGGAGGGCTGAGGTACACAGACAAGAGCAGTTAATGAAAATCTGCATTGTGTCTGCCTCCACTATACCTGGCCTTTGGATAATTTTAGACCTTGGACTCTGGTGCCCTTGACCCAAGAAAGCTTTGGAATCCAGATGCCTCTGGGAAAGAGTAAATGTGTTGTTTGAAGGCAGTGTGTAGATTTAGCAGAAAACAAAGGTTGTCAGTGCGTTCCAATAAAGTAGATTGTTCTGAGTTATGAAAAGCCTACATAAACTGACATTGGGAGGAGTCAGTCACTCGTCTGTTTTATCTTCTGCTTTCTGTTATTGTATTAGATATCTTTCACAGAATCCTTCTTAACTTCTGTCTAAAATAAAATGAGACCTACAATAACGGATTCAAATATTTGATCTTCATAAAATGCCAGTGTAAACACATCTAAATTTGCAGAAACTCATCTACAATGTTAAACTCTTCTGTGTCACACTGGTGCTATGATGATTGTGCAGACAGCATTAAAATCACAAATGAAAAAGTCAATGAAAAAACAATCACACAGCATATTTTTTTTCCTGTAGAGTCCTAGAAGCCATATTAAACATCACATGATCATGTAGCAGTAAAATCCCAAGATACTCTCAGATAACTATACTCAGATGGGCAAAAGCATTTATTTCAGATCCAAAGGATTTATTATATATTTGTTATTATTTGGGTTAGCACTCAAAATATAATATATATTTTCTATATAATACCCAAATATCAAGATAATCTTTGTCTCTGGAGATCTTGCAGTTTAGAAAAGAGACATAAGATAAAATGGATGGGGATATCTAAAGTTAGGAGGTATCCAAAGTTGGGAAACTTTACTTTTCTATTCTCCTTCCCCGCCCCCTTCTTCCCACTTTAATCTAACCTTTTAATCCCCCAAAGAGTCAGTTCCTTGCTATAAGGAAGTTATTTCAGATGAGAGATAGATAGCAGATCAAGGAAGTTGTTGATATACTTATTGAGGTTGGCACACACACTTTCCTAGCTGAGGTGGGATGGCTTGTCTAATGTTAGGTTAGGTCATTTGCTAGATATTTGATGTTGTCAGATTATGTATCTAGTTTGCTTGGCTTTTCTTTCAGATATTTAAAGTACTGTGGTCTGTGTATGGTACATGTCTGTCTTTGATAGATGCATTATACATTACTTAAATAAATGACAAGCAAGTCTGACCTGCTTATTTGCCAAAACCCTCTTACATTGAGATGTACTATGTAAGTTACAGAGAAGCTGCCAGAGATCCCACACCTCTTAATTTGCATAAGGTTCTTGTCATAAATATAAAGGGAAGGGTAAACACCCTTAAAATCCCTCCTGGCCGGAGGAAAAACCCTTTCACCTGTAAAGGGTTAAGAAGCTAGGATAACCTCGCTGGCACCTGACCAAAATGACCAATGAGGAGACAAGATGCTTTCAAAAGCTGGGGGGAGGGAGAAACAAAGCCTTTCTCTCTCTCGGTCTGTGTGATGCTTTTGCTGGGGATAGAACAGGAATGGAGTCTTAGAACTTAGTAAGTAATCTAGCTAGATATGCATTAGATTCTGATTTCTTTAAATGGCTGAGAAAATAAGCTGTTCTGAATGGAATGTAGATTCCTGTTTTTGTGTCTTTTTATAACTTAAGGTTTTGCCTACAGGGATTCTCTATGTTTTGAATCTAATTACCCTGTAAGGTATTTACCATCCTGATTTTACAGAGGTGATTCTTTTTACTTTTTCTTCTATTAAAATTCTTCTTTTAAGAACCTGATTGCTTTTTCATTGTTCTTAAGATCCAAGGGTTTGGGTCTGTGTTCACCTGTACCAATTGGTGAGGATTCTTATCAAGCCTTCCCCAGGAAAGGGGGTGTGGGGCCTGGGGGGATATTTTGGGGGAAGACATCTCCAAGTGGGCTCTTTCCCTGTTCTGTGTTTAAAACGCTTGGTGGTGGCAGCATACTTTTCAAGGACAAGGCAAAGTTTGTACCTTGGGGAAGTTTTTAACCTAAGCTGGTAAGAATAAGCTTAGGGGGTCTTTCACACAGATCCCCACATCTGTACCCTAGAGTTCAGAGTGGGGAAGGAACCTTGACACTGGTTAATCCACTTTGCATAGTGGAAAGTGAACACAAGTCACTGAGGACTAGTAAAGCTCTATGCTATAGATTCTTTAAAAGTGGTAGGGCTACAAAGGGGGCTGGTAACAGCTAGAGCCCCTGTTTGTCACATACAAGCATGCTTTGAACAATGCTGTTGATTTGTTTTCTAAAACTGAACATTCTTGACTTTTGAGGCAGACTGCAATGAAAAACCTCAGGCAAAACCAACTTACCTCGTCAAATAGAGAATGTGAGTATTTTCTTAATGTATACTGAGTAAAATACTGCTGTGCAAAAATAAATGTGAAGCACTGTACAGACTTAGCCAAGCACAACGGGACTGATTATTCTATAAGGTAATTATCTAGTACATCAATGGTTTTAAAAAAGTTGCAGTGTAGTTATTATAAAGTGATTAAAATTGCCTATATATTCATGTTATTGCTGAGGTTTGTCTGTGTGAATTTAAGATGTTGTAGATGGCATTCCTTTCAGAATCCCTTCTGAAATTTTTTGACTCAGCTCTCTCAGCATGTTGGTTTAATTTCAGTTATAGGCTGCTGCAATGCCAGTATATTGTGGGATCAAGGGGAAAAATGCACATCAGAAATTATCAGGGCCTTTCAGGTAAAAGCAAATTAATTGTATTTTCCTAGCTAGCAAACGAGTAGCAGCAACAAGGAAATCGTAAGAAAGAGAGCAAAAAAATTGCCACAAAAAGGAAACCATATATAAGAAACAAGGAAAATAGAACTCTCCATATGTATTTGGCACAAATTCTTTTTTACAAAATGATATCCTGCATCTTCTGGAGTCATGGATAAGTTCCTCCAATAATATATGTCAACTATACCAGAAGATCCAACTTCAAGAAGATCTGCCTTAATTAGCACCATAATACTATTTAATAATTGATGCAACTCAGATTAATATACAGTAGCTAGCTGATCTCTCTGCACAGATCTTTTCATGGTCAGTTTCTTCTCTGCTGGTTAATAGACCTTCTGTAGCTTCTGTCCCTTGCTTCATCTCTTGGACAACTATACGTAGTTTGAAAGTAGAGACCAGAGTGGTTGAAAGTGAATAACCTGATTTGTGAATCCAATCCTCAAGGCTAATTTGCTATTATCATCTAATTACTTGTTTATGAGTATAATTGGACAGCTACTGGTTATTTGAGAAAATATTTGCCAATTTCAGCGTGAATAATTGCTCATCTGAAAACATCATATGGGAAGTTGGCTACTTACTAATTGTTATTCATGATCCCCTGGCTTCGAATGGTTGTCATCCGTCAGGGAGCAGAAACAATACCATGTGATTTAGATGGCCAAGAACCTGGCAAAAATAACAAATAGCAATTAGATAAAGAAAACAGTTCACAAATCTACAGTCTGAAAAAGATATGTCTAGAGTTTTCAGCATGGAAACCTGTTTGAAAATAACTAACTAAGCAAAAAGGGGATCTACATTTGTAATGAATATAACAAGCAACAAATAATTTGACCAGCTCTTGTAAGGAGACACCATCTACAGTCTATCCATGTATTAATTGGAATTGTCAGAACAGTTTCAAAGAGGTGAACCACATGGTAAGGGCAACAGGAATTAAATTTATGTTTGAATAAATAGTTACAGAACAGCTTGTTATATTACCAGCTCTACATATATAGACATCGAACAGCCATGGTGACATGAACTGACCCCTGCAATTACGCTGTTGAAGAGGCTCGATCTCAGAACTTATTTTGCCAAGAAGACAAATTGTGATATAATTAGTTACTTCTAGAAGTAAAGAGCTGAGTAGTCTGCTCTGAGAATTTATGCTCTCTCTTTTATTCATACTAATGGAGAAAGAAAAAAGAAAAGAAACAAAGAAAAATGGAGTTATTTCTTAAATACTGTGTATTTTTCTTCCTGCACAGCTCTTTTGGCCTTACTAATGTGCACATTCAACTATTTTATCCATAAGAATTCACATTAAGAGCTGTGCCTTGGACTCTTCTCTTTCCATAATTTGGGAAGCTCTTAAAATGTATAGAGGAAGTGAGATTGTTTAATTTCTTTTACATCACTAAAGCCCCAATCTTGCAAATATGTATGCACGAGTGTTTGCAGGATCGGGGTCCAAACTGTAGCACACTCATAGGCCTAGTCTGTCCTCCTAGTGGAGATGCAGCTTATTCTGATGAGTGTGCTTCCCTGTATAATTTATACTAGTTCCCTTAACAAAATAAGCTATCCCGGCAAAAGCACTTTTTAGCTGGCATAGCTGTATCTATATAAGGGCTTTGTTGATATAGAAATGTCATTAACAAAAAATCCCAAACTTCTCCTGACATTACCCTATCGATAAAGGCATATAGTGTAGACCTGGCCTAAGGCCATGTTCCTGTAGATGAATGGCTTCCATGGAAATCTGTGTGAAGCAACTTACACGATCAAGGTCTAGACTTTATTTTATTTGTATTTTGCTAGCACAACATAAAAGCGGTAGACACAAGTTGATCACGGTGCTTTTATATTAGCTATTTTTGTGTGATGTATTCAACATGCACTAACATATTCAGACTGAATTACAAATGCATAATTTACTATGTTAGTGTGTTGCGCTGGTGGGAAAAACTGATTTCGTATTGTGCATATGTAACACTGACAGACTCCAGTCATCAGCGGGTCGGATTGAACCTAGGGCCTCTGGAGTTTAGTGCCTGAGCTTCTACTGCATGAGCTAAAAGCCAGCTGGCTCTTAGCTAAGGCTGTAGAGCGGACTCATTAATCTCTTTCTCTCTCTCTAAGTGGTCTCAGTGTCACTAGACAGGACAGAACACGACACCTAGAAGGTGTGTGGGGTACATACTTATCCTAGCTGGAGAAGCACGTCCCAAGCTTCAAAGACTTCCCAGTTGAAATCCCACTTGTAAACCAACAGACCCCAGCCATTGGGCGGGATTGAAACTGGGACCTCATAAGCTTCTACAGCAGGGATCGGCAACCTTTGGCACATGGGCAGCACATTCCTTGGCCCACGCCACTTCCCGCAGCCCCCATTGGCCTGGAATGGTGAACCATGGCCAGTGGGAACTGCGATCGGCCGAACCTGTGGATGCTGCAGGTAAACAAACCATCCCAGCCCACCAGCAGATTTCCCTGATGGGCTGCGTACCAAAGGTTGCCGATCCCTGCTCTACAGCATGAACTAAGAGCAAACTGGCTGTTAGCTAAGGCTGTAGAGCAGTGTGTGTGTCTCTCTCTCTCTCTTTCTCTCTCTCCTCGGTGCCACGAGATGGGACAGAACACCACATCCAGGAGGGTTACACACAGATATATTATCATATTTTTTTCTTATGTTGGATAGTTTCTGTTGGTGATATTTTGCACTGACAGCCTTCCAAATTGTGCTACATAGTGACTTTGCTGGGAGAAGTAACCCCGACCTGGCTAGCAGTCTGCAGTAGTGGCCGGGGTCATAATGGGAGGGAGGATTCTTCATCTAGATTTCAGATGCTTTCTGAACTTCTGACTTTTTGAGGTTTGTTTTCCCATCAGAACATGTAGGTTGAGATTCTGCACCTTCATTTACTTACACCACTGGTGGACGTAGGGACGCAGGACACCAACTTTGTGCCCTTGAGACTCTGAGCTGCTGTGTGGTCCAAAACTACCCCTGGCATGAATCAGAGCAGCCCATAAATTGTGCGGGGGGGGTGGGGGGCAGAGGGTAACTGCTTACAGCAATCCTTCCTTGCACCTATACTCTTTCAGCCAATTTCGGATAAATTCTGAATCCTGGAGCAGCATATGGTAGCTGGCATGGGGGAGAGAATGTGCCCCATCATCTGAAAAAAATCATTTCCACTGCATTTAAAATGAGTTTGCTTACAATGGAATACAGTCAGCCACAGTTTAAGGGCAACTGCATCTGTGTTCCCCCTCTGTGGTCCACCAAGGGCACCCACACTATGCTTCCGGCTCCCTGGGAGCCTTACAGTCCCTACTACACCCTACCCCAGGAAGTAGCAATGTTGGCATAAAGGAGCAGCAAAGGTGGGTCCGACCTGGAGAGGCTACCATTTTAGAAAGCCCAGAGACCTGGTTCTTCAAGGGCTAGAGGGGATAGCAACAGCCAGTCAGGTTCCTGCTGGTCCAGGTAAAAGGAGCTGCAGGGCGCTAGCAGATCAATTCAAGACTGGGACCAGAAAAGTGAAGGGTTACAGGAGCCCAACACTCAGAGTTTATGGCTGTCTGAACTTGTATAGTTAGGATTGCCAACAGAGAAGGACCTGATGATGCTGGCCCTGAGATAGGGCTGGAAATAAAAGGTCCTGGTAGGAAGAGGCCCAGGGAAATAGCAGCACAGTGTTGGAATGAGCAGTAGGTGGCTGCTGTGTGTAGTTGTAGGCTGCATTCCAGAGTAGTGGGCAGGCCTGGGTTCCCCTTCCAGCTACAGGTAAAGTGGTGCCCCAAAAGGGGACATAGCTATTTGGGAGCCCAAACAAAGCACTGAATTTCAAAGACTCAGAGTTGGGACTGTAGACCGTAGTGATGTCAAAAAGACTATTTGGTTATTGGACTCTTTGCTACCCTAGAAAGTGTTTATTCGGACTTTTTGATGTGGTCAGAGTGTCAAGCCACTGACTACCTGATGAAGTTGTCCAGCAGCCTGCAGAGGGTAGCAGAGGTCTGATACTATCCCCTGCTGCTCAGAGGTGCTCAAGAGGTGAGTGTGCCTTTACATGTACTCAGTCAGCCTAAAAGTCCAGCACCTGTATTTTGCCTTCTCTCCAAAGGCTATGATGTGTGTATTGCCTGCAGTTATAAGTTACCTCACAGCTCCTCCCAAGCAAGCACATTTATTCTTAAGGTAGAATCATTACAGACAAAATATTAAAATAAAAACTTACACACATACTAAAAAAAGCTTACTGGAGGTCACCCCCACCTCCAGCTAGGGCTCTGGTAGGTATCTGTCCTGTAAAACCCACAACTGGGTTTTCCCCAGGGTTACGTGTTAATCTGCTTTAGATATAGACCAAAGAGTGGGAAGATCAGCCATTTCTTTTTACAGCTCAGGCCTTTGATCTTGGCCTGCTGTAACAGGTACTCAGCTAACAATTACCCTCTCCTCAGGGAGCAGTTTTAAAAGGCTGGGTTTTTGCACAACTGGAGTTGGGCAATTTGCATTAACTTCTCCTTAGGGATTCCCCAGGAAAACCACTTATTGTCCCCAAAGTCCATGCTTCTCTGGTACATGTTCAATATAGTCTTCTGAATTCTCAGGTCTCACATCTGTCAAATTTCCCCTCTTGAGAGGTTATGTACAAGACTGGACCACAATAATATATAAACGGAATACAATAATGTCTTTCAAAATACAATAACGTCTTTCCAAAGTATTTCAGAAAATCTGTCGCACAGAAATTAGTTGGAACAAAACAAATTTTTGATTCATTTTCTCTTGTACAGCTTGGCGGGGAAGGGGTTCAGGCCAGAGAAAGAATCTTCTCTTCTAGAAAGTAGAACTAGCAATGGATTATCTTGAAATTTAGGGCTTCCTGTAGAATCTAGCATGTCTGTAATTTCTGGGATGGGAAGTTAGATTTGATTTATTTTATTTTTTATTTTGTTTATGATTGGTTACTTTGTGTGCCTCTGGTCTTCCATTGCTGATTTTGTTGATGATGTGGATTATGATTTTGATTATCTGTTAGTGTGCCTTTCTGGGATGTAAATAACTAGCAATGCCAGCTACAAAAGTGCCACGTAAATGCCTGTTCTCACTTTCAGGTGACATTGTAAATAAGAAGCAGGCAGCATTATCTCCCCTAAATGTAAACAAACTTGTTTGTCTTAGCAATTGGCTGAACAAGAAGTAGGACTGAGTGGACTTGTAGGTGCTAAAGTTTGACATTGCTTTGTTTTTGAGTGCAGTTATGTAATGAAAAAACCCTATATTTGTAAGTTGCACTTTCACGATAAAGAGATTGCACTACAGTACTTGTATGACGTGAATTGAAAAATACTATTTATTTTGTTTACAAATATTTGCACTGTAAAAATTATAATAAAATAATACTATAAAGTGAGTGCTGTACACTTTGTCTTGTGTGTTGTAACTGAAATCAATATATTTGAAAATGTAGGAGGAGATGGGAGCAGAGATATATAGAGGGTGTAGGTACAATATTGCTTGAAAAGCAAGAAGTAGCTGGAACTTTATACAGAAAATGAGAAGTCAGTGCAGTGATGTAGTTGGATTGGTAGGAAAGGGATATGGCCAGAGATGTGTAGGAATTTCAATACTATTCATTTTAAACAGCTATTTAAAAAATAAGTTCCTCAGAGGCTTTTACTTCTTCTTATTTGCAGAGAAAATGCATATGCCATATTGTATCAGCACTCTCTATATATCAGAGCTCTAGTTCTGCCTAGCTGCTCATTTGCAAGGCAGCTAATCTGGGGAATGGGGGGAACGGGGAGAATTCTGTATGTACCATGGAAAGAGAAGATACTTAACATATGCACAGTGATTATGCCCTTTCTGCACAAGTTCAGCATCATTACCTACCAGTTGAGTGGGGAAATTATGAGTGATTTCTGCTAGTATATTCCTAATTAGTGGAATTCAGTGGTATACTCCTTTTTGCTGCCCATGCATAAGAATATTCTGTTTGTACTACACTAAACCTATTTTATGCCTTGCTCAGTATTTTAAATTTGCATTTCTTTTTCTCTTCCCATTTTGACAATAAACTATTTTATTCTAATCTGAATTATTCTCTCTCTTGTCCACTATAAAATTTTTTGAAGTAAAACTACAGAAGGAGAAAGTTTGTAAGACAATGATAGTCGAATTATGTAGAGAGCCAGAGAAAAGGTACACAAGGAAACAAACAAATAACACAATATATTTTAACTCCTACTTCTCCTACACTTCTCTAGCTTTTTTCTTTTCTGTTCTTTTTTCTCAGAATAGTTTCACTTTGGTGATATTTTAATTTACTATAATATCTGTTTAGTATTATATGTCCATTTAACAGGTGCATGGTTGTGCAATTTAATGTATGTTTTTCCTTTTATAAAATTCTGGTAGCACTTTCTTTTATAAGAAAGTGTGTGAGCAGAAGGGGCGGGGAACGGACTTTCATTTGATGAGCTTTCCCAGGTATGCAGTTTGCAAAAGTGGTCTGACTGAAACCTGTGCAGGTATTAGTGAGATGACAGCCTTGGAACGTAGACAAGCTGCCAGTTAGTATTGTCTCTGTTATGCTTTTGATGTGTGTTTGAAATGACTGACAGTTTTTAGCAGTATGAAAGTGTCTGTGTCTTGTGCTATGGAATGTACACTTTCGTACCACAGTTTTCAGGAAAATACTAGAAATTCTTTATTTACCATGGAGAAGTGTGTAGTGTGTGTGTGCACGCGCATATACATCTGTTTATGTATACACAAACATATACATTACACAATGTATTGTTGAGTATCTTTCTTGGCTTCAATATTGTCTTCATAGCAATCGAAGCCAAGAAAAACACTCAACACCATGGTTCTTACTCAACATGCTGAAACTATATACGGTCAAATCCACTTAAGATATCCATAAATTGCCTGGACAGTGATGACTTGGACAAAAGCCATTTAATTCCAGACTAAACTAACTTTTTTTTTGGTCCATCTTCTATGACTTGACTGACACTGGCCTGAGTGTTACCCGAGGTTCCCCTTGAACCCAAAGCTCTTGGTAACCCTTGTTACCCAAGGTTCCTCCAAACCCCAAGCTTGCAGTAACTTTACTCTTTGCGAGTCGGTATCAGGACAGACCAAGGAAGACGCAGCACCTCTATCTGCTATATGGCTGGCACAAACAAATCAAAACCACCTGCTTTCTCTTAAAGCCAGTACTTTATTTGTCTCCAGTATTCCCATTAGAACACCTTTACTCAAAGTCACTGCTTTGTTTAGTCTCAATCATACACAAATGCAATAGGTTTCAGAGTAGCAGCCGTGTTAGTCTGTATCCGCAAAAAGAAAAGGAGTACTTGTGGCACCTTAGAGACTAACAAATTTATTTGAGCATCAGCTTTTGTGAGCTACAGCTCACTTCAATGGATGCATTTCTTTTTACAAATGCAATAGGTTATAGATCACCCCAACCTGCAAAATACCCCTCAGGAGTTTGGAGCAGTCTTCGGGTGATTTCAGCCACAGAGTTCCAGTGGCCAACTGTCCGTTTGCAGCTGAAGATCTTCTTGATGTGTCCGCAAAGTGATCCGCTTGACCCAAACACCCAATTCCCCTTTTAAACCCCAAAGTTACAGAGACATGTTAATCAAAGGTATTACATAGCTGATCAAATGGAGCAAAAGCAAAGGTTACAAGCCATGTCAAAACCAGGATGTGGTTTTGTGGTTTTTGGGTCCTTAGTCTGGTATGTGTACATATTTCCAGATTGCCTGTTTTTCACAGACTTTCACCCCCGCACTCCAAGAAAAAGGGCACAGAGGTCAGGTTCACCCCTCCTCCCTTCTAGCTCTGCCTTCATTAAGCTAGGTTACTACAAAGATCTACTAACTAACTATTCCTAGCAATAATCAAAATAATTGATAGTCCATCCCAATAGTTGGCAGTGGTTTAGGCAACTGGTTGTTTGTTAAAATACATGGGGACCTCCCAAATTTGAAACATCATCAGCCTGTTAACACCTGATCTATCCTGCTCTCTGGTCTTGATCTCTCAGAGCTCCTTTCTGTTCTATGATCAGTCATGTTTCATCTTTCCCAGTCATATCTTTAACCACACCATTGCTGCTCCTAATTCTCTCACTGCTCCTCTCTCTTGTATCCCCACTTATATCCAGTCATCCCGTGTTAAGCAATGTATAGTCACTTCATCGCCTGAAGTTGTGAACTTCCCATTTCCAGCACGAGTTTATGGCCTACATTCCAAGCTACTGTTATTAACTGTCCCCAACAATTCTGTGCAGGATTGTGCCTTCTTCCAGCCTCATATTTAAAAGTCATAAAAAAAAAATCCATGAACACTTTTTGCAATGAAAAATGGATTGTCAGCAAAACAGAATCTGCCCCCCACACCTCCTGCAATAAAGGCATTTACATAGAATGTTAGCGGGGTTTTAATTGAAAACAATGATTTTACCCCAGTTTTGGGGAACTGAAAGCTGAACAGTTTTTCACAAATAAAAAAAAAGAAAAATATTGATGACAATATTTGTTTTTAATAGGAAAACAATAATTTCACAGCCACCTTGGACTGCTGCTCCGCCACTCACTTCTCTGATCCAGCAAAGCTTTTTCGGTTTCCTCCAAAAGTTCCCATCAGAAAGTTTACAGCTGTGCAGCGTGGGATGGGGCATATCCTCCAAGTTCTGCAGATGCCAGTGATTACAAAGGATAGAAATCACAGCTGTGAAGATTCCAAGCTCTCTGTGGGGATGGCAGGGTCTTCTGTACTGATTGCAAGGGCCCCCTCCTATATATCAGCAGTGGAATTGGGAGGCTCAAGATAGCGGAGAGCATGAAGACATGAGAGGAGCGTGATAAAGTTAGCAGACAATGAGTGATTCGCCTTGTGGCCTCTCCCCATCTTTTTCACCCACAAATGGGCAAGTAACAAGATAATCTGTATTTTTTCTGTATACCACAATTTTTAGCAGCTTGGGTGAGTGTCAGTTCTTAGTGTATTACACATTGATCTCATGTTTGTGTTTAGAAATAATTGCCAGGGGGGGGGAGGGCAGAAAAAACTTGGCTTTTGATCACTTATGGTTTTGTTTGTTACTGTGCAATTGGCTGGTGGGAGGAGGAGGAGAGTTGGGAGTGTGAATCTTCAGCTAGCTCAGACTTCCTGAAATGGCTGATTTTTTTTAATTTGCAGTCAGGATGCTGTGGGTCTACAAGTACTTTCTTTACTGAAAAGCAATGGGAGCAGGATTAATTTTTGGTTTGTCAGCAGTGAAGTTTTGCAAGTGTTAAACACCGAGGGAGGTTTAGAGGTTTGTGTAGAAGTGATTTAGTTTATTTGGAGGATTTTTCTTCACTGTTTGTACGGATGCTTTAATTATCTTCAGGAATATATATTTGGCTGGGTTCTGAGGCTTGCCAGTGAGGATCAGAGATGAGAAAACTGGTTAGAATCAAGCCACAAATTTGCACATAATCCAAACCAGACCTGAGCTGCAATGCTGCACTCTCATTATCTTCCATGAGCAGGGAGAGCAGAGGGAGAAGAATAATCCTGCCTATGATCTGTAGAAAGTGGGAGACCAGTGGTTCCCATCAAAGGAAGTCAAGGCATGATTCCTGGGGCTTCCAATTACTTGTCCCCTATCCTGAGACGGATTAAGGTCTCCTGAGTCCCTGGGCCAGAGTAAGTGGGGGGCCCCAGGGCTGGAATCGTGGTCCTGACCCACCCCTTCCACCTTTGGCCCTGTTCCATTCTGCCCCTTCCACCTGCGCCCCCTTAGTATGTACATGTAACCCTTCTGCCAGGCCGAGTTGGTAGCAGCAAGGGCCGGGTTCAGTACACAGGGGTTCCCTCTCATCAAAGCAAATGCAAAACTGGCTCGAGCCCCCACCCAGTGACCTGGGAAAATCTTACACACCCCCTGGGCGCATCAAAGAGGCAATACTTCCCCTCTCGCAAGCACAGAGTCTCAGTGTAGCAGAGAATCTTTAATAACATGAGGTAAACGACATCAGCATTAAATTGGGAAAACACCACAACTAGGGTTCATCAACCAAACCATGAGCAAAGACCCACCCCAGCAAATTGGGCCATGTCCTTTCCCTCAGGTTCTTGAGTCCAACAACTCAAACGTCTCTTGAGTCCAGCAACCCAAAAATCACCCAAAGTTCAAAAAGTCCAACAACCCAAAAGTCCAGCCCCAGAGTTCAAGAGTTCATCTGTAGAGTGTTACTCCCCAGTCTGGGTGAAAATGTGTGTGTGTGTGTGTGGGGGGGGGGAGAGGTAAGGGGCACCTTACATGATCTGAAGCTGACTGCCCCACATCCACCTTCACTCCGATCCGTCCCACAAACCACTCCGCTGCGCAAGCCGCTCCTGCTGTCCCACAAACTGCTCCACATCCCACAAGCTGCTCCCGCCGTCCCATGAACTGCTCCACCAGCCCGTCCACAAGCCGCTCCAGCCGTCCCGCAAACTGCTCCGCTCCACTCTACAATAGATCTTCAGGCTCCCCACTACTTAACACAGTGCTCAGTGATTTCAGCTCTCAGTAATTTTAGCTCTTTAGAGATTTCAGCTTGTAGCAGTGGGAGCCTCAGTGCTGATACGCCATAAGGGCAAAGTGAATTCAGCTCAGCACCTGTAGTTAGAATCCTAATAGACCCAAAATTATCTCTGATGTTCCACAGTGGAGAGAGACAGAGGTGCAATTGAGGTTTCAGGTCCTCACAAAGGGACCCACACCACCAGGTACTAATACCTGTCCCCAGTCTCTCTCAATTCACAGACTTTTGGAACCCATGTCCCTTTTTAGCGAGTGCTACTTAGTTGATGGCAAGTCCCTCCATCATAACAAAAGGCCAAGTACAGTTCCACTGTCATTGATTCCCATAATCAGGATAATAACAATTTATTCTTTCTGCCCCAATAACAGAGACACTGGGGATCCCACAGCAGCCAAAGTGACCATTTGGGCAGCTGTGGCCTCATTCTAGGCAGGGTGGGTGTACCTATGCAAATGAGATCAGCCCCTGAAGTTCTTTTCCACAACTTGCCACACCTCACCACCAGATGTCAGGGTGGAGCTCATCCTGACTCTGCTTTCATAGAGTAACATCGACTTAAGTTGTAATGTAGACCAGTCATAAGAATGAAGGTCTTGTTATATTCTCTTTATGCACTAAACTTGTCGTTTCACCTCTGTGAATGAAAAAATATTAAGAGCCTGATTCTGATACCAATGCATTTTGAATAGCCCTTTACTCCACAAGTAATCTGTGGAGTTAGGTGTTATCAAACAAAAGTAAGTAGATGATAATCTAGCTCTTTGTTAGAAGGCAAAGTGGATTTGTTAATACTACTTTAACACTGTATTCTTATGTAGCTGCTTATAAATTGGCTACTTAACTAATTGCTATAGCAATGTACCACATCAGGAATCGGCAACCTTTGGCACGCGGCCTGTCAGGGAAATCCGCTGGTGGGCTAGGAGGGTTTGTTTACCTGCAGCATCCGCAGGTTCGGCCTATCGCAGCTCCCCTTGGCCACGGTTTGCCTTTCCAGACCAGTGGGGGCTGTGGGAAGCGGCGCGGGCCGAGGGATGTGCTGGCCACCACTTCCTGCAGCCTCCATTGTCCTGGAACGGCAAAACTGCAGCCAGTGGGAGCTGTGATCGGCTGAACTTGTGGATGCTGCAGGTAAACAAACCCTCCCAGCCCACCAGCGGATTTCCCTGATGGGCCGCGTGCCAAAGGTTGCCGATCCCTGTACTAGATATTGAAATTAAATGGACTAGCTTGTAAATATGAAGTACTCATGTTTCTTCTTCTCAAAAATTGGCACAGTTCGTCACTCTCCAGTCTTTGAAGCTCTCATCACTTGCACTCCATAAGTACTCAGAAATAATTGCCAGTGGTTCTGATACTACTTCTGTTCATTTCTTTAAGACTCTTATGTGAATTTCATTGGGTTTGAATATGCCTATATTTTCAGTTTACTTTCGTCTTTCCTGCTCTTGCCTTGTAACCTCTCCTTGTTAACTATTATTGCATTAAAATGATGCAAAACAGTTATTAAATAATACTGCCTTCGTGTCATCTGTAATTTGCTCTTCCTCACTGTTAAGTGGTGAACCTGCATTGCCTTTTCAACCTCTTGTTTCTTATGTACATGGTTATTTTACCTATGAACACCATCACTGAGAGACAGTATGGTCTAGTACATTGAGCACTAGACTGGGCATTGGGTGACATGGGTTATGATCCTGTCTTTGCTGCTGGCCTGCTGGATGATCTTGGACAAATCACTTCCCTACTCCGTGCTTCGGCTTCCCCATGTGTAAAACAGGGATAATTCTGCTGATGAAGAGAGCTAGGTAATATTATTTATATGGCACCACTGGGAGCCAGGAAGACACATTTCCCTGTTAGGAAGAGCTTAAAATCCAAAGAAGACAGAAAACATAACAGAAAATTGTGGGAAGTAGGAGAAATACAGTACACAAAAGGAATGGGAAAATACTGTTGGAAGAGACTTTTTTTTTTTTTACAAAGTCAGATAATTTATTTTTATTTATATATTTAAAAGTATTCATTAATTTTGTTTGCGTTGAAGGGCAAGAGACACACAACACTAGAGCTGAGGTCAGCGATGAAAAGCTAACTAAATTAATTGGCCATGTTTTCATAAGTGACTAATTTTTATTGTATATTAATGTGTGTTAGAGTCCAGAAGCCCATCTCCTGGACCACCCTCCCCCCTGTGCAAACAAATAACACACAAAGAGTCCTGCTGGAAGTACAAGTCAAAGGGACGAATGATTTTGGGGTGCCCAATCTGAGCATTTTAAAAGGGATTGATTTTTAGAAAGAGCCGAGTACCTGCCCTTTGAGAAATCAGGCTCCTTTAAGGGGTCAGTGAGTCATCCAAAATCACTAGTCCCTTTTGAAAATCTTGGTAATGAGTCTGAAAAGGGATTTTGAGGTGGAGAGAAAAATAGTTTGATGCAAGTGAAGAGGGAAGTTGTTCCCTCTCACACCCTTTTGGATGGTATTGAAAGGAGAAATACTGAGAGAAAAACTGTTTTTCCCCCCTACCATAGTCTCATTCCAACAGAAAAAATGAAGAACTGGGAATCTAACGAGACCTTGCTACCTTCTTGCTCACTTTTATTTTCAAGAATTGCTTCCTTCCCCCACGGTTCTTTTTCAAGACTCCCTATTTCTCTTCACCACTTTAAATATCTTTGTTACAGTCACAGGCCTGGCAATAAAAGACCAAGAGTAAGTATGGCTCTCAAGTCAGAAGCGTACATTGTTGATATTTTCCATAATTTATTTAATATATGCTGCAAGAATACAGAACAACTCTTATTTAACTGGAGTGTCTCAAATGTATCTTGTATGGTAGATGTCTATATTTCCAATCAGTCTAGTGACTGACAATGCAGCAGCTTAAGCTACATGTGAGCGTATTCTGTACTGGCAACTTCATACAGAGTAACTCGCTGTTTGCAACATAATTACCCCACTGACATGCATGCACTGTAGCCCTGATCTCAAATGACAACTTAAATGGTTACTGTCCCCTTTAGCAAAATTAGAACTCTCAGAGGTACACAAAAATAAAATTAAATCCTATAAAATAGCTACTCTGCACATGTCTGGGCCACAAAATAAGTTTCTGGACTACCACCTCTTACCTGAGAGGTGCTTCCTTCAGTGTCAGGCTTCAGGCATGTTAATAGTGTTGGAAAGCTTCCATTGCTATTGTCTGTGCTGTATCTATTCTGTGAATACAATAAAGTACTCTTCTGCTATTCATCCTGTATTCTTTGAAAGCCCACAAATAGAAACATGAAGAAAACCTAAAACCTGATATAAACTCAGGGTAAGAATATATCAGGATATGTCTATTTTCATGGAAACCATTGAAAGAAATACCTGCTCCATTCTATTTAAATGTTAACTGTTGCGGCACTTTCGGTGTAATGTTATCAATGTAAGAGTCAAAAACAAAACTATTGTTAGGTTTGTACTGTTTATAAGACAAAACAAAAAAGCATGTCTGTCAGGCAAATATTTATAATTTAAGGCACGTACATTCTATTCCAAGGAGGAATGAGTGTTTTCTTAGGATTAAGGAAGGGTATGTATGGTAACAAATGTTTTTTGGGAACTAGTCTGACATGATAGAACTTTAATCTTTGCTTTCATGTTCTATTTATATCTTGTTTGTTAGCAGAAATAGCCATTGACATATTTTGCATGAAATAGTAGCCTTGATGGAGTAAGGTCAGAGCCTTGGGTACTACATAAATAATAAAATTGCTATAGGTATTTCTCAAAATATCTTTACTATTTTTGTATTCTACAAAAAAAATCTATTTTAGAATACATTGAAACCTCAGCATTCCACATTCCCTCATTGTCAAAAACTCCAAAAACTCCAACTGAAGGTTGGTTCTCTCTCCTGTTAGTAGTTATTCATATTATAGTCACAACTAGACCCTTGAAGTGAAAATGGTACTAGGCACCATGTAAACACATGCACTGTCTCTTACTCAGAATTTACAGTCTAAATAGACAAGACAGACAAAGGGTGGGAGAAAAGAAATGTTATCCCCATTTTACAGATGGGGAAACTGCAGTACAGAGAGACTAAAACGACACACTCAGGGACATATAGGAAGTCTATGGAAGAGATGGGAATCTGAGCAGATCTCCTGAGTGTCAGTCCAACACTTTAAACACAAGGCTGTCATTTCTCAACCTGGGGTTGCACTGATACAATTCTACTCCTGTGGAACTCCCAATATCTGCTATTGCTTGATTCAAAGCCCACTGAAATCAATGGGAGGCTTTCCATTGACTTTGCTAGGTTTTAGATCAGGGCCCAATCGCCGTCTTGCTGAGCTCCCAAATAACAGCAAATTTGCAGCAAGAGAAAGACAGCTGGCCTTGGGGAAGTTATCCAGGTCTTTATAAATAGGAAAATCTAAACTATCCAACCCATTGATTTATTTCTTTTTAACCAAAGGTTTCACATGGCCTGTTATACACTGAGTATACATTCACCTATTCAAAGTTTAGATATAAATCACAGGGCTTTTCCTTTAATGTAATAAGGAATAACAGGCTGATGCTGTTTTTGCAGATAAGGGTAATCTTTTTACATGTGTCTAAGTCCCATTTTTAAAAACAACTTAGGCACTTTGGAGTCTAAGCGCCATTAATTTTCAATGAGACTCGGGACTTGTCTACATGAATAATTAGATCATGGTAAACTGGGGTCTGAATCTATCCCAGAGATCTATTGTCCATGTGCATCCTGCTGATGCATGTTAACAGTTAGTTAGAGCACTCTGAGTCCTCTTTGAAACCGTTCAAAGCGCATTAATGAATTGTTAAAGAGTGTCAGCACGGTGTACTTGGACAATTTGATAGTAGCAGGCTAGCGTATGGTAGACTCACACCCCAGCTTGCCAAGATCTAATTGTTCATGTAGACAATACTTAAGCTCCTAAATTTCTTAGGTATCTTTGAGAATGTTACCCTAGGTCTTTCTCCAAGAAACTTCTATCTTCTGTTTCAAAGCAAGATGCTCACCTTTGGCATGGTGGTTTCTCCTTCCTCTCTGCAAGTCTTCCAGAGGTCATCAAGAAGAGCCACTTCCTCTCAGGACAGGAAATACCCATATCCCAGTCAGTGCACCAGAACTTATCATAGAGTCATAGAATATCAGGGTTGGAAGGGACCTCAGGAGGTCATCTAGTCCAACCCCCTGCTCAAAGCAGGACCAATCCTCAACTAAATCATCCCAGCCAGGGCTTTGTCAACCCTGACCTTAAAAACTTTGAAGGAAGGAGATTCCACCACCTCCCTAGGTAACACATTCCAGTGTTTCACCACCCTCCTAGTGAAAAAGTTTTTCCTAATATCCAACCTAAACCTCCCCCACTGCAACTTGAGATCATTACTCCTTGTTCTGTCATCAGCTACCACTGAGAACAGTCTAGATCCACCCTCTTTGGAGCCCCCTTTCAGGTAGCTGAAAGCAGCTATCAAATCCCCCCTCATTCTTCTCTTCCGCAGACTAAACAATCCCAGTTCCCTCAGCCTCTCCTCATAAGTCATGTGTTCCAGCCCCCTAATCATTTTTGTTTCCCTCCGCTGGACTCTTTCCAATTTTTCCACATCCTTCTTGTTGTGTGGGGCCCAAAACTGGACACAGTACTCCAGATGAGGCTTCACCAATGTCGAATAGAGGAGAACGATCACGTCCCTCGATCTGCTGGCAATGCCCCTGCATATACATCCTAAAATGCCATTGGCCTTCTTGGCAACAAGGGCGCACTGTTGACTCATATCCAGCTTCTCGTCCACTGTAACCACTAGGTCCTTTTCTGCAGAACTGCTGCCTAGCCATTCGGTCCTTAGTCTGTAGCGGTACATGGGATTCTTTCATCCTAAGTGCAGGACTCTGCACTTGTCCTTGTTGAACCTCATCAGATTTCTTTTGGCCCAATCCTCTAATTTGTCTAGGGCCCTCTGTATCTATCCCTACCCTCCAGTGTATCTACCTCTCCTCCCAGTTTAGTGTCATCTGCAAACTTGCTGAGGGTGCAATCCACACCATCCTCCAGATCATTTATGAAGATATTGAACAAAACCGGCCCGAGGACTGACCCTTGGGGCACTCCACTTGATACCGGCTGCCAACTAGACATGGAGCCATTGATCACTACCCGTTGAGCCCGACAATCTAGCCAACTTTCTATCCACCTTATAGTCCATTCATCCAGCCCACATTTCTTTAACTTGCTGGCAAGAATACTGTGGGAGACCATGTCAAAAGCTTTGCTAAAGTCAAGGAACAACATATCCACTGCTTACCCCTCATCCACAGAGCCAGTTATCTCATCATAGAAGGCAATTAGATTAGTCAGGCATGACTTGGCCTTGGTGAATCCATGCTGACTGTTCCTGATCACTTTCCTCTTGTCTAAGTGCTTTAGAATTGATTCCTTGAGGACCTGCTCCATGTCAACTTGTCCTGGCTTCACTGATCTGTAACTGAGTAGGGTGGGTTGATCACTGTAGTGTTGGTAACTGGAAAACTCATGGAGATTCCCTAACATTGACACATTAGGGACTGAGACATTTCTTCTATAGTCCCGTGGGAGCAGAACTGTTTCCTGGCTCCCTTTGCCCAGTGCATTCAGGACGATAACAATTGGCATTTGTTTATTATGTCAGACATGGGTACTGGAACAATTTGTATAGTGGGGGTGCTGAGCACCATTGAACCAAACTGTAAACCTTCTAATATGATGGAAACCACTTCAAGCCAGGGATTGTGGCAGCATCCCCAGCAGCTCTAGTTCCAGCACCTATGATGTCAGGGAGCTAAGGGATACAAAAATGCATGCCTGGTTACTTGCTTTGGTAATCTATTAAAACTAAACAGCAGTGAGTTACTCTGAGGATAGGACACACCTCTGAATATATAATTAGGGTATCACAACATTGGAGTTATAGTAGTCCTTTGAAGGTGTTAATTGTCAATTCCATCCTCCTCGACTGGCAGCATTTTATAAAAGTGTGATTACAACAGGTGTCCTGTGGTCAGAATTTGGGCTACTATCTCAATATATATTTTTGCTAGTCATCATTTTAATTGTCCTGGGCCTTTTGGTTTGCATGACATCATCTTCATTACTAGATGACTGTAAATAAAATTACAGAAGAAGGAGATCCTTTGTTCTAGTTACAGTCCATTTATTGTGAATCCATTCTTTAATACAGAATAAATGCAATGTAAAAAAATATACTGACTTCTCTTTTTTATGCTGGGAGGTGAACATGTTGCAGTGGATGTTAATTTCTGAGTCACTTTGAAAAGGAACAAAAATCTCAGCAGTAATTCATATTGAAACAGACTGAGACAGCACAAATATAGCAAGGAGATCTGGGTGAGGAATAGAAGTACTTTCTGGGTTATTTTTAAAACACTAACATGGTTTGTGTCCCCTTATAGCTCTCTGGATCTCTAGTCCTGTCTTCAGACAGTACCAGTCTGAAAAGTGCTTGGTACACTGGCAGCACGGTAGAAATACATAGGTGCAATAGGTCCCACTCCACTGGTGTTATCCAGGTCTATTGGCTGTCACCTTAATCAGCTCCAGTCCAATGGTCCACATCTTCTACTTCATCATTCCTGTGGTTTTCTCTTCTAGGCCTTCTTATGTTGTGAGGCCTTAATTGCTGACACTAGTAACCTAAATTTATATTGTGGCTCATCTGGGGATTAGCTATCAAACAGTCTGATGCCCCCATTTGTTTGTTTTAAACATGCTGCCTATTATTTTCATTTGGTGAGCCCCTAGTTCTTGTGTTATGAGAAGGAATAAATTATACTTCCTTATTTACTTTCTCCACACCAGTCATGATTTTATAGACCTCTATCATATGCCCCCTTTTTCCAAGTTGAAAAGTCCCAATCTTATTAATCTGTCCTCTGATGGAAGCTGCTCCATATCCCTAATAATTTTTGTTATCCTTTTCTGAACCTTTTCCAATTCCAATAAATCTTTTTTTAGATGGGGCGACCACATCTGTATGCAGTATTTAAGATGTGGGCGTACCAAGGATTTATTTAGAGGCAATATGATATTTTCTGTCTTATAATTGTCAAAGTTTGACTCAGACTCACAATTTATCAGACCACTCTGTTTTATTAGCAAAGCTGCTCTGCTAATACATTTAGAAGTGAGCCCCCCGAGTGGGGCTTGTGCCTCTTAATTTATACAGTTTTTTTGGAGAACAAGTTACAGAGAAGTTACAGACAAAAGAAGAAAAAGATTTTAGTCACCACCCTTCGAGATCCCTGAGACCAGTCACGTATCTTTAATTACCTGCCACCCTTAACAATCTCCTTTAACAGCTTCCAGTTAACTTAACTAATTGCCCTTCACACCTTCCATTCTGATGCCTGCTTCTTAGACGTGCTGGCTCTATCTTAATTGCTTCTCCATTCAGAAGCTAACTGTCCCTACGTGTGCTCCCTCAGATACTTTGTAACATGTTTTGGCATGCCCTCTCATATACAATGTATCCAGCATGTCCCCTTATACAATGTTATACTTCCACATTATCTAGCCCTTTCCTACTGATTCCCAACAAAGTTAGCTTTTTTGACTGCTGCTGCACATTGAGTGGATGTTTTCAGAGAACTATCCACAGTGACTCCAAGATCTCTCTCTTGAGCAGTAACAGCTAATTTAGGCCTCATCATTTTTTATATATGTATAGTTGGGCTTATGTTTTCTCATGTGCATTACTTTGCATTTATCAACATTGAATTTCATCTGCCATTTTGTTGCCCAGTCACCCAATTTTGTGAGATCCCTTTGTAGCTCTTCACAGTCTGCCTATTCCAGCTCCTCCCACACCTGGCCTCCATCAGCCATTAGGGCTTATCAGCCCTGACTCACCCTGTCACAGGGTTAATTGACCCTTTTACCTAGTCTGGTCTTGTGCATGGCAGACACTCCATCATAGTCCTATATATTATTTCCCTCCTCTTCTCACTGTGTAGATTGGGAGAAAACATACTGACAGCTGTTTAGCTCACTCTCCTTTTCTTCCACCGGTTCTGGGTAAATTCAGGCAGAAGTAGCAGAATGCTTATTCCCAATTCTGCCAGTCAGATAGCTAGGAACATTGAGCCACCTGGTTGCCAAGGGAAAGAGAAAGGTTGTGTTCCACAGGACAACAAAAGGTCATTTGCCCCACTGGAAGAATGGGGAAACTAAGGGAAAATAATGTGGGGGTGTGGGAAAGATCAGACACTTGCGCTTCTCTTGAAATCTATGCAAATTTGAAAAGTGGCTGCTTTGCCGCACAATTTAGATAGTCTGCCAAAGAAAGATGGGGTCAAATCCTCCGCTGCTGTACATTTGTACAGCTCCTTTTAGGTCACTGGTTGCTCTGATTTACACCACCAGAGAAGTTGATGCAGTGGACCCACCTACTAGTTGGTTACCATTTTTTAAAAAAAGACAACCACACACATTTTTGGCCATATTTGTTCTGCTATTAGGATGCTTTCCACAACCATTCTGCTATATGTGAAATATTACATAAATCTGCAGAGGTTAACATTAAATATATCAACTTTCTAATGTTATGCAGCATTTCCACTATTACTCTTTCTTTGAAGCCGACAGTTATTTACATAATGATTTTGTCAATCTTGCAACAGCTTTTCCTTTCCAAGTGTAATACAATGAAACCCATGATTCATATTTCACGCTGTAAGGGAAAGGAAAAGGGTTAGATAAATTGCATCCACTTTTAGGGCTAAACTGGAGTAGATTTTGAGGTTTCTTGGAATATTATTTGAAAGCCAAGTGGGTATAGTTTCAGTCTGGCAGATTCTAGAAATGGGCTCTTACATCATGCCTTCATTTTGAAATATTAAAATAACAATTAAAACAATTTATGTAAATTTAGTGCTCATGAAAATGAAGAATTAATACTGCTTACTAGAGCCAAGCATAATTCAAGCAGGCGTTTCCAGGTTTGCACCTCACTTCTGACCTAAGCATTCATGCTATTCCTCTTCAAGGTTACTGAGATCATGTCAACCTGGGGCATAGGTCTGTGATGTGGACTTGTGCCCACCAAAACACCAAATACCTTTGGAAATGACCATGTAGAATTTAAACCTATCAGCCCAAATTCACCTTTGCTTACACTGCACACTGAATTTGTCCTAGAGTCTTTAGACATGAAAGGCTACTTCAATGATGCACTGTTAGCACTTCCCAAATAACAGGTCTAAATAGGCAGACTTAGTGATAATTGATTGGAAATTCTGTTTATAGCATCTTTAATCACAAAGCAATTTCCAAGTATAACATACATTAGGGCTTATTTATCCGTTACTGAAATGCAGCCATCTCAGGGCTAACCTGTAGCAATGGTTTGACAGCCCACAACAATGTTATTGGGAAGGGAAGAAGTAAAAATACTATATCTAAACAAAACTGCAGGGGAAATGTAAGCTGAATATAATTACCCATTTACACTTCTATACTTGCAAAAATGTGCCACAGTATTTGTAATAACCACAGATTTTCAGTAGCTCTTTTGTGTCCCATCAAAACAAACAAACAAAAAACCCCAGAACTGCCAGCAATACAACACCGTTTATGCTATACTTGAGTTTAGATTATTGTTTTACAGTGCTTTTATATATTTAAAGCATTATTGCTTATGTATTTCTTCAGCTACCTGTATTATTACCACTACCTCCTCTATCACCTACGTGTCATTGGAGGTCTGATAAGTACTGAACCAGTCAAAACCTTGCCTAGCTTGCTAGTGCTAAAGAGATAAATGCCTGAGGTAGCATAGCTACATGGGGACTTATTAAAAGAAAAGTACTTCCAATAATTCTTCTAATTTATCTTTGCTAAAGCAAAACACAGCATCAGTGAACATAGACAACTTGCCATTCTCCTTCTCACGACTTGTTGGTGCAAAACCATGTATTTCTGGGATTATGTCCAATTCTCACTGATACAATCTAGAGTTGGTCCCCTTTTAAACTTGAATGCTGCCAGGAAAGGTCTGTTGACATTTCTTTCATAGTGTGTAAGCCACCTCTTGTGTCTCATATAATTGTATTGACATGACAATACAACACAGATTAAGACACGTGTCTCTGACAGAGAACGCACAGGCTAAGCTACAACAGTGAAAGCTACAGCGCACAGCTTTCACTCACTGTTTTTAGTACTGCCTTTGACTTGACCTTGACTATTCAGGTATGACGTGTGGTTGAAATCCTATTTCCTTTCTGCCTCTTCTCTTTCTACCACTTCCTACAAAGCGAAAGTTGATGGCTAGACTGGTCAAAAAAAACCTATCCAAACCCAGGGGTGGTGCATAGGAGAGCCAGTCAAAATTTTTTCCATGAAACAATTTTCTGTCAGACAATGCAGTTTTATCAAAATCTAAACATTAGCAGGAATATGTCAATTCTGATATTTTTTAAAATGATTTCAATTTTGTTTCCAGAACATCAGTTTTTTTGATTCAACATTGTTACATCGATTCATTTAATTTGACTCTTATATTAAAACATTTTTTTGTTTTATGTTTGTATTACCATAGTTCCTAGGAGCCCCAGTCATGGACCAGGACCCTAGTGTGCTAGGCATTATACAACACAGAACAAAAAGATGGGTCCTGCCAAACAGCTTTATACAGTAAAAACTCTGTTACCCGGCACTTTACCAACCGGAAAGCTCTAGAAACTGGCATTTCTGATATCTCCCAATACAAATCTTCAATCTAGTAACCGGGACCGATGCCGAAGCTAACTGGAATCAGTGCTGAAGCTATTCAGGTCCCGACTACGCTCGAGTTAGCCAAGAAGAGCCGAATGCTGTTCTTTCTGTTTGTATCCGCCGTTATGATCAGTCGGCTTATTATTCAGTGTATTGTCCTGTGTTTATCGTAAAAATCAATCGCCAACCGACTATTATGGCATCCAAAATACCAGCGAAAAGCAAAGGAAAGAAGTGCAAGAGAGTTGTGTTGGCATTAAAACAGAAAATAGATTTGTACACATCTTGAAAAGGGAAAGAATAGGAATATTTATTCATTTTATTGTATTCCAATTCTTTGAAAATTGGTATTCCATTAGTAAGTATAACTCTTAGTTAATTGGAATTTTTGACTAACTGGCACCCTCCATTTCCCCGACATGCAGGATAACAAAGCTTTTACTGTATAAACAACATATACTATATATATATGTAGTATTATATTCTCATGCTCTGACATTATCAAAACAAAATTGTTCAATGGTCCTGAATTGATTTTTTTAAAGCTTTTATTCTGCGAGAAACTTTGTAATGTTGACTCTTGGTTCTGATTCAGAACCAAAATAAATAAATAAATGCCAACATTTTCCCTGCCATGGAAATCCCAGTTTATGACAAACTCTAGTGCTTAGCAGGATTCCTTCCCTGCTCCAGATTGGGGCTGTATTCTGTGCCTGGCCCATGCAGTATAGATAATCATATCCCCCTCTACTCACCCAGTAGTGGTTCAGCTGGGGGTGAGGGCTCTGAGGTGGGGCTGGGGATGAGGGATTTGGGGTGCAGAAGGGTGCTCCAGGCTGGAATTGAGGGTTTTGGAGAGCAGGAGGGGATCAGGGCTGGAGCAGGGGATTGGGGAGTGGTGGGAGGCTCAAGGGTGCAGGCTCCAGGGGGCGCCTACCTCAAGTGGCTCCCAGAAGCAGTAGAACGTTCTTCTCCAGCTCCTATGTGGAGACGCAGCCAGGCAGCCCTGCACGCTGCCCCATCCACAGGCACCACCCCTGTAGCTCCCATTGGCTGAGGTTCCCAGCCAATGGGAGCAGTGGGGGGCAGTGCTTGGGGCAAGTACAGCGTGCAGAGCGGAGCCCCCTGGCTGCCCCTACGCAAAGGAGTTGGAGTGGGGGGCCATGCCACTGCTTCCAGGAGCAGCATGGAGCAGCCCCCGATCCTGCTCTCCAGCTGTAATGTCAGAGAAGGGCAAGCCCCAGACCCCGATCCCAGAGGCAGATTGAGGGCTGGATTCAAACAGCTCACGGGCTGGATTCGGCCTGCAAGCCATAGTTTGCCCTACCCTGCCTTAGCTGCTTAGACACAGGGCTCCCTGGGCTGGAATGCAGAGTAGAGGGCAGGTTTAGACTCCTCTACCATCCCCAGAAAGGGGAATAGGAAAGCCTCCCTGAGGAATAAGGTCAAAAACTGTAGAGCCCAGGCTGATGAACTTTTGCTGACAAACTTTTGACCTGTGAGACCCTTTATTACCCCAGGAAGGGCCAGATTATGAAGGACCTGGCCAGAGAGCTGGAATCATGAGAAGAGTCTGATCACCACTGGACTAAACATCTGTCTGGCAGGGGAAACTGAGGCAGAATTGCTTCAATACCACTCCACCCATGAAGGGATCTGATGTTTGGTGAGTTCTCTGTATTGTACCTCCTCATGTCGCTACATGAGTGGGCAGCCTGGTTCAGAATCATCCTAAGAATCGCAGCCTGTATTGTCAAGGAAACTTCAAAACAATTACTGGATTAAATAGGATTTCATAACCAATCATGTCTTGTTGAGTTCTGCCTTCCATATTCAAACTATGAGCTTCCTCTCTTCAGCAGTTGTCTGCAGAACACTTAATTGGATGTCATGGTTTTTAATTTATTACTATACAGAACTATTAGGTGAATCAGTGGTGTGATACTAAAAATAAAAAACCTATAGCATGCAATCTTCAGATAGAAGAAATCAGATGATTGGAAGGATAAGATTTCCTGGATCATTCAGAACCAATTAAGAATACGGTGGAACTTATTTTGTTAAAAGCCTTTGGCTTCTTTAGGAAACTTGACAAGTCAACACATTATATACCTATCTGTATGCTGCACAAGTGCCTTACTTTTCCATATCAGAGTTATGCAGTTGGTCATTACTATCATAGAGATTTAAAAAAAAAATTAAAACATTAGGCAAGCTTATACAGTAATAATCCAATTTGGAATTTGCTGGATGTCAGCTGGAAATCTGAAGAGGTCAGATTTTAGAACTGGGAATGAGTATGTCACAGTGCTGTCTACCATTTCTGTGCAATCAAAGATACTTCATCCTTCCTACCACTGAACAGTTCACATCTTGTCCCATGGCACACATCATCTTTCCCTCTTCACAGTTCTTCCTTCCAAAACAATATCCAATGAATATAAACCTCCAATAGTTATCTTTACCGCAACCAGGTCAAATGGAAATAAAATGTACTCGTGCGTCCAATAGGAATTCTACCCATCAAAGGTGCCTAATTTTGCTGAATTCGTTTCTTTCCTCTTGCTCTTCCCTTCCTCAGCTGAAGACTATAAACATGAAAAGCTTCTAATTACTTGAAAGGTTGTTTCCTTATTTAAATCCAACTGGTTATTTGTCTGTAGCTCATTCCCTTTGGCTCATTTAACTTCCCTATGCCTGTGTTTTCCCTCTCCAGCTAAATTACTTTTCAGTCTCTTAATTATTAATTCTCTCTCCCTTGCTTCCATCACGTTGGTTAATTCCTTTTTATCATATTATAGTCTTCAATTCCCTTCTAGGTAGGGAGGGAACCAACAAATGCTTAGCTTCACAACCTGTTTATGGTACATCATTTGTGAACAAGAGGATGGGCATGTCTCAACCAGTCCTTTATAATATCATTGGAATTGCAGGTGGGGCTACCTCCTGATTCATCTCAGTTCATCTGCAGATTCTACTCACTCTGACTGGCGGAACTTTCAGCTGCTCATTCCAGTTCCTCCATTCCCATATGAGACATTTAGGGGATCTGTGATCCAGCCTCACCTTCCTGGGGAATATCATAACATACATTCTAGATGCACTCCAGCTGAAGCGAGGTTGCCCATACTCTCTTTTTTTGTGGAGGGAAAGGAATAGTGCTAGTCTACTAGCCACCCCATCTTTAATTCCACTCTATTTTAATTCCTCTCCCAGATAGCAAATGTTTCTGTTACTCCTCCACCTCCAAGGTCTTAATCAGTTAAGATTCATTTTGGAGGAACAAACCATTTCAGATAAATCAGCAATAGCATAGCCAAATCATTTAGCTCTGACTTGGTGTTTGACAAAGTATGGCTTAACTGCTTTCCCTGTTATCTTTTATTTTTGCACAGCACTGCACTTGCTGGTTAATATCTGGACAGAAGGAAAAATTCAACCACACCCACACAGAACCTGATTATTCAGGGCCCTTTATGAGTAGAGCGTGCGGTCCTGAAATCAGTCATATAGCCATCCCTAGCTACTAGAAGGGGGCTCTGTAACCTTGAAATAGAGCCCCCTACTGGGGAAAATTGGAAATAAAATATTGTAATGCTTTTTTAAATACTCAAAAAGAAAAGGAGGACTTGTGGCACCTTAGAGACTAACAAATTTATTTGAGCATAAGATTTCGTGAGCTACAGCTCACTTCATCAGATGCATTCAGTGGAAAATACAGTGAGGAGATTTATATACACAGAGAATGTGAAACAATGGGTATTACAATACACACTGTAACCAGAGTGATCAGGTAAGGTGAGCTATTACCAGCAGGAGAGCGGGGGGAAAAAACCTTTTTAGTGATAATCAAGGTGGGCCATTTCCAGCAGACGACAAGAACGTGTGAGGAACAGTGGGGAGAGGGTGGAATAAACATGGGGAAATAGTTTTACTTTGTGTAATGACCCATCCACTCCCAGTCTTTACTGAAGCCTGAGTTAATTGTATCCAGTTTGCAAATTAATTCCAGTTCAGCAGTCTCTCGTTGGAGTCTGGTTTGGAAGTTTTTTTGTTGAAGAATTGCCACTTTTAGGTCTGTAATCGAGTGACCAGAGAGATTGAAGTGTTCTCCAACTGGTTTTTGAATGTTATAATTCTTGACGTCTGATTGTGTCCATTTATTCTTTTACGTAGAGACTGTCCAGTTTGACCAATGTACATGGCAGAGGGGCATTGCTGGCACATGATGGCATATATCACACTGGTAGATGTGCAGGTGAACGAGCCTCTGATAGTGTGGCTGATGTGATTAGGCCCTATGATGGTGTCTCCTGAATAGATATGTGGACACAGTTGGCAACGGGCTTTGTTGTAAGGATAGGTTCCTGGGTTAGTGGTTATGTTTCACTTGCCAAAAGCCTCCCAATTATAATAGTTTCAGAGGGTGCAACTACACTTCAAACCTACCGTTGTAGGGAACAGTAGGCAACTTGATTACATCAAAATGATCACTGTCTGGCATAAAAATTATAACCTATTTGCCTCTTCTCTTCTAAACAAATTAAAGGAAATACCCCAGAAAATTCCTTTGGAACAAAATGGCCAATAATTTAAATGAGTTGTTGTTAAATCATTAACAAGGAGGAGTAAACTTCCCTGATAATAATAATAAAAAAAAGTTTTATAAAGAAACAAGGCATTTTGTGGGTAGGCCCTCCATCTCAGTTTGTAACACCTGCTTGCTAGAAACAGTGAACCAACCAAAGACATTATTATACTTGGGCCCCAATTCTCTACTGCATGAGGAATCCTCACTCTGTGATCATTCTCTACCATGTTAGAATATAATGGAGAATGGTGCCTGTAGGGAACCACTCACAGCTCCATGATTCAAAGGACTCCTGCTCTAATTTAGGCTGCTCATGAAAAGTCCCTTTTGCCAGAGCAGGACTGGGTATAGTAGAGTTCAATTTTGCAACACCTACTCCTGCCCCTGATATGCTCCCTCTTCTGTGTGTACACCGGAATATGAGGACAAATGGCATAGGAGGCAGATCTCCCACCTCCACCTATTCTAAATCAACAAAGCAGCTCACTGCACAGGAGGAATTCTCTGCTTGAATCTTTGGCCAAGTAAAGGCCACTGTGTGTTGCGTAGGTGTGAAAAGCACAACATTACCTTAGGGGACTGGACAACCCAGTCTTTGGTGACAGTATAAAAATCACAAACAGAATCTCCTGCCATAAGCTGCACTCTCTTATTTACAGTTACTATTTAAGGGTGGGGGGAAGGAAAGGAATTTGTGTGGTCAAAATGATGTAATAAAGACATCAAAGCAAATTACTACCTTTTACAACCTTTTAAAATGTCATTAAATAATGCGCAAACCCACACATTTTTTCACATACTTGAAGTTAAAAAAAAAAAAAGGTGTGTATACGTGTATAGTACGTTTCAAATAGTACCACTCTAGAGACTGACTGATTTTATTATTACCTGTCAAGAGTAAGGAAAAAGTGAACATGTTGCATCAGGAATTTTCAAATCTCTTAGAACAGGATATTTATCTACTTTAGAGCACTGTTGAAAGGAATTAAG
Source organism: Chelonia mydas (assembly GCF_015237465.2). Taxonomy (NCBI): domain Eukaryota; kingdom Metazoa; phylum Chordata; order Testudines; family Cheloniidae; genus Chelonia; species Chelonia mydas. The sequence goes on along the minus strand of NC_057849.1, from coordinate 103,066,876 downwards.
AAAATAACTTGAATATTGAATTACTTGACTACTAAACTGTCACAGGAGAAAACTATATGGCTGGGATGCATAATAGTACAGATATCTGTTGTTCTCCTCTCTGGCTTTGATGCTTGCAACCTTGCCTCATTCCTGATCATCTCTCTGACTACATCATTCCTCTCTAAGCCCTGGTCTGCACCTAAAACTTAGGTTCAGCTAGCTATATTGCTCAAGGGTATGAAAAAAATCAACTCCCTGAGAGATGTAGTTAAATCAACCTAAGCTCCAATGGGACACCACTAGGTTGACAGAAACATTCTTCCACCAACCTAGCTATGGCCTCGCAGGGGAATGGATTTGCTACAATGACAGAAAAAAGACCCCTTCCATCACTGTACCAAATGTCTACTCTACAAAGGTAAAGCTGCAGCTGGGTTGAGGTAGTGCTTCTAGGGTAGACATACTCTAAGGCTCTGATCCAGAAAAGTACTTACTTAACTGAAAGCACATGAGTAGTTTCATTAATTCCAATGGGATTCCTCATATGCTTAAAGCTAAGTATGTGCCCAAATGCTTTGCTAGATCAGGACCTAGGTATTTTTTTTGGCTCCTACTCTTCCACTGTATTAACAAAAAATTATTGTCATCATCCGAAAAGCTTCCATAGTTTAGACCTTTCTTCTCTTTTCCTCCTGTTACTTTATCTTGATGTTAATAACCACTTCTCCTCTGCCTGCAGTCTTAATTGTCCTGCTTGTCTGCTTCTTCCACAAGCACCTTCACACTTTGTCCCTTGCTAACTCTTCTGCATGGGAAAAGCTCCATAAAGCCACCAGTTTATCCTCCTTGCAGACACTCCTTAAAAATCACCTCACTGTAATATCTACCGAAAACTTCCATCTGATAAGGGCTAGGCAGATCGTGATTGTGTCCAACTGACTAAAAATTGACCATACAGCTAGCCTGTGCTTAAACATCCTATTGCTTTTATTACCCTGCCCTTTCTTTCATTCAGTCCCTCTACCACTTTCCACTTCTCCCACCCACGTTTGTCTCATTCACCTGATATGTCTTGTCCAATAGATTTTAAGCTTTTTATGGCCATGCTTGTCATTTCCTGTTTTATGCTCATACAGTGCCTAACCAATGCAGCTCCAAGCTGGCCGAGAGCTCTAAATGCTATAACGTTTGATTGGAAAAATATTTAATGAATTAGAAAAGACCATTGCTTCTCAGAGATCACTAACATTAAAGTTCATAATAATTTTACCCATTAGAATATATTTGCTTGCAAATGTGACCTACCGGGCTATGGTGATTTCTGATAAAACTATTATTCATCTCCAGAGTGTGGTTGTTGTTGTTGGGTTTTGTTTCTCAATTTCTAACTTAATATTCTCTTTGGAACTCTAATTAAAAAAGGGCTCAGGGATGAAGGAGGAGTTCAATTTAGATGAAATTCTAGCCTTGTAACAATACATATCTGTAATAATACATACACACTTTCTTGTTTTAATAAATATGAGGAACTATTGTTGCATGAGGTGAATATTGATCTTGACTTCACCTCTGTCAATATCTGCCTTTCAGGTTACTAATCTAGATAGTCACACAGAAGGCAATATCTCTTTAATATGCTTTCCTTAAAGTATCATACATTTGAGTCAAAGTGTTGGAAACAAACGTCTTATACTATATATAGTAGAACATATTTTACCAATGACTAACTACATTTGGTGCTTTGTTATTTTACTTGCCTCCACTTTATTTTTATGATGTATTAAAATAAATTAAGCAACTATTCATAGCGAACATGTTTCTGGAGGTTGAAGCCATAAGTGCATTAGCAGGTTTAGCATATTCCTTTAAGGACCATAGGTTGTGATGCAATGCTATAGTAACAGAATGGATTATAGAGAGAGGCAGGGTTTTTTTTAGGAACACTGCCATGTTTTCCTCTCATTCTCTACTGCTGAATTAACTGGAAATAATTTTTATGATATTGTCTTGTCTATTTCATAATTCAAATGTCATGTTTATTTCAAATATATGATGTCAAACAACTATGGAACCCCATATTTATACATATACTTAAAGAGATATTTTTTCTTAAGAAAAGAATAAACAGAATTCACATTATTTGGTATTTTCCCTACAATCAATGACTGGTTCATCCACCTAGAAATAATCATCTCATTACATCTGAGGGTTTAGTCTAAGACTCAGCTGTGTTAATGCAACTGACATTGACAAGCAGCTGGAATGATAATTGGAGTGAAATATTCCTACTAACCCCCTTGCTAATGACATGTTGGCAAGAAATTGTAGCATTATCACGGTTAACTTTTCCACACATGATAATGTAGCAAGCCAACCAACAGGCATTAAAGATCCATATGTCATGACCTCAGAATGTTAATGTTAAACTCCTTTGTAGGAATTGGAATTCACACACACAATTTCTGATGAAAATTGAATGTAGATATATTTGTGGATATGAGAAGTTTGGTATCCCCCATGTTACATAAGAACCCTCCTCCCCAACTTCAGTCCCATACATTTACCCTCCAAATTAATATAATTTATAGCTTATTCACAATTTTTCAGCAGATTTGTCCAAGATTGTTTGCTCTCTGAAAACAAGCTCACGGTCCTTATTGCCTGTATTATATTTTCTTGTTTAACTTATTTTTAATAAAAAAATAACTTTGCACTGTTGATCCCAGTTAAGTACATGGCATCACAATTATAATTCCAGTGCAATCTCCTTAGCTCACATACAAGATTCCCAAGGGAAATTGTAAATACAAAGATATTGTTGATCTCAAGATGAAAGAGCCATTGAGACTTTTGGAGTGATGTCAACAAGGGCTTCCACAGACTGCCCTTGTGGTATAACCTTTAATGCCAAAGTCAATGTTATGTGGAGAGCAGTTGTGGGATTTATCTTGTTTCCTTGTATGAGAAAATACAATTAAACTACTAACATGTTTTACGTTTTAATGCTGAATTAATTGAAGTAAATTAAATGAAATATTATAGAGTATGTGGAAGTATTCCATATGCAAGAAACATAATAATGAGCTATTATAAGGGATTACATATGTTCCTGGGTATTTTAACACTACTGATGTTTTATTATGAAAAGTTAAGGACTCAATCCTGCAAGGTGCTGCTGAAAAGGTATGTAAGGTAAAGTGAACAGTCTGATAGCTTGCAAACATTGTGTTAGTTCCACAATTTGGAGAAAGGGATCTCTGATTTTTTTTTCTTTTTTGGGGCGGGGAGGGCCTTACTATAGAATGGCTATGTGGAAACAAAGGGAGGGAGAGGGAGGTATTGAAGAGAAAAAATGGAAAGGGGAGTGGAGAAGAGTTGTGGAGGAAAAAAAGAGGAACAGGAAGAACAATAGGAGTGAAGATACTGAGGCAGGACATTGTAACCAAGAATCAGTCAGCAGAGGGAAGGGACCATTCAGAGTAAAAACAGTAGAAACAGTAGAAAGCAACCCTGGTCCAGATCCACAAAAGGTCCTTGTGACACTGATCACTGCAACACCTAACATTTAGGTGCCTTGAAAAATCACTGGAATCCACAAAGCCTAAGTTAGCTGTCTAGGCACTTTATACTATACATGGGGAGAGATAGGAGCTTGAGAATAGGAGACAAAAGCCAGAACACTAGGTAGGGAGCCACCTCAGGTAGCCAATTATCCAAGACAATAGGAGGGATGTATCCTAAGACCTGCCCCCTCATAGGACTAAGCACCTTCCTGAAGCCTGGATTTGGGCACCATTGTCTGCTTGTGATCCACAGCTGGGAGCCCCTCTCCTGGAATCAGGCACCTTGGATGACTAAGGGCTTGGCTACACTTGCACTTTATATGGCTATAAAGCCACCCAGAGCACTCTACCTTACTTCCCTTCCACACTGACAAGGCACGTAGAGCACTCTGACTCCCTGGCTGGAGCGCTCCTGGTACTCCACCTTGGCAAGAGGGATAATTGGCTGAGACGCCCCAGGGTCAGTGTGAACGAGGAGTTAAATTACTGCGCTGTGATTGACCTCTGGAAACGTCCCATAATCCCTTTAAACCAAGTGGTCACTCTTCTCTTTGTTGTGAAATCGTTGCAGGAATGCAGAAGTGCCGTTTCAAAGCTCTGTTTCAGACAGCGGCTGCTTATCTGATCGGACTAATATTTACCGTTTGCTTTGACTGAGTTGGGGGGGGGGGGTGTCGGGGAATCTGAACTTACAAGACAGCATGCTGATACACTCTCAGCACTCCAAAAACCCACTCTCTCTTTCTCCCCCAAGATACACACAACACACTCCACCCCATCCCCCTCATTTGAAAAGCACGTTGCAGCCACTTGAATGCTGGGATAGCTGCCCATAATGCACCGCTTCCGCTGCTTAGGTGAGTGATCTGCCCATAATGCACCGCTCCCAAAAAAAAAACAAAGAACATCTTCTGAGCCTCTCAACAAGTCCTTTAGCAAACTCAGGGGAAACCAGAACTGATGTGAAAAACAAGCATCATGAGACCCATAGAACACATTGGAATTACTCATGGGTAAATTGTTTGCAGGAATGGGACTTAACCCCCCCCCCACCCCCCATTACCAATAAAGGAGTATTTAACACTTTGAGAATATATTCCCAGTCCCTGTATATTTTTCCATGATTGCAGTATCCTAGCCGCTGCAAGTGCTGCAAATGTGGCTATGCCAGTGCGCTTGAAGCTGTCAACATGGACAGACTGCAGCGCTTTCCCTATTGCGCTCTCCGAAGGCTCTACAGCTGCAAGTGTAGTGCCTGCCTAACTCCACACAAAATGGCTACAAGGGAGGAGGAAGCAGCTGCTTCCCTTATAACCGTTAGTCCAGTGGCTGCATCACTTACCCATGATCTGGGAATCCCCTTTTCAATTCCCCCCCCCCCCCCTTAGCCTAATGAGAAGGGATTTGAACAGGGGTCTTCCACTGCTTAGGTGAGTGATCTAAATTCTGGACAACACCATCATTCTAACTCTTCTTCTGGCTCAATTAATGTTTACTTTACACAAAGTAGAGTGGCTTCAACAAAGACTGAGGGAGACCCATGTCAAATAGCCCAGTGGTTGTGGAACTCATCTGTGAGGTGAGAGATCCTTGTTCAAATCCCTTCTCATCAAGCAGATAGGGGAATTTAACATGACTCTGTACATACCACTGGGCTGAAGGTCATAAGAGGGGCGGTCTTCTCCTCTCTCTGTCCCCCAGGCCATTCTGTATGGAGTTAGGTGTGCTCTAAGCATGTGTACTAGATCAGGCCCGACAGGCAAGGTAGGTGGGACAAAGCTAAGGTGACCATATTTCCCAAAGGGAAAACTGGACTCTGTGTGGGGCTAGCCTGAATCTCCCCCCCCACCCCAAGCAGAGCTAGCCAGCCACTCACCCATGCACACCCGTCCTGGAAATCCAAGCCACTCGCCCAAGGCTCCCTACCCCCCACGAGGGGCTGACATTGCTGCTCACCCAAGCCCTGCCAGCCCCCTGCCTCCCCCCCATGTGGGGTTGACATTGCAACCTGCTGCGCCTGCACATTCCTTCATACCCTACTTTGACAAAAGTTGGCATTTATCCCATTTGCTCTTGGCAGCTGATCAAGTTGGCAAGATCTAATGGCACAAATGCCCACTTTTGCCAAAAAAAGTCAAGACGGCCAGGACAGGGCTTAAAAAAAAAGGGACTGTCCTGGCCAAAATGGGATGTATGGTCACCCTAGACAAAGCTTATCTTGATTTGACTGGAGTATTGTGTTTGTGCTTAGGCAGGAGGTAGTGCACATAGCAGAAATTTAGGCACCAAGTGAGTTCAGGAACCTACATGGTTATGCTGCATCCAGCCATGGGGTTTATGAATCACCAAGTATTATTGTGTGTAATACATGCACACAAATCTCCATGTTACAGGTAGACATGTGTATCTATATATATTGTGTGTGTATTTATATATTAAATGTGGATCAGGATTTAATCCATATAAGTAATTGGGAGTGTTGGTATTGCCTTGAGCGAGCCAGGATTTCTTCCCATATATGGATTATACACGCACACACACGCATTTGGTATAATGCTGTCATTCTCTTCCTGAGAAAAAAAAAATATTGCAATTTGCACCTTGATGGATTTTTCTGTTTTTCTCTAGTGCATGCCTGTGCATTGAGAGACAGCACTAACACTAGAAAAAGTATCTATATTGTTCTTATTGCTTCTGATGCTATCAAGCTAAGGAACTGAAATTAACAGCAGACAAACAACTCTCCTCCTCCACCCCACCGCTATTTACTGAATTTTCAATTGTGGAAGATTCAGAAAAGCTGAAAAATACCAGAGAGGCGGAATTGGCACCAGAATACCACAGCCATGGAAACAAGCTGATCTCTGAACAAAATATTTTAATATAAAACAAAATAGACAGTATGCAAATCTAGACAGTCATAATGCTTTTTTAAAAGCTGCAATAATTGTGAAGTAAACAAAAAAACCGAACAAGTGTATGACGAGCACATTTGAAATAAAGTATTACAATCACCTGTTTAAGAACAAATTCCTTTGAATAAATAGCTCTTAAATGTTAAACATAACCATGTGCTATTTAAATTGTTTTACAAAGAATAGAATCTTTACGCAGCATACCATGTGGGCTTTGATTTTTTTTTTATTTTTACAGCTATTGGGAAGACAAACTTCTCTAGAAAAGTAAAAAATGATAGACTTGAATTTGATCACTTCTGTGTTCAAGTAACCTCTGAACATGCCTTTCAAATTCCTGCATCTTAAGGGATTTCATTCATTTTAGCTACATTCCACACCAATTGGGTAAACTTGGTAAAAGTCATTTACATGAAAAATAATGTCATGAAACAGATTTTCAAAACAGAGGTTATTTACACTAAAGGAGCCAATCCCACCTCCATTAAGTTTCCTACGCAAACAAGTTATTTGTGTTATTTATTTTGCATATTTACCACACATTGTGTTTCATATTTGGGCCTTGGAAAGTTGAAAAGCATTCTTCAGAGAGATCCCCAGATGGCCTCCTTTAATTTAACTGTGTAATAGAAGTAAAAATGAGGGGGGGGGGAAGAGAGGAAAAAGGTTTTTGTCAAATACACATACTATATAATATCAGAGTGATAGTTTTACCTTTCAGGTGTATTGATAGCAAATTTGGAGGATGAGGAGAAGGTGTGGCAGTTTTTGCTTCTCCTTGTCTCTACATACATCCTATACATATATGTACTATTCACAGCTATACATATGAAATGATGGAGTCTAAATTAGCTGTTACCACTCAAGAAAGTGATTTTGGAGTCATGGATAGTTCTCTGAAAACATCCACTCAATGTGCAGAAACGTGCAGTCAAAAAAGCAAACAGATTGTTGGGAATCATTAAGAAAGGGCTAGATAATAAGACAGAAAATATCATATTGCATCTCTATAAAGCCATGATACACCCACATCTTGAATACTGCATGCAAATGTGGTTACCCCATCTCAAAAAAGAGATATTGGAATTGGAAAAGGTTCAGAAAAGTGCAAACAAACATGACTGGGGTATGGAATGGCTGCTATATGAAGAGAGCTTAATAAGATTGAGACTTTTCAGCTTGGAAAAGAGATGACTAAGTGGAGGATATAGCAAGGCAATGACTCACAGGTGTGGCACCTCCTGACAGTCATCTTGGGAATTAGCTCTCCAGCCTAAGGAGCGCCCTCTACAGGCCAGTGTCTTGCTCCTGCTGGCCCCCATGTCCATCCCAGACCCCGGTGCCTGTTTGCCCTGGGGTTCTTCCCCAGCAGTACCCCCTGGCTCTGGGTCTCTCCTCCCAGGGGAAACCCCAACCCTCTCACCCACCTTGCCTCAGTGGCTACTGCCAGTGGTCATCTAGCCCTCACTCACTAATGCAAACTGCAGTCTGTCATGGCCACTCATTATTGGCAAGGAGGTCAGACCAGCTGCCTCTCCTTGGGCTGCCCATCTGCAGCCCTAGTACATTTTAGGCCTTTATCAAGATCTGCAGCCTGGGGTTTTACCAGGCTAGAGCTCCCCAGCTCCCTCTGCCCTTCCCCAGCACTGCTCCACCTCTAGGTACCTTACTCCCAGGGAGCTAGCCCTTCCCCTCCAGGGATAGAATGAGACTGCTCTAGCTTCTGGCCCACAGCCCTCTTATAAGGGCCAGCTGGTCCCTGATTAAGCCAGCCACACCTGTGGTCAGCTACATAGTCAGCTTCCCCCAGAGGTAATCCCTTTCCCTGCTGCAGCCCTCTCCAGGGCTGCTTTTAACCCCTTCAGGGCCAGAGTGGGGTGACCACCCCACTATAGGGGATATGATAGAGGTCTATAAAATCATGACTGGTGTGGAGAAAGTAAATAAGGAAGTGTTATTTACTCCTTCTCATAACACAAGAACTAGGGGTCACCAAATGAAATTAATAGACAGCAGGTTTAAAACAAACAAAAGAAGAATTTCTTCATACAAAGCACAGTCAACCCCTGGAACTGCTTGCCAGAGGATGTTGTGAAGGCCAAGAGTATAACAGCATTCAAAAAAGAACTAGATAAGTTCATGGAAGATAGATCCATCAATGGCTATTAGCGAGCATGGACAGGGATGGGTCCCTAGTCTGTGTTTGCAAGAAGCTGGGAATGGGCAACAGGGCATGGATCATTTGATAATTACCTGCTCTGTTCATTCCCTCTGGGGCACCTAGCATTAGCCACTGTCGGAAGATAGGATACCGGGCTAGATGGACCTTTGATCTGACCTAGTATGGTTGTTCTTATGTTCTTAATGGATTGTTACTGAGATCTCATAAAAAACATTCTTAGTATCCACTTCAGCTGTAGCTTCTCCACATGAGCAAGCAATAACATTTAAATGGGATAATATTCAATTGTAAAATGTTCTGCCTTTTATACAGCAAGGCATTCAGGAAAAATGATTTGATCATAACATAAATAACTCATCTCTTGCTCTTGGCTTTCTTCTGCGTAGTTCCTGCCAAACTCTGTTGGAGTTTATATTCTTGTTCAATAAGTAAAAAAGAATTATGCTTGTCAGAAAGAGTGTCTCATTTATTTATCCAAATACTTTTCCTTCTGTTTCATTGCATCATCTTCTAAAAATAGAGATAGGTAAAGTGACAGTGTTAATCTTTGCCCTGTCAACTATTTTGTGTATGCCACTTTAATTTCCTTTATAGTAAATTATCTGAAATTTGCCTCAAATCTCTCAGGAGTTTGAACAGAGTCCAGGCACTGTCCTAGTCTTGGGGTCCCGAGGCATACCATCGGAGTTCAGACCCTTGATTTAGAACCCCTTCCGGAGAGTTGTGACCACACAGCCCCGCTGCCTAGCCTGTGGAACTAGTAGTGACTTTTCAGACTCCTCCCTGTAGTTTAAACACACTCTATCCCAGAATCCCACTGAACGTGTGAGGCTTTTGGGTTATTGCTTACTTCTCTCAGGAGTCAGGTGGTAAGTGTGGTATATAAAATACATAGGCAGTTTGCATAGATCTCTACAACACTGTTGCACTTTACTCAATCACATAAGAAGTACACATACAAAATAATGAAACCAACACACATATCCACTCACTATAGTTAACCCCCACTTCGGGAGTCCTGAGGAGGACCATCTGTGTTCAGGTGGGCACGGTTCCCCTTTTGCCTCATTTGACTCTTTCAGCACCGTCTCCCATCTTAAATGGGTAAAAATGGCTGGAAAGAGAGACCAAATAGAATAGCTTCTGTCCTTCCAGTCCCCCAGTCAGGGGACTCTCTGGTCATCCTCCACAGTTGATCAGAGTCCTGTGAGGTGTCTTTGTTACTAGGTCACCTGTCCCCTGCTAAATCAGTTCCTCTGGGAAGGGGCCAGCCTTTTGGCTAAAGTGATTACATTTCAGTGGAGAACCATTCAGATAAAACAACCCTCTATTGTCAGCCCTGTGTCTGACTGGAGTTTCACTCCAGTAAAGAGGCAACAAAGGGTAAAGAGACGGACATCAGAGGCTGAGGCTTAATAAAGATACACAGAGAGAGTTCATAATCTCACACAGAACTGATAATTTTTTGCAGATTCCCCAAATTTTCACAATGCCAAATTCAATCATACTCTAATTCCTTGGAATAGAGTTACATTCATTGCTTTCACTAGAGCTATGGCAATTTACACCAGCTGGAACAGTGGCTGAATAATAGAGTTTTTGCCACAGTACCACACGTTTGGTTTCTCAGAAAAGTGCTATTTAAAACAGAGTAAACTGGTTGAGTGCCCATCATTTGAACTGGGGAATACAGTAGAAAAGTAATTAAAAGTCATTAAAATTTCCAAAATGTAATAGAATATCAAACTGCTAAACGCAATTTAAACTACCTGTACCACAAACTATTCTACAATGATAATGCTATGATTGTTATTCAGTGGGAAAGAAGTTCACAGTTTTAGAAGTTTTTTTTTTTTTTTTTTTTGAGAAAGAGAGAGAGAGAGAGAATTCAGTCAACGAAGATTAGTTTATCAAATAAATGCAGGAATGAGAGCATGGGTTGGAGTAACTCTTGACAAAAACCATATATTAAAAATAGCATGCACCCAAACTCGAGGGAATTGGGTATTCAGCATGGAAGCCCTGATTCTCCTCTCACTTACACATGTAAATCAGGAGTAACTTCACTGGAGTTAAGGAAGCTGCACCAGTGTAAAACTGCTGAGCAGAATCACACTCATAGTTTACAAATCCTTTTGTCTATGACTCCATGCTTATGTTTAGAGGAAACAAATATTAAATAACTGATTTCTAATTCTCCAAATACTTCCTTATACTAATAAAATAAATTTAATCCAAAAACTATAATCTGAAAAAGATTGACAATTTCTCCAAATAATTTTTCTTGACTGTCAGTGGGTGTGACTGCTGTGTTCTAAGAAAGAAAGAAAAGTAACCGACTGAGGGATCCAGAGTCTGGATTCCACTCATATTAATCTAGAAGGCTGCCGGCATGGGGAGCCAATGACCAAAAGATCCAGTTTGGAGCACTGCAACCGCTTGGCAGGGCTCTTCTGACAGAATTAGCAATATCATCTATTACTGTAACCAGTTAAGCCTGCAACTCATATGATGGGTTGTATTATTTTATGAAATATATAAAATGGGAAATGAAGTTAATGGAGTTACAGCCGGAATAAATTTGGCCCATAGTGCCATGATATTTGGCACCTCTTCACTTGAGGAACCTGAGTTGCACAAATACATAAATGGAAGATGTGCAGGTAAATTGTGATATTCAGACTTTCTGCCACAGGCAAGCCCTTTGGCTGTCATTAAAATGTATTATTTCTCTTCACTTAGTCATTAGAGGTTCCAATATAAAACTGACATTTCTTTTAAGATGTTTTTTCACTATCAAATAGCATTAAGCTTTTTGGCTACATCTGATATTTTCAGTTTTCTTTTGCTAGTCACTCCCTTTCCATCTACCCGCCTCACAATGTCAAATCACAACCCTATACATATTTCTTCAAAGAAAACAAACACAGCTTTGAGCAGGGGGTTGGACTAGATGATCTGTTGAGGTCTCTTCCATCCCTAATCTTCTATGATTCTAAGATTCTATGAGAACCTAACTGGGTATAATAATGGATGCTATTGCTAATAAAATAATATAACCCAATGTTAAATTTAAAAATAAAACAAGCAAATTCTTCCATACTGGTTACCGCATGCCATCATTTTAGCTATTTAATACCCTGTATGCATTTTCCTAGTGAATATTATGAGTACCATTTTCAAGAACCATATAATTTATCTGTCCTGAAAATGGTTTGCATATATCCTCCAGTAACCTTATTCTCCGCAAAAGTTCCTTGGCCTTTGTACAGTGGCTATAACAGTGATGTGATATTTGGGAGAAACCTCACTCATAATGCTTATTGCCTGGATCCTTGGAAAAGTCCATGACCACAGTAACCATATTAGATTGGCTCATGCGCTGCACATTTTGTGGGGGCAATTCAGAAACACATAAAAGCCTTCAAGGTTACAATCTGTTGCTCAAAGATGTAACATTTGAAAGTACTTTGCTGTCAGCCCAAATAAACAAAAATGGAAAACATTTCTCTCCTGAAAATATACAATCTAAGCCAGAGATTGTTTCAACTCAACTTGCTTAACTGCCCAAAGAGGAGATATGTGTCATTTTCAACTCATAATTTTATTTGTCAAGCATTCTGTTTCCAATGAAGCTTGTTGGATGTTAAATTTTATTAACTTCACAACACAAGTAAGTTCATGATAATCCATTTTCTTTATAGCAAGTTCATAAAGATTTCTAAAGCTGTTAGGTGGAAGTGTATTGACAATTAGATGCCAGGATTACTTAAAGAATGTGTGTGAGCATTGCCTAATTCTCATATGGATCTTATAAACCTGAATGAAGGTGCACAGGATAGAGAACAGAGTAAGAATTAAATAGCAAAGGGGCTAGGTAGTCTAGTTTTAATGCAGTCAGCTTCACTCTCATCTGTTCAAAGATGTAAATCACAAGTAAAAGTAAATTCAGCAATGTCTGCTTATACTCTAATGATATGTGTCTACAGCATAAAACCACCACAAAATCTGGACTGATTGGCAGTCACTATTTAGAAAAACCTCCATGGGTAAGGGATGTTAATGCTGCTACAAAGCTTGTGAACGACTATCCTTTTCCCCGTTCCTCCACTCAGTGCTATGTAGTGGCTAGAGTATGGGACCTGGAATGAGGAGATCTGGCCTGTAATCTAAGTTTTGTGACCTTGAGCAAGTCATTTAACCATTCTATGCCTCAGTTTCCCACTGGGTAACTGGAGAGAATAAGCATTAATACATTGCAATTATTATAGAAGGAAATTTTGAAATGAGATTTAATTGAAATTAAAACAGAAATTACCAGCTCTAATTACATAAGATTGAAGTTAGAACACATGGCTGGAATCCTTGTCCTATAGAAGTCAATGGGGACATTCCTATTGACTTCTTTGGGGACAGGATTCTACCCCATGACTGCAAGTGACCCTGCAGGTATTGATTAACTTCTAACTCCTGAAAAGATATATTTTTCATCCTTGTGAGAAGTCAGAGAAGACCACAATTCTGTAATAAACTCCCAGCGGCAAGACCCCTGCCTCTACACAATGCCCCATTGAAACCAGTGAAATTTATAATTTGGGCCCTGACTTCAGCAGGGCTCAGGGTGGGTGCAGGTTTTCACCCACACAGAATTCATTGCAGGATCGGGGCCTAAATGATAAATGCCTCCAGGCAATTTTTGCTGAGATGAAACATTTTAGCAGTCTCTTAAGCTCCATTACTGTGTTAGTTTTACTATGCAAATCTTCACTGAAATTAATGCCATGCTTGGACAAATTATTTTAAAAGGACTTTGTATATTGGCTAATAGAAATACTGCATTATCGTTTCTAAGATTCAGTGGAAAGTTACTGTGCAGTAAGAATAATACCGTAGCTGCTCCTGCATCTTGTGAGATAAGAGCAGGGAGTTCTGTCTACAGAAGATAAGCTACAGTACTATTAAAAAAAAACAAAGGCATTTAAATTTAAAAAAAGTAAAAAAAAACCCAAAACATTAAACTGAAAAATCTAGGCCCGGGGGGGAAGATGGATGAGTGGGGGATGCACTCTAAGATCACTCAGTGTTTAAAGCCTCTCTGATAGGGAACTGCTCTGTCCTTCATTTGTGTACTTCAATAAGATGGCTAATGTTATTTTAACTTTTAAAAATGTATTTGTCTATTTTAGAGTGCTCTCACAGGTCTATCAGGTCAGGAGATGAAGGATTTTTTTTTTTAAGATGAGCTCTTGAGAAAACAGTTTGTTCTGTGCAACCACACAATTAAAGTTTCTGGTTAATTACTTTAACCTAGTTCTAGTGAAGACTGAGGGGTTCCAGCTAAGTTTATGAAGAAAGGACAAGGTAAGAATCACAGTGTTCTGAGTGCAATTTCCTTAGTGCATCCCCATGTTCTTAGTGCACCCAGTACTTAAGTATCTGCAGTCTTAAACAGATCCTGTGCCTATGGGTCCTATCCAAATAGCTGGAGGAGTGGTTTTCGTTCTCTTGCTGATACTGACAGGGTTGATTAATGGGACAATAAAAGATAAACTTGGAGTAAAGAGGTAGGCAGAAACCCATTCCATTAATAGATACATTGGACAATAGTACACTGGTTCACCACTTTCCTACAAAGCGACACATCCGTATGGACCCTTATTCTTCATGGACTTCTTTGACTTTGATGGGACCCCATTTGGATGTAAGGGTAAAAGGACTTAGGCACCAACTGCCACTATAGGCATTTAAATCCCAGAATCAGGCCTCACTGGGATTCACAAAGCCCCTGCTCACCTGCCCCCCAGCCCTGTAGACACCTAAACTTGCTCGGGGCCTAAATATATGCAGTAAAAGTCCCTGGATGTCTATATTTCTGCCTGTGCACATGCACACTGCAGCCCTACACCAGGTGTGTGGGCACCTAAGCCCCTGGGCAAAGCATGAACCAAGAGAAGCTAGGCATTCCTCCACCTAACTCTCTTGTGGGGCCCAATCTGGTACACGTGGTCAGAGCTTGCCTACGGAATGGGGTCACTATAGAGAAGCTTACCAAAAAAGACTGAGCAGGGATGACCTCCCTCATGACTTTTAGCTCAGGAGGTAGGGTACTTACCTGGGATGTGGGATGACCCCTGTGTTTTTTTTATTCAGGTAAATCCGGTAAAACAACCCCTGTGTTGTTTTATGTTCAGGTAAATCATTGCTAGTAACCTAGCAGTTTTTGTTAGATATGCAGTTAACACATATACACAGCATCTTAACTCAGGTCAGTCTATCCTAAACGGGACTGCCAGCTCTCACACTCTGAAGCTTCTATTCATTCTCTTAAAGCCACAGTTATACCACATCCCCTCTGCTTGCCTGATCTGAGCAGGTATATGGTCACCTCTCAGGGATGTGCACCAGCCATGGGGCCACAGAATATTTGGATGTTAGTCTCCCTCTATCTCTCCTATAGAAGTTGTTCCACTGTGTATAGATAATGAAAGAATCATTGGAACAGAGAGAGAACAAGTGCAATCAGGTAAATGATTCTGCACCCTGGTGGGAAAGCATTATGGGTAGAGACGACCCATAACTTTTGATGGTGGGGTGGGGGCACAATTTAAAGGGTCAGGGAGGGCACGTGACTGCCCCACGTGTCACTTCTGGTCCCTTTCCCACATCCCCTGTGCCTCCCACACCCGCTCCAAGCCGGCACCACCTTACCCCCACTCCCCTCACAGCTCCTTCCTCACTTACTTCTCCCATTGCCTCCCCACTGTGGGTGCGGCTGAGGCCGGAACGGGCTCTGGACTCCTACTGCTGAGCAGGTAACTGCAGCTGTAGGAGAGAAGGGATGGGAGTCAGAGGGTTTCTTCTTGCCCCCTCTGGCGGAGCTGCGCTGCCAGCTCTGTCTTTCTTCCATGCTCCAGGCACCTAGCGGGGCTCAGTGGCAGCGCTAGGTGCTGGTGCCTTTCTCAGGCATGTCCCCCTCAGCCATGCT